>NC_087338.1:0-357500 GCF_037043105.1 Vanessa tameamea
CGCCTCCACTGTCGCCAGGCCCGCCGTGGGTGACCCCAGGTCCTCCTGCCATCGGGCGATCAGGGCTCGCTGGGCTAGAGCCCTGATCCGCCCGACCTCCGCCGACCCTGGACGGTCGCCGCGGTTCCTCGCCTCGACCCGGAACCGGTACACTTCCGCGAGCACCTCCGCCTGGAGCTCCCAGGGCGGATCGCCCGCGAGAAGTGTCGCCGCAGCCCACGACACCGTACGGTACCCTCTGACGCCTCTCACCGCTATGACCCTCTGCGGCTTTCGCAGCAGGGCCCGGTTGTCAGCGGTGAGAGCGTCGACCCAGATCGGGGCACCGTACAGCGCCATCGACCTCACTACGCCGGAGTAGAGACGCCGGCATAGCGATCCCGGCCCCCCCACATTCGGAAGGAGGCGGCCGAGAGCGGCGGCGGCGTTGATGAGCCTCGGGCCGAGATGGACAAAATGCTGCCCGAAGCTCCATCGACCGTCCAGGATGAGGCCCAGGTACTTCATCTGGGCCTGCACCTTGATCACCGTCCCCTGGACGGTGATACTCGCCCCTCGTGGGGGTCCTTTCCGTGGACCGTGGAAGAGGAGGGCCTCCGTTTTGGATATGGAGACCCTCAAGCCCAGCATTCCCATACGGTCCACGGTGAGAGCCGTTCCGACCTCGGCGAGGCGAGCCGCCTCCCGAAAGTCCCGCCCAGTCGCCGTGACGAGGGTGTCGTCAGCGTAGCACAACACCCCCATCCCGGGAAGGACGGGAGCTCGCAGGAGCCAGTCGAAACCGACGTTCCACAGAATTGGGCCGAGAACCGACCCCTGTGGAACGCCGCAGCCTACCCGACGCCGGACCAGCCTCCCATCGACCCCCGCCCAGAGGACCTCCCTGTCCTGGAGGTACGCCTCCAGCAGCCTCCTGAGATAGGTCGGCACCCCATGGTATCGGAGTGCCTCCCGTATCGTCTCGAAAGGGAGACTGTTGAAGGCGTTCGCCACGTCGAGCGACACCGCCAGGACGACTTGCCCCCGGGCCACCGCTTCCGTCGTCCGAGTCTTCAGGGCGTCCAGGGCGTCGACCGTCGACCGGCCCGCCCTGAACCCGTACTGAGCCTCTGAGAGACCCGGACCGACCTCCTCGAGGTGCTGAACGAGACGGGCTGCGAGGACCTTCTCGAAGAGTTTGCCCGTCTCGTTCAGCAGCACTATTGGCCTGTATGCCGAAGGGGAATCCATCGGCCGACCTTCCTTCGGCAACAGGACCAACTTCCCCTCTTTCCAAGGCTTCGGAAACTGCCCGCTGCACAGACACACGTCGAACAGCTCCCGAAGCCTTGCACCCAGGAATTCCAGGGCGTCGCACAGAACACGCCCTGGAACCCCGTCCGGACCCGGCGCCGTGTTCTTGGCCCTCAAGCGGCCGAGGGCCATCTCCATCTCCCGCTCCGTGATCAGTGGTGGAGCCACTGCGTCTTCGATCACGGAGCGGGGGGCCATCTGCGGAGGGACATGCTCGCCTGGATGGGGAAAGAGTTCCCCGACCAGGCGCAGGAGGAGTTCCGGCGGCAGCGTCTCAGTGACGGGGGCGCCTTGGGTGCGGAACTTCCCGCGTACGCCGCGGTACGGGCGCCCCCACGGGTCTCGATTGAGACCCGCCAGAAGCTCCTCCCTGGCCTTTTCCTTGGCCTTGCTTATCGCCAGCTGCAGATCTTTTTTCAGCTGGCGATAAGCGTCCAGCATCTGTCCCTCCAGGTCCGTGTCGAGGCCGTTGCGCCTTCGACAGCGGACATAGGCCCTCCGCGCCCGGCAGCACGTCGCCCGAAGGTCGGCGATTTCGGGCGACCACCAATAGACGTGCCGGCGCGGAACCCTGCGCCGGGTCCGAGGCATGGCCGCATCGCAGACCTCCTTGAGCGAACTGCGCATGCGGCCCGCCAGCTCCTCTGCGCTGGCGCCCTCCGTCCTCCCCGCGGAACCCCACCGCTGCACGATGGCGGCCTCCTTGACCAGCTCTCGATCGACCTGGCCGAGAGACCACCTCGGCAGCGTAGTCGGCACCCTCTGGGGTTCCGCCGGCCTGCGAGAGGTGGAGATCTCGAATCGGATGTACCGGTGATCCGATAGAGTCTCCACCTCTTCCTCCACTCTCCAATCGACCACTCTGCGTGCTACGACAGGGGTGGCGAACGAAACGTCCACCACGGAACCCCCCTGATGTCGCACGCAGGTGTGAACCTGCCCCCTGTTGAGAAGGGACAGGTCGGAGAGCAGGGCCCACACCTGGACGGCCCTCCCTCGCGGATTCGTGGCGGGGTTGCCCCAGGCACGCGACTTCGCGTTTAAGTCGCCGAGAACCATTATCGGTTTCGGCGACTGCCTGGCCACCGCAGCTCTGACTAAGCCGAGATAAGTCTCGAACTCAGCCAGGCTGCGGTTAGGGGAGAAGTACGTACCGACGACGACGTACTCCCCCCACCCCACCACTACGTAGCCCGAGCCCCTCTCGATGAGTGAGAGGGGAGGGCCCGTTCCGCTCCTCGTGAGGACCGCCACGGTGTCGTCCGAGTCCCCCAGCCAGTGAGGTAGGGGAGGGACGAAATAGGGCTCGCAGGCCACCGCCAGGTCTACCTGCCACTCCGCCATGGACTGCAGCAGTAGGTCCTGCGCTCCGGCGGAGTGGTTGACGTTCGTTTGGAGGAAGCTTATTTGTTCTGGCATCCTTGAGTCGAACTAGCTCCCTCCGTAGCCTGGCGGCTTTCCTCGCGCGGGGCGGTCTTGGCTCCTAGAGCCGCCTTACCCTTCGTGATGGGGGGGTTGCAGTCCCTCGCCCCCATCAGATGCCCGGAGGGCTTCCCGGCCTCCGCGCAGACCGCGCAGCGCATCTTGGCCGTGCATACCGCTGACTTGTGGCCGTCCGAGCCACAGCGGTAGCACAGGCCACCCCTCTCCGCCTTCGACGGGCAGAGCGCCCTCGTGTGGCCAAGGCCCATACATTTGTAGCAGCGCATAGGGCGCTGCTCCACGACGGCCACCTTGGCCGAGCTCCACCCGACGAGGAGGCGACCGGCAGCGGCCAGCTTCTTCGCTGCCGTGAGGGGGCAGGTGACGCGGACCATCCCCATGTAGCCGGGTCCGCGCTGCATCACGCCGCACTTCACTGCCTCGGCGGAGCAATCACCTGCGCGCGCGATCGCCGCGGCCAGTTTCTCCGAGGTGACGGAGTCGTCGAGCCCCGTCACCTTCAGGTCGGCCTTTTTAACTGGCCGCACTACGTCTGCGACCCCGTCGAGCACTGTGCGGAGCTTCTCCGCCAACATCTCGGCCTGCTCCGCTTGGGCTCTCGGCAACTCGAGAACCCTGGCCCCGGTCGCCGTGCGTCGCACCTTCAGCCCACCACTGATCCCAAGGTCCTGGAGCTTGACGCCTTGTTCTGCTCTCTCCAGGACCTGCGCGTAGGTGACGCCCTTCCCTACTGCTTCCGGCTGCAACGTGAGAACGATTGCAGCCGAGCGAGGGGTAGCCAGCTTCGGCTTGGCTGGCTGGGGCGTTTTCGGCGGCGCCTTTGTGGCCGAAGCGTCGGCGGGAGGGGTGGTCTTGCTCCCCTTCCGGCCCTTCTTCACCACCGTGGACCAGGACGGCTCCTGGTTCGGTGGTGCTTGTGTTGTCACCGGTGCAACCGGGGCGCTCACCGGAGCACATGAAGGGCCTGCGGTTGGCGATTGTGCCGCTGGTGGGGCCGTCTTGCTGGCCTTCTTTGTTTTCGCCGACTGGCGGGCCGCCGACGCGAGAGGCGGAGCCACCTTCTGCAGTTTATCGTCTGCGAGGGGAGGTCGCTGTGGCCTAGCAGGAGGGAGACGCTCCTCGATGTCCGCCAGTTGGGCCTTTATTGCGACCCCGATAGACGCAGCGATGAATTCCTTCATCTCCTCCATCGCCGCTGCGTCCCGCGAGAAGTTGGAGGAGGTAGCCTCGTTCGCCGCTGCCACCGTTGTACGCATCTCCGCGTACTCACGGCGGTGGGCCTTTAGCTCCGCTTTAAGGGAGTCGATCTCCCTGCGCAGGCGACCGTTATCCGCACGGAGGTTACGGGCTTCGTCGGCCTCCGTCCGGGACGCCAGAGCCTCGACTACGCCCTCCAGAGACGCCGCTGCGTCCTTCAGCCTCTTAATATAGCCGCCTTTGAGGTTTGAGGACTTTAGCGCGACCTCCCTGATTTCGCGCGCATTACGGCCAGCCTCTGCGCGGAGCTCCTCGTTGCTTTGGAGGGCCGGGTCCATCTTGGCTGAAGATGCAGCTTCTTCAGGCTCGGGGACAACCACAGGCGTTTTTTTTAAAAGCCCTGCTTCTGAGAGTCCGCTCGAAAGCGAGCTCTCTCTCCTCATCTTCTTGGCTTTGAGCGCAGTCCTTGCTCGACTGAGCCCACTTTTCTTGGTTTTGCCGCGGCGGTCGGCAGCGGGTCCCGCCGTGTCGGAGCCTGAGTCGGATTCGGCGAACCGGACCGAGGCATCGGACGCTGTCTCCATGTCCGTATCCATGTATTCACTCGCAAAAGCAGCTAGAAAGCGGCTTCCCTCAGGAAGTACGTGGCTGAGGGTGGCTCTAAGGCATCATTTATGACCCCCAGAGCCTGGGCTTTCAGTAATGACAATAAAAGTTTTTTGGTGAAAAATTACCCTCCCTGTTCTATATATATATAACAGGGCGGGTGGGCGGGCGCAAATTTTCGGTTTTTTCCGAATATCTCCGGAACGGAGAGGCCGATCCGGGAGTGTGATGCGTCGACGGATGCAGGACAGAGGGCCCCACAATCGCGCCGAACAACGGAAAGAGGTAGGACAGCAGATGGATTTACTGTGGAAACCTAACCTAACCTAACCTAACCTAACCTAACCTAACCTAACCTAACCTAACCTAACCTAACCTAACCTAACCTAACCTAACCTAACCTAACCTAACCTAACCTAACCTAACTAACCTAACCTAACCTAACCTAACCTAACCTAACCTAACCTAACCTAACCTAACCTAACTAACCTAACCTAACCTAACCTAACCTAACCTAACCTAACCTAACCTAACCTAACCTAACCTAACCTAACCTAACCTAACCTAACCTAACCTAACCTAACCTAACCTAACCTAACCTAACTAACCTAACCTAACCTAACCTAACCTAACCTAACCTAACCTAACCTAACCTAACCTAACCTAACCTAACCTAACCTAACTAACCTAACCTAACCTAACCTAACCTAACCTAACCTAACCTAACCTAACCTAACCTAACCTAACCTAACCTAACCTAACCTAACCTAACCTAACCTAACCTAACCTAACCTAACCTAACCTAACCTAACCTAACCTAACCTAACCTAACCTAACCTAACCTAACCTAACCTAACCTAACCTAACCTAACCTAACCTAACCTAACCTAACCTAACCTAACCTAACCTAACCTAACCTAACCTAACCTAACCTAACCTAACCTAACCTAACCTAACCTAACTAACCTAACCTAACCTAACCTAACCTACCTAACCTAACCTAACCTAACCTAACCTAACCTAACCTAACCTAACCTACCTAACCTAACCTAACCTAACCTAACCTAACCTAACCTAACCTAACCTAACACTAACCTAACCTAACCTAACCTAACCTAACCTAACCTAACCTAACCTAACCTAACCTAACCTAACCTAACCTAACCTAACCTAACCTAACCTAACCTAACCTAACCTAACCTAACCTAACCTAACCTAACCTAACCTAACCTAACCTAACCTAACCTAACCTAACCTAACCTAACCTAACCTAACCTAACCTAACCTAACCTAACCTAACCTAACCTAACCTAACCTAACCTAACCTAACCTAACCTAACCTAACCTAACCTAACCTAACCTAACCTAACCTAACCTAACCTAACCTAACCTAACCTAACCTAACCTAACCTAACCTAACCTAACCTAACCTAACCTAACCTAACCTAACCTAACCTAACCTAACAACTAACCTAACCTAACCTAACCTAACCTAACCTAACCTAACCTAACCTTACCTAACCTAACCTAACCTAACCTAACCTAACCTAACCTAACCTAACCTAACCTAACCTAACCTAACCTAACCTAACCTAACCTAACCTAACCTAACCTAACCTAACCTAACCTAACCTAACCTAACCTAACCTAACCTAACCTAACCTAACCTAACCTAACCTAACCTAACCTAACCTAACCTAACCTAACCTAACCTAACCTAACCTAACCTAACCTAACCTAACCTAACCTAACCTAACCTAACCTAACCTAACCTAACCTAACCTAACCTAACCTAACCTAACCTAACCTAACCTAACCTAACCTAACCTAACCTAACCTAACCTAACCTAACCTAACCTAACCTAACCTAACCTAACCTAACCTAACCTAACCTAACCTAACCTAACCTAACCTAACCTAACCTAACCTAACCTAACCTAACCTAACCTAACCTAACCTAACCTAACCTAACCTAACCTAACCTAACCTAACCTAACCTAACCTAACCTAACCTAACCTAACCTAACCTAACCTAACCTAACCTAACCTAACCTAACCTAACCTAACCTAACCTAACCTAACCTAACCTAACCTAACCTAACCTAACCTAACCTAACCTAACCTAACCTAACCTAACCTAACCTAACCTAACCTAACCTAACCTAACCTAACCTAACCTAACCTAACCTAACCTAACCTAACCTAACCTAACCTAACCTAACCTAACCTAACCTAACCTAACCTAACCTAACCTAACCTAACCTAACCTAACCTAACCTAACCTAACCTAACCTAACCTAACCTAACCTAACCTAACCTAACCTAACCTAACCTAACCTAACCTAACCTAACCTAACCTAACCTAACCTAACCTAACCTAACCTAACCTAACCTAACCTAACCTAACCTAACCTAACCTAACCTAACCTAACCTAACCTAACCTAACCTAACCTAACCTAACCTAACCTAACCTAACCTAACCTAACCTAACCTAACCTAACCTAACCTAACCTAACCTAACCTAACCTAACCTAACCTAACCTAACCTAACCTAACCTAACCTAACCTAACCTAACCTAACCTAACCTAACCTAACCTAACCTAACCTAACCTAACCTAACCTAACCTAACCTAACCTAACCTAACCTAACCTAACCTAACCTAACCTAACCTAACCTAACCTAACCTAACCTAACCTAACCTAACCTAACCTAACCTAACCTAACCTAACCTAACCTAACCTAACCTAACCTAACCTAACCTAACCTAACCTAACCTAACCTAACCTAACCTAACCTAACCTAACCTAACCTAACCTAACCTAACCTAACCTAACCTAACCTAACCTAACCTAACCTAACCTAACCTAACCTAACCTAACCTAACCTAACCTAACCTAACCTAACCTAACCTAACCTAACCTAACCTAACCTAACCTAACCTAACCTAACCTAACCTAACCTAACCTAACCTAACCTAACCTAACCTAACCTAACCTAACCTAACCTAACCTAACCTAACCTAACCTAACCTAACCTAACCTAACCTAACCTAACCTAACCTAACCTAACCTAACCTAACCTAACCTAACCTAACCTAACCTAACCTAACCTAACCTAACCTAACCTAACCTAACCTAACCTAACCTAACCTAACCTAACCTAACCTAACCTAACCTAACCTAACCTAACCTAACCTAACCTAACCTAACCTAACCTAACCTAACCTAACCTAACCTAACCTAACCTAACCTAACCTAACCTAACCTAACCTAACCTAACCTAACCTAACCTAACCTAACCTAACCTAACCTAACCTAACCTAACCTAACCTAACCTAACCTAACCTAACCTAACCTAACCTAACCTAACCTAACCTAACCTAACCTAACCTAACCTAACCTAACCTAACCTAACCTAACCTAACCTAACCTAACCTAACCTAACCTAACCTAACCTAACCTAACCTAACCTAACCTAACCTAACCTAACCTAACCTAACCTAACCTAACCTAACCTAACCTAACCTAACCTAACCTAACCTAACCTAACCTAACCTAACCTAACCTAACCTAACCTAACCTAACCTAACCTAACCTAACCTAACCTAACCTAACCTAACCTAACCTAACCTAACCTAACCTAACCTAACCTAACCTAACCTAACCTAACCTAACCTAACCTAACCTAACCTAACCTAACCTAACCTAACCTAACCTAACCTAACCTAACCTAACCTAACCTAACCTAACCTAACCTAACCTAACCTAACCTAACCTAACCTAACCTAACCTAACCTAACCTAACCTAACCTAACCTAACCTACCTACCTAACCTAACCTACCTACCTACCTACCTACCTACCTACCTACCTACCTACCTACCTACCTACCTACCTACCTACCTACCTACCTACCTACCTACCTACCTACCTACCTACCTACCTACCTACCTACCTACCTACCTACCTACCTACCTACCTACCTACCTACCTACCTACCTACCTACCTACCTACCTACCTACCTACCTACCTACCTACCTACCTACCTACCTACCTACCTACCTACCTACCTACCTACCTACCTACCTACCTACCTACCTACCTACCTACCTACCTACCTACCTACCTACCTACCTACCTACCTACCTACCTACCTACCTACCTACCTACCTACCTACCTACCTACCTACCTACCTACCTACCTACCTACCTACCTACCTACCTACCTACCTACCTACCTACCTACCTACCTACCTACCTACCTACCTACCTACCTACCTACCTACCTACCTACCTACCTACCTACCTACCTACCTACCTACCTACCTACCTACCTACCTACCTACCTACCTACCTACCTACCTACCTACCTACCTACCTACCTACCTACCTACCTACCTACCTACCTACCTACCTACCTACCTACCTACCTACCTACCTACCTACCTACCTACCTACCTACCTACCTACCTACCTACCTACCTACCTACCTACCTACCTACCTACCTACCTACCTACCTACCTACCTACCTACCTACCTACCTACCTACCTACCTACCTACCTACCTACCTACCTACCTACCTACCTACCTACCTACCTACCTACCTACCTACCTACCTACCTACCTACCTACCTACCTACCTACCTACCTACCTACCTACCTACCTACCTACCTACCTACCTACCTACCTACCTACCTACCTACCTACCTACCTACCTACCTACCTACCTACCTACCTACCTACCTACCTACCTACCTACCTACCTACCTACCTACCTACCTACCTACCTACCTACCTACCTACCTACCTACCTACCTACCTACCTACCTACCTACCTACCTACCTACCTACCTACCTACCTACCTACCTACCTACCTACCTACCTACCTACCTACCTACCTACCTACCTACCTACCTACCTACCTACCTACCTACCTACCTACCTACCTACCTACCTACCTACCTACCTACCTACCTACCTACCTACCTACCTACCTACCTACCTACCTACCTACCTACCTACCTACCTACCTACCTACCTACCTACCTACCTACCTACCTACCTACCTACCTACCTACCTACCTACCTACCTACCTACCTACCTACCTACCTACCTACCTACCTACCTACCTACCTACCTACCTACCTACCTACCTACCTACCTACCTACCTACCTACCTACCTACCTACCTACCTACCTACCTACCTACCTACCTACCTACCTACCTACCTACCTACCTACCTACCTACCTACCTACCTACCTACCTACCTACCTACCTACCTACCTACCTACCGACGCGTACACGTTTTTGGCTTAGTTCATTTTAATAACCAGTTGTTAAACATACACGTAAATTCCATTGTAATTGAAATTGAAAATTCCATTGCTTTGTGTTTACATTATAGTACCTTGGCTGAGCGTTCGCGTCACTCTCAGAGCCCGAGAGGCTATCCCCAGTGTGTAACTGCTTCTCCCTTTTCCGCCGTTTTTGTTTTGCGCCCGGTACGTCGCCAATTGAATCCATCGTCTGCATGCTGGAGACCGACGAGCCCGACTCGGAAAGTCGTTCAAGCCGGACAAAAATTACCTTGAAAACCGTCACAACTTTTGTGAACAATTAAACCATGATAACCGTCGAGCTACTCGAAATAGACTACACCACAATTTATATGTTCATCTCACTTACACGCGCAAAAAAAGATGAGAAAAAAAAAAAGAAGTCGCCCATTTTTATTATATTTGACATCTGTCAAAGTATTGTCTCTAAAATTTTGAAGGTTATATTATCTTATTTTACAATGTTTATTTTATTAAAAGAAATAAAAACTGTGAATGTATTAATTTGTAAGTGTTTAAGAAGTGGTGAAAAAAGAAGAAATTAAAATTACATTGAAACATGATTGGCTTAAAGATTAATTTATCGGAGTTTGAAATTATTATAAAATTCATCAAAAGGTATGTAAACATAAATTTATTTTTATGCTTAATATACAATACGATCCGTTATAATTGTAAGGACCGTAAATTTATAATAGAGATTAGTGTATATTGTTTTTAATATAGAGAAATTTGAGTTAAACTGTAACTAACCTAACCTACAAATATTGTAAATTTAATTTCCTTACAATTTTACGTTGATATACTTATACATATTTAAATTGTTGTTCTAATTTGTTTATAAAGTTTAATTTGAAACTTAGTGGCTTACTTCGCGTTTAATTGCGATGTGTCTTGTGTGTTCATTTAAACAAACATACATAGATTAATTTTATAGATAATATCCTCTTTTTTTTTGTGTGAAAAGTTCCATAATAAATCGAACTTAACCAATTCAAACTTATGTTTAAATGATTATGTTATATTGATAATACCCAAATAATGTTTGTGTTTCAGTACGTTTTATTATAATAATATTGATATCTAATTATCATTAAATATATAGACCTAATATTTCTATTATTAGATTATAATTATTCTATGATCATGATTATTTTTTATGTTTGTGAATGTTTTAATAAAAAAAAAAAATATTGTTTGTGATTACAGTTCCAAAGAAGAAATACAAACCTAGAAACTACTACAAATATATACATCCATGCTGCATTTTCCAGTTTGACGCTACATCTATAACTTCAAGAACCTTTGTAAAAATATAGTTTAATATATTTAAAACAAATAATAATTATTTCATAACTTGTGTTTTAATTTTCCTAAAATATAATTATATGTACTATATATGTACATAAACTTTTTATTTCAATTAAACAATAAAGAGTTAATAGTTTTAATTGTCTGTTTTAATATACCCAATTATTGAAAAAGTATAAATAACAACAACATAGTATTTTACTAAACAATAAGAGTGTTTTTGAAGTTGATTATTTATTAGAGTATTTAAAACAAATCACAATAGTGAATAGTATTTATATATATGTATGTATGTATAGATGTTTCTTATATAATGATGCAAATTTTTTAAATAATTCTTAATTCAATTTCATTTTATAAAATCACAGGAACCATATATTCAATAAAGAGACAAATCCATTTTTTAGTATATTTATTGTTTGAATTAAATAAATAGGAAATTATGTAGAAATGTAGATTGCAGTTTAATGCATGGTCACTTGTTTTTTGGATATTGTCTGCACCAAATCATCATTACTAGCGTATCTGCTCCAAATAAAGGATAGATATACTGATAGCCTGAAAAATATATTTATTTTATTTTAAAATGATTAAATTAAAGAATAATAGTTAATTAATAATACTATGCATTATCCCCATCATATCTTCAAAGCATTCTCAACTGCCATAAACCAATGAATATAAAAAAAAGTATTTTTATTGTTTTTGAAAATACTCATTTAAACAATATACATATCACAATTTTATCTTTTATTTTAATATTTTATTCTCTACTTTAAGCAATTTAATGGCATTATGATAGTTAAATTAAATTATTTTATACAATCATCATTTATTTTTAATCTAATTAAATATCGTGTTAGGATGCCATTTCAAAATAAATTTTAAATTTAGACTCACCTTGCGTTTGTATCTTATTTGTAAATATATTTAAAATAAATTAATATTTATTATTCATTTCTTCTTCACATGTTAACACAAATACTTATTAACTTTTTTCTAAGGCAATTCTCAAGAAAATATGTTAGTTTAAAATACGGCTAATTGAAGATAAATTTCACCGCAGAATTCAATTTGGTTGCTTTTTATTGTTATAAAAGGCTACCATAACGGTTGTAGCTAGTCTTCAAGCATAATATTGCCTCACACGCTTAATAGTTAATTTTTAAAATGTAGTTTCACTTGCTCTCACCTAAATAAATCAAGTGAGTTCAAACTCGATAAGAAATTAACGAAAACGTCAATTTACATGCGTAAATCTGTCAAAAGTGTTACTCGTACTACCAAAATGTCGAAAACCGCCAGTTATTTCGACTTCAAACTTGATAACGTTAATTATAAAAACTCTTACTACCGATTTTAGTTCCTCTGCGTTTACGCTTGGGGCGCTGATAGGATTTGTATGAAAAGAAAACCGAAAGTAAATTACTTAAAGTTAACTGTCAAACTCGTACTAAGGGTACAGGTACAAAACACAATTATCATGGTTTCATAGTATTTTAATTTATTTAAATTAATCAAACTATAAAACCAATAGAAGCGATGTACGAATGCGCAGTATTATGTACTTATATTGTACGTATCTTAGTCTAAAACTGGACAGGAAAGACGAGTTTTCGTAGCTTTGTTACTCTAGGCGAGAGCAACGCGTAGCAGAAGGTCTTTTTTTCTTTTCTGTGGTCTTGCGAGCATTACAGTCAGTAATAAATTTTAATTTTAAACCAATCAAGTAGTGGCGAAAGAACTGCAAAATTCTCACGACCGCCAGAGTTTCTAACTAATAACTTATAAGAGTGATACCCGCATTCGGCAAACTGAGTGGTTTTACTAAAGTAAGATACCACATTTTGTTTACATTGACACAGCACCATAGCCAATATTACTAACATAAATGGACAGTACGTTTGTTAATGTGGGTATTATTTCTTGTTTGACTTTTCTTGTGCTGTACTCCAATAAAATACGATATTTTTCTTGGTCAGGCATGCAGGTGGTGTTAGCTGCACTGTCTCGAATATAGCATCGGAAATATCCCGTCGGACCCAAAAACTGTTTAACTTTTTTGACATTACCGAAAGATGGAGCCTTTGATTTTCTCAGGGCTCGGCTTGATCTGACCCTGACTAATGATACGTCCTAAGTATTCAACTTATAAAGTGAGGAAAGAATATTTACTAAGATTAATTGGAAAGCCTGCCCCGGCTAGAGTTGTTAAAACTTCAGTCAGTGATTGTATACCATCTTCTATGGTCTATATACTCATAATTAAAAAATCATCGACACCAAGACGTTACCGGCCTCAATATGCTCACGTTTCACTCATTATGACAATAGTTGAAGCTGTACCCGAAATAAAGAATGCAGAGAACTGTTCAACTACCCTTAAGAGAGATTCTCGCTCAATGCCCAGCAGAGACCTATGAACGTGTTCTATTGTTTGACACAATACTACTTAATACTCGATTTCGGCACTATTACAGTCAGCCTCGAAGGAAATCTCATCTATTTCGACAATTAGTGTTACGGTAATAGTCTGCTGCAATTATTGAATTGCTTATACATTTTAAAGTGTAAAGTTTGGGGTTTCTCTCGCATGACAAGTATTTTAGAATATCAAACGACACCGTTGAGATATTTAAAACACCACTGTCGATGAGAACATCGATGGGAATTCCTTGGACAACCGCAGTGGTTAGGTCAGTATATCAGAGGGCACCAGATAGCCTCAGCGATGGGTCAATACAAAAGTTAACGTCGCGAATATTCCGAGTGGTAGACTTCCGCGAAGCAAGAGGTCTCATTGTAGCCTGGCTTTTTGCAAAAATTATATGTTAGGCTACCCTTTGTTGTGTTTAGTTTAGTAATTTGATCAGGAACAATTTACTTAGGGCATTGTAAAAATGTGTGCCAGGTTGGACCGCACGTAAAACATTTTGCCCTCAAAAGGACGTTTTCCGAGCCTTTCTGTGGTTGACGTCGACTGTCTTGCTGACTGCGGGTAGCCTTAATATAAATCGACATAAACGACACTAAATATTCGCAAGCAAGTTGGCATTTGTCGCGGCTGCCCTAATCTGTACGTCTGTTATGCACATTAATATGATATCATATATCACGATGCCCTAAGTTCGTCACTTAAACCCTTCACTATTTTAAGGCGCAATGATTGTCCTTCGGGCATATTCTGCGTATGTGTTATATTTGTCAGAGTTTGCGTGCATCGCAACATATAAAATACTCGCGTAATCAAGTTTTCACGGACACAATGGCTTGAATTTAATCAATTTACCATTTACTAAATTTAAAAAGTTTATTAAGACTAAATTAATAAATAAATCTTATTGTTCATTAAAATAATACTTTTTAGAAAAAACGCCTGGAGTTAGGCTCGGGTTCCATCACAGGGCACTAATTATTGTAAAAATACAGCATTGTAAATCTGTTTATTTGAAAAGAGCAACTATGCGAGTTTCTTGGAGTTTTTTCTCGCTGATGGCTGCTTCCCAAAACGGTGGTAGTATTTAAATATCGACGATTCAAAAACATTTCATTGTGAAGTTTACTTAAATAAAATTGATTTTATTTGATTTGAATTCACGGCAAAAGTTTGACCAAGATCGATCAGTGGTTACCCACTTATTAAGCCATACACTTGCGTTCCCTTAAGACAGCCCGACACGCGAGACGGACATTCAGAGTCACGCCAGTTATTAGAAGTTCGAATAGTTTTGTTTTTTTGATGCATAAGAGATTCTAATCTTGTTAAAATTATTTCTAAGGTATTCAATGAAGCATACTGATTTCGGCTTAGGGTTTCTTAAATTAGTTTTAGCTTGGAAATAGGACCTAACACTTGAGCGGGATCTTGTGCGAGAACGTGACCTACGGCACTGAGAACGAGATTTACTTCATCTTCGAGACGTTTTCCGCGACCTATCACCGGTCTCATATCGACGCGACTTGTTTCGCGTGCTATGCTGTTCATCAGCCATAATCATTTACAAAATTCAATCTTACAACAATAAATTTGATGTTTTTTTTTAAATAATCAATTGGACTACCGAGTAATATTTACAAAATAAATAAACAATAAGAAATAAAAGGCCTCAAGGGCGTGTAAAAGTATCCCACTTCTGAATTTAGCGTAAAGAAGTGTAATAGATTTAAAAATAAAAAAAAAACAAGAATTTAAAATACTTAAAACAATTTACTAACAAACCAAAAATAATTCTATTTTTCTTAACATATATAAATTACCAAATCATATATATTTAAATAAACTTCTTACTTAGTTAAGCTTACAAGTCCAAAATAAAACACTACGAGTACTTTTAACAAATTACAAGTCGCGCAAATATCAACCTTACTGACCGCACCCAAAAAGAAAAATAATGGCGGCTTAATTCAGTTTCGCTCGCTTTTTTGTTTTTTATTTGTTCCAGTCATTTTTATGGATAAAGGAATCTCCTAAATCTAGTTAATTGTATATTTTACCGCAACGTTGTCACTTTATTTATAATGATTTTGCGTATTACATGTTTTCATTCTTAAAATATTTAATTTTAATAAACATTATTTATATAATTTTACATAGCCAAAGCCTTATGATTATCTACTTAATGTAATTTAAATATTTTATTTATAATTTATAGAGTTGAGCAGTTTGGAGTTAAGGTAATTATTTTACAAGCGGCAACACTGATTACAATATTTTACATATTATGAATGAGATCATCCCTGCTATTGTTTGTTGCCCGTTCACCGTTGATTGTTTCAAGTTAATGTTAAATGACTAAATGTGGAGTGCCGGCAACTAAAGATCAAAAACCACACAAAATATACCTGTTCTAGAATTATTAGTAATTATGAATAAAAACCCATTACATTTAAACAAGAGATACATGTAATCAAACTTATTCAATTTGGTGAGTGATTATTCTGAAGTATTAATATTACACAATATTTTTTTTGGAACTTAGTGCGATACCTCCTTACAAAAAACTTAATTTGTTTTAAAGTTTTAATATGAATTGATCATTACAGGAAGTATTAATTTAAATATGGTTGTTCCTCAAAAACGGGCTAAGTTTTATAAACATTTTATAACAAGTTTTATAAACATCATTGATACTATTGTGAAGTGTGTACCAGATCTATTCCGAGATGTACTTGTGTTAAATGTTTGATATTATCTACTTTTCTGCCCGTGCAGGCGAAATCATAAGTAGAATTACGAAGTCTGTACATATTATTATATGATTGGAAGGGTAACTATTTTTAGGATTCCTTATAATACGAGCTTTATCGTGTAGGATCCCAGATATTTTTAAACTTCACTGAAGCTGCAATCTGCTTCAAATTTAAATACGATTAAATAAACTCAGTGTGTAGGAATTATAAATAGTTTTCCTTAGTTGTAAGTTATGGATTTTATAATATAAACAACTTAATATATTAGTAAAAATATTGAAAGTAAATTCTTGTCCATGCAAATGGTGATAAGATAACGAGTATTATTGATAACATACCTAAAGCCAATTTATAAAATCCTTTTATTTAAATCAAGTAATCTGTTCATTTCATTATTATATACCTATAATATATATATAATATATTATAATAATATAATATATATTGCATATAAATCGTAGGTCATGGGATTAATCTTAATTTCTAATTTCAGTGCTTTATAATAGACATGAATAATTAATAATATAATCTTAATAATTTTTATTGAAGTAGACTCATAAAAGCACTTCTTAACGTCAGGTTCCAGTATTGAATCAAATGTAATTTACTTCTATTTATCACTAAAGTATAGGGCATCTGGATTCTCTCTAGCATATCTAAATTTTTTAACAAATCAGCAGTCTACCAGTCCCGTTTAAAATGAGTGTTTGATCATGATTTTTTTTTTAAATTCTATGTTTGAACAGATAATATATTACCAATGATAGAAATTTAATAACTAAAGCTGATTAATACAATATTTTATGTGCAAAACACTTCTCATGTGTAAGAAAAACAATGACAACCATCTGCAATATTTTAAATTCTGCATACAGAATCTGCTGCATAGAACCTACAAAATGAAAATAAATTAAATAAAACAGGGGTGATATAACACTACAACATGTTTTATTTTTGGTTGAAATAAATACTCTTTGATTAAACATTTAGATAAATAAATGATTAAGAATATTAATGTTAATTTTAATTAAAATAGTGTTATAATTTATATCAAGTACATCCCTTCATGAGTCAAAATTGATAATTTTACAAAGTTAAATGAAGTTATGGGAAAATATTTGCACAGCTTTATGGACAAGTTATTGCTGAGATCATTTATTTATGAAATTAATTATATGGTGCAAACAAATCTAATTTGAATAGATTAATCTTAATAATATATTTAATATGCATTCATATAATATAAATATATAAAAAAAGACCTAACAAATATTATTTATGTATAGATAAAGATAGATCTTTAGAGTGGGGAATGAATATTTATTTGCCAATTATTTATATAATCTACAAAAACATGAATACAGTATATAGAAAATAATATTGTTTTTATATTTTATTACCAAGAATATTTTGCATGAAAAATCTTAATTGTTTTCACAACTAATTGAATAACTAAGGAGTGTGCATAATTAATTTTCTGATTAGATTATATCATTTAATGGCATAGTCATCATATTATTAATCACTATTTATTACAGATATAACAGACATCTGCATTATCTCCAGTATCTCTCCATTCTATAACAAAACAGTCCCATTTAAAACAAGTGCTTTAATCATGATATATATTCAAATTTGATAATGGTGCTATTCAATATTTGAATATATTACAAAACAAATACGTAATAAATAAAGCTGATTAATACAATATTTTACATGCAAAACACTTCTTGCATGGACGAAAAATTATGGCAAATAATCTGCAATATTATATATTTAAATGAATTACTAGAAATATTACAAAAATACTTCTTTTCTTCTTCAGCTGTAAAGGCCCACTGGGATACTCGGTGGGGTAATGAGTGTGGTGTGGTACAATAAAGTTGGTGTAATAAAGGCACAAAGGACATAACATTTTGTAGATCTTCTTTGATAACAGACACATCAGAGTAAGTAGACGGTTTACCGTGAAGTGGACAATAATTCACACTTAAAAAAGGAAAACAGTCCATATAAGTATATCCTTAGAAATATGAGTTTCAAATTCAGTAATTTTAGTATAATTGATGTATTTTGCTTTTTCAGACAACATGGCGTCGTTGGTGATAGAAGGCGACACTTTAGGACAGAAACATAAGAACTACAACAAACTTGTTAAAGAAGCTAAACAAGACCAAATTGCTGATATTGATTATGAAGAACCTGATTTGAATAATCTTCTAAAGATAGACATAGCTGTCAAAAACAGGAATGTTGAGTACATTCTTAAGGTGTTCCAATGCGACGATATGCTCTACGTGTCCCGGGCTATCAAACGGACCACGTGGCTCGTAACCGACCAACAATATGCGCACGTAATCAATCCCAGATATCTGTACGACGAGCTCTCTCCGAACATGACGTCGAAAGCCTTTAACAAACTCATTCTGCACATCCGGATCAATTTGAAAGATGAGAAGCGCGTCGATGAATTCTTCAATTACCATGTAGAAAGAAATATGAAAGTAGCTTTCAAGTGGTTGCCGAACTGTTCTGTCCAGTTAATAGAGAACACTGTACAGAAACATGGAGATGACATCCCGAGGCGTCTGCTCGTGAGACTTTGTGAAAAATCTATCACATGTCTCTTTAAATACATGCACAGTGCCGCGTCTTACTACCATCGCGATACGATGGCGGCGACGATTTTCCTTCTAAAGAATAACATGGACAAATATCTGGACATCGTCGAAGCGTGTGAAAGCTATGATGTTCCCAGATTTGGACACAAGTCTACCAAGATGATCATGATGAAATGTAAGGAGAGAATTATGAACAACCTCGATAAGTATGCTGCCAATCTTCACATACCGACATTCGCGAAGTTCATTAAACCGGAAGAAATGAAAGAGTTCATAATTAAGAATGTCAGACATGATAAAATGCGCTCATGGTTCTCATATAACAAAATAAAACCCTTCATCCAACGTATACCCGTAGAGAGCAGGTTCGAGTTTGTTAAAGAATTCTTTATTGACAAAAAGGAGGAAGACCTCGATGAGGACATCATTATGTACTGTGGTCAAAATACCAGGTTTAAGGACCCTTCTTCACAGCATATGTACCGCTGGTACACGTACGCGCCTTTCAGTACTGCTTTTGCTGATTTGAAGAAACTAATCCGTTCCGAGTCGAACCCTACGGAAAGAACGACCATGTATGGGGTGATGCTCACATGTGCGAGAAAGGATATGCAGAACATACACACGGTACTGAAATACTATCGAGAGAATCACATCAACGAGCCATTTAAATTCAAAATACAATTCGTGAATCTTGTAATCAGTTACACGAACACACATAACTTTGATAACGAGACATGGGGATATTTAAACGACTTGTTTAGTAGCATGGATGTGTACAGTGAATCCGATAAGCTCGTTCAAAACTGCGTCAGGTCCATTATACTCTACAACGTCACCCACGACGAGAGGATTCCCGATATCATCGAGAAGAAATTCTTGTTCGACACTTACAAAACCCATCAGAAGAAATTAACGGAAGCAGAAAAAGAAAAGTTGTTCCTATATTTACATAATTATTTGCAATCAAATATCGATAAGTGCAAGATAAAAAACAAAAGGGTACTCAGGGAGATGGTGGAGCTGTTGACGAACATATTGAACCTCCTCTCGGATTGGAATAAGGAACTTCATGAATTTCCAATGATTTTGAATAAAATAAAAGAGATTATTCAAATCAACAAAACTAATAAATGGAACGAAGACATATCGGTATTGTACAACGCTAAGAAATCGTGGAAGAAACTTCTATTCGCAGAGTCGATTATTTTGAGTCCTTCCCAAGAAGCGTGCATTAACGCACTGAAGCATGGACCAGAGCTGTTGGAGTCATATAAAGCCGAAGTAGAATCCCTTTGTCTCAACGATAATATACTTCTCGATCAATTTCTCAAAAAAGTCCGCGTATATTGGGCTCATTCTCTAGCTAATAGCTACAAAGAATTATTTGTGAAAAAATTAGACCAAAAAAATACACACAAAGCTGTAATTATTGGACTATGCTTGTTGCTTCCGAAAAATGATCTCTTAAATTTAATCAAAAAGTACGTGCCAAGCGAAACTAAAATTGATTGGACTCAACCTGACGACTTGGAACTCAGCCTTTGCAAGCACATTGCGTCGAACATGCACAAGGCGAGACCTCATCCCTCGCCTGCCGCAATTCTATTGTACGCTAAAGGCGATTATCTCCAGTTTTCTCTGCCCTCATTAAATGCAATCTTTCATAACATGAGCTCCATGCATACTCGCAAACATCTGTCTGAATTGTTAAATTCTCCGGTGTCTTTGCAAAAACACGGCATCCGCGTGGCGTTTGCGAAACTCAAACACGACGAACTGAAGAAAATATTTTCTGATATTTGGAAGACTAATAAAAACAGCAGTATTCGGGCGGCTATCTTTAACCAGACCTTAGACTTTCTTTGTAAAGAAAAAGATCCCTCGGCTATTAGAGAGGTATGGGAGCTGCTGAGTCTGTTCATCGACAACTTGACGTCTGAAGAGAATAAAAGTATATACACAAAGCTCAGCAAAGTGGAAAGAGTGCCGATGAGCGTGAGACCGGAGTTTTGGATGAAGAGCTACAAATTTCTGAAATCATTGCCCACGAAAACGAACTGCCTGAAACTGAAAACTGAAATACTTCTGAGATACTTGAGAAACAAGATGGACGACGTAATGGAGTTCCTCGACAACGACTTGGTCGCTGAAATATTTTTAGAATCGTTCGATGAAAACTTCAGTTCAAAAGAATATGAATTTAACTATTTTGTCGCCGTATTCTTGCTTTCCACGAAAACGGAACAAGCACAAATCGAACGCTATAACAAAGTGTTCGTTCCTATATTGGAGCGATCGTTTGCGATGTGGGACAAAACGCACGAGGACGTCTGTCGCGTCAAGTACAATATAAGAGAAATATTCATGAATCTAGACAATCAATTCTTGAATTCAGTTGTACGTAAGAAAATGTTCCTCCCCACTGCGATATACGCGGACATACTTGAACGGTTTCGTAAGAATTTTCCGATTGCAGAGAATTATGTCATGATAACGACACGTCAGCTGGCATTAGACTATCTGAAGCTATACGGCGAGCAGATTAAATTAGACGACACATTGATACCAAACAAAGGAGACCTTGAGGAGGACGATGATGACCATAAACTTGATGCTAAATACAAGTTACTTCACAACGCAGTCGTCGAGAAACTGGGTGCGTGCTGCGTAGTTTACTTGAAGGAGGACGTTTCGAACAATTTCCCATCGATTTATTTACTTTTCGCAAAAGCTTTTCAAATTGTGTCTAACCATTTTAGTTTCAATGATATTAACAGGATGAATGCTGTCAAAGCTTTTCTTGAATACAAAGACTTTATTCCGGGCTATCTGTTCGTGCTCCAATGTCTCCGCATTAACGTTTATAACGATGATGAGAAAGCTTTGAAGTCCGAGTTAATGAAGGTCATACAAAAGCATACATCTCAAGAAATTAAAATGCATTACTGGTTCAAACAAATCTAAGTTGTTACCCCTTGGGCGAGAACGAAGTATATTTAGGTCAATGAAAAAAAAATCAGCCTCTTCAGACTGGAATATGTTATACACAAAGCGATGCTTGCTATCGTCGCTATCATTGGCGACAGTCTTTAGTGTCTGTATTTTAGTTGAAATAAACGATAAATATTCAGTTTGTGGTTCACTCAAATATTGTGCATAATTATTAAACGGCATACATTTTATTTATTACTGTTGATGTACTATATTATTTTATATATATTTTTTAATGTGATCGTCGTCTTTTTTTACAAATAAATCTCTTTAGATAAATTGTTTTTCTATTTTTTTTAAACAAATGATTAAAGTATTTAAGTCGAGAATTTAAAGTTTAGTAAGCAAATTTGTTGATCAAATCAAATATAAAATATTTATTATTATTACTACATAAAGTTCATTTTGTATTCACGTAGCTTCCAGGGAAAATAAGTACAGTTTTTGAATCCTATGCGTCTCTACTGACGTCCATGTTGTTTGTATTACTGAATTTTCGCATCAAATAAATGGTTTTGATAAAAACTAAATATTGTAAATTCAATTAATTTTATTGTAATCTCAAATCACAATACATTTTAACAAATCTCACAGAAATAAAATCTCAGCGTTGCCCGTATACAAATATTCTTAAATTTAAAACTAAAATAAAAATTTTACAATTAAAAAGTTAGTTTAATATCAAAATATTTGATTAGTTAAAAGCGTACAGTAGGTAAAAGTGGTAGATTCAAATATTATATTTCAGAATCGATTTCGTGACAAACATAATGTTAGTTAGATACCCGCAAGGCGCAAATTCATTTACGGTCGAACAATATCATAATTAAAATAATTTATTAATAATCAATTAGCTTGTCAGTCAATAAGATTGACATTAGAAACACATCGATTTCCATTTGTACGAGATATTTTAACTTGTCTTAAAAGAAATACATACTTAGAAAGCTAACATTTACAATAATCAAACTAACATTTTATTGTACTTTAATACTAAGTTTTTAATTTAATTCGTATTTAGTAACTAACCCATTATAAACGAAAATATTCTCGTGACTAGAAGATATACTAAATAAATTACTAAACTATATGTTGTTATTTTGACGAGCTGGTGGAGATAGAACAATCTGAAACAAAGTATGCAATATTAAAAACCATCTCATGAGTACTAATAATAAAGTGCTAGTCGAACGTCGGCCACTGCACAGCAGGGCAGTCAGTCAGTCAAGGCACTCCGTTAGGGTAACCGAAACTATCGGATATCCGAAATAAAAATCTTTCCGTAACCGAACCAGTTAAGTATTATTGGGATACAAATGGTATCCGTATCGAGATCCGAAATTACATATCCATAACACAGCACATCCATGCTGCGCACTGCGCAGTACAACAGGATATGTCGTAGTGCGCCACGCGCAGGTTCACATGCTTTCCGAGGCATGATTTGTATAATTATCACTAATGAGTTCTTGAGACTTATTTAACTTACTTGGGATACTATGAGTAGGTATATTGATAATATACTCGAGCTACATCTGTGTCTGTTAGTAGTCTTACTTATTATATGTTTTTATGTATATCATACCTGTTCCACTTTTTTCTAGCTTCTGGTAACGTTGAGAGATCATCCTTGACCAAGTACACCCTCAGACCTGCGAGAAATGCTTAATTTAGTATAATATTTTAACAAATATACCAGTTAGTGGCGCTAGGTCTGCACAAGCTCATTTTATAATTATAAATTTATTTATATTGGCTCAGCGATCGCTGAGCGTTTGCCAACTGGTAGCTGTAACGCGCGGCAGGAGTCCGAGGCAGAGGCGGTGAGCTTACCGAGTAGGAACGTCTCCGCCATGTAGTCCCACGACATGTCGGCGAGGGCGAAGGGGAAGACGGCGCGGTCGGCGCGGGCCGTGCGCGCCCACAGCCGCCGCGCGCCCGCGTCCTCGAAGCGCCAGTCCTGCGTCGAGAAGTAGAACAGGATGTTCGCCAGCTTCGTCACCTTCGAGTAGAACTTCAGCATGCTGTAACAATTGAAGTTGAAAGTGAAGTTTTATTTCACTTTTACTTTATTCTGTGCAGTGACGATGAAAGAAAACAATTCACTGCCCCTCCCTCCAGTGGGTGTCGTAAGAGGCGACTAAGGGATATCTGAGCGACCATCTGCTCATTTGGTGGTAGAATGTTAATCGTCTGCCTGGCTTGTAACCGCCGGTCAAAAACTCGCGAAGTGACTGCGTGCAGCCGCGTTTCGAGGTCAACTAGCGTACAGCCATGCCTGAGCAAGCAACGCCGCGACATGTGTTAGTCCAGTGGGGGGGGGGGTCTTTAAGTCTTCCCTTTAGGTGGGAGAACTTCTACCCAGTAGGACACAAACGGGTGGTTTGTTACTTACGCTCGCCGTTTCCCCACCAGCGCGCAGTACATGTCGATGAGCAGTGCCGGCAGGTAGTGTAGAAAGAAGTTGTAGAAACGGAAGAGGTAGTACGTACTCGTTGGGTTGAGACCGTAGTACCTGAAATGTATTATTATTGTTAATTATACAGTGTTGTTGTTGTTTTTTATACAGTGTTGTTCGGACGGGCGAATGAGTCACCTGATGGTGAACGGTCACCACTGCCCATAGACATTAGTTATATCCCTTGTACTTCTTACACTGGCTCACTCCCCGTTCAAACCGGAACACAATAATATAAAGTTGCTGCTTGTCGGCATATATGATGAGTGGGTGGCACCTACCCAGACGGGCTTGCACAAAACCCCACCACTAAGTAGTTGATATAAATAGAAAAACGTACTCACCAGACAGCTTTTATAGTTGGCGTCTCTATTCCATACTTTCTGTTGAATTCAATAAACTGCCCCCAAGTTATGGGGTTCTGCGCACCTGACACGAAGTTGTACACCGGAATGTCGGATGTTTGACTGAAAATAATGTCAATTGAATTATCTATTTGATAAAGACCGGTACGCATTGCCTCAATAGTTTTTTAATTCCGATACATGAATGTACAAGAAAAACGCAAGTACCAGCACCGACTGTACGAAGTTTTAATAATCGTTTCGTTTTAATTCGTCAATCTATATATATATATAAAATAACAAGTCCTGACTGACTGATTCATCATCGCCGAGCGTAAACTATTAAAGTTAGGGCCTTGAAATTTGGTGAGTAGGATCGTTTTATTGAGTAGACACCCACTAAGAAAGGAATTTCAGAAATTCAACCCGTAAGGGGGTGAAATAGGGGTTGAACCTTTGTATGGAAGTCCGTAATTTTTTAAGTTAGAAACATGAAACTTTATTTTTGGGATACTGATTAAAAATAAGTAGATATGTATTTACGCAGTTCTGGATATTCTACCCCCAAGGGTTAAAATAGGGATTGAATTTTTTTATATAGGTTAGTCTTGAAGCCCGTCATTTTTTATGTTAGGAGATTGGCGCGCCAATAATGTTACTGACGAATTTATAACCTCAAAAATTATGCAACGGCACCAGACTAATATTAAGGGTTCTCTATCGTAACGTCATAGGTTACAGTTATCACTGTACTAAAGGAGAAATGGTGTGTGGAATATACACTAAGTATTTCTCCTTTAGTACAGTGATAATATTATCTTTGATACCATCAGAATACCCCTTTAATTTCAAGAGAGTACAGTTCGCGCTTAAAGTACATATGCTTCACCATGACAATTAATAAAGTACAAGGTCAAATTTCTAAAATGGCCGGAGTAGATATAAGAGAAGACTGTTTTTCGTATGGACAGCTCCAAAAAGCCTGTTCGAGTGTGAGCTCTGTAAACAGTCTATTGCATCTAGCTTACGAAAGTCGAACCACAAATGAGGTCTTAAATTAACGCAATATTTTAAATTATTCTGTAATATAATCAATTTCCACGCGAGCAAAGCCGCGGGCAACAGCTAGTTGTAATATATTATTGCACTTTATGCTTGTGTCATCGTTCAACGTTCAAGCTAGAGTTATCCAGCCGGGCTCAACTAAGGTAAACTAGTTGCTGTAATTGGCCAACGCCTCTGATTGGCTATCATAGATATGTCAAATCAACATTTAATAATCGAATCATAAATTGATTGGGTAAAAATCAACGTAAGTTACTAATGATACATTTTTATAATGGAAGAACAACTTAAATATTAATCACTTCTCAGTCTAAAGTCTAGTTAAATCAAAAAATAATTTAAAATATCGAAATAAATTGTCAATAACTAGAAAAAACTGAGTTTCTTGACGGTTCTTCTCGATAGAATCTACTTTACTAACCAGGAATACTGTAATATATCGATATAAAAGTGCTTTTATGATGAATATACCATAAATCGTTATACAAATATTCATAACTTACTTTTCCTTGAAGTTGTTTGCGGTGTGATACGTTGACGCGATAATGGCGTTCACCGTGAGGTCCACGGGAACCATGTCCGCTACCTTGTTGACGTCCATGTACATCGTGCGCAGCACCTGAGAATACGTGGACGAGGACTTCATCTTGAACTGTGACCGATCAGCAGAAACACACTCACAAGGGGCAAAGTCACTTTATAGTTACTAAAGTTTGAATGTTATGTTGGTAATCTGCAGGGATCTCGTATTCAATTATTATTTTATTACTAGCTGAACTCGCTCGGCTTTATCAACAATACCACAACAATATATTGTCGATCGAAGTTTACGTTAAAGAAAAGTCTGTTTCCCCATACAAACTTCCAACCCCTTTTCATATCCTTAAGGGAAGATTTCCGCGTTAAATCACCTATGTCCTACCACGGAACTCAAACTACCTCCACAACAAATTTCATCTAAATCGGTTTAGCGGTTTAAGAGTGAAAAGGTACCAGACAGAGTTCGTTTCGCATTTACAATATTAGTAGGGATTAAACACTCTAATTGGGAATCCAATCATTTACCAAAAAGCTTTTATTCAGAATAGATATAGAATAGCAAAGGAGGCTCTTTATGCCTCCTCTCGAGTGCAAAATTGAAAAGCTCTCCTTGACCAATAATTTCGATCACGGCACGTATTCATCTGAGACTAGCCACCTGGACAGGTTAATCATTATTATAGTGCTTAAGTGTGAGCAGACAGGCGAACTCTCTCTTCCTTCGTTTGCATAATATGATGGGTCGACGATCGTGGTTACTGCCTGGCTGGCCAATGTCTACTACTGAGATTTTATTGATAGAAACACTAACTCATAATTGGCCCGATCCGGTATTGAACACTTGTGATCTTGTGGACCTTGTGATCTGCGGTACTTTAATCTAGCCATTACTGACTTGACGGTGACTTCGCACTCACCCCAGTGCCGATACCGATAACCAGCCCCGTGGGTCCATACACACTGTCCGTCCAGCCTCTAACAGGTTCTTCATATGTTGAAATAACTGGAAAAGTTATACATTAATGATAAAACAATTAACTATAAGACATTTGTAAAAGTCACAATTCAGACTCTAATAATTAACAAATTCAATGGAGGGAGAAGATTTCGAAAGGACTAGAAAGTAATGGGTAAAGGTCCAACATAATTACGTTTGCAATCTGTATTGTATTTTTGAGGCAAAGTTTATTCACCGAAATAAAACTATTCTACTCGTTAGTAGAGTCGGCCATGTTAGGTAAAGTCTAGACTACATCTCACTCACCTATAGAGGGTCGGATAATACAGACAGGCATGCCTGAAGCGTGTATTCTGACTGCTTCCTCAGCTACCGCCTTCGTAAGGCAGTAGGTGTTCGGCCGCTTTCCCAGAAGCCTAGCAAGCAATGAATGAAACAATCTTTAATAATTTAAAGAAAACATACATTTTTTTATAGTAGATGTAGGTGGACGGGCCACTTCATGGTAAGTGTTCACCACCGCCCATAGACAATGGCGCTGTAAGAAATATTAATACATTAAATCATTCTTACATCGCCAATGTGCTACCAACCTTGGGAACTAAGATATTATGGCTCACTCACGCTTCAAACCGGAACACAACAACACTGGGTACTGCTGTTTGGCGGTAGAATATCCGATGAGTGGGTACCCTACCACCAAATAAGTGAAAATGTATTGATTATTACCATTTTAAAGCAGACTGATACCTGATAATAAGTGGTCACCACAACCCGTAGCAGTACATATTGGCAATGTAATAAAATTGTAATCATTCCATGACACATCGTCAATGCGTCAAACTTGGGAAATAAAATTTTATGATCCTTTTTCCCTGCAAGCCTGAACCCAACATTACTAAGTACTGCTGTTCGACGGTATCTACCTAGACGGACTTGCAACCAACGAGTAAAATACCATCAAATAAATATGAATGAAGCGTCAATAGCGCAATGTTTAAAAGTCACAGGATCGATCCTCCCTTTGGGCTATTGTCGTACCCACAACTAAAACAAGTGATAAGCTTAAAATGAGGCGTAAATAGGAATATTAGTAATTCCTTTATTCATTTGGGGCATTGCTACTATTCTTTAAAATATAAATACCGAAAATTTGTAACTCACGTCGGCAAAATGGACTCGATTAAATTGTCATCCAGCTGAGCGATCGCTTCCAACACTTCCACCGTCATCGGGGGCTCGTAGATTCTGGAAACAAGTACGAATGTATCTTATTCACTTTCTTATTAAGTAAAAACCATCCATTATACCTTGAATTGTAACCACACTCACCCACACTACCGAACACAGTATTACAAATTATTCATATTTGGTGGTAGAATTAGTTGACGTTTGTCGGTTTTATTATATAGAAGAAATCTTCAAGGGGTAACTGCCCAACCCACTTTCTGTAGGACTATTAATGCGGGTACATTCTCACCTAGGTGTCTTGCCTGGGGGGCCGAGCTCGCCTAGCTAGGTATACAATAATGACATGCTCTTACTTTTCTTCAATATATTTGAGATGTGTGTTCGAGTAGGCCGTGGACACGTGGGTGATGGCTTTGAGATTTCTGCACTCCTTGGCTAGCTTGATAACTTCCACAGTGCCCTTAACGTTGATCGCTGTTGATATCGACAGCTTTTCGTCGAACTTCACCGTCGCCGCTGAATTTATGATTATTGTCACCTGGAAAAATGTGAGAATCATTTTCGGTTTTTATTGATATTTATGTATCAATTTATTTATTTAAAATTGCTCCATTATTTACATAAGAATTATTAATAATAAGGCCTTAACTATGTTTATTAAAATAAAATAAGAATTAAAAATAGTTACTGTATTAATCATGACCTGTAAAAATTTAAAGATTTAAGAGGATAACGTATACAACCAGTGACCTATTTAGTTGATAACGCTTGAAGGTTGGCAAGTATTTTGTCACTTGTTAAATTTTCTGTCAAACTGTGTAGTAACAGCGAATCCCAAAGCTTTTGTTTAACTTTTATTATCTCTGTCACCTCTGTAACATTTGTGATTTTGACTGCATTTGATTTGAAAAAAATTGCATAAAGGCCGAAAGAGAAAGGCCGGAAGCGCAAGTTTAAATCTCAATTGCTTTGTTAGCATATCATATCACCCAACATTTCTACCGCAACACAGCAATTCAAATCACTTCCGACATTTCTGGACGATCAGATGAATTGACGGGACTCCCTAATCTTTGATAGTGAATAAAGTACCAGTCAGTCGTTTACTATTTTGATAATATTACCCTCGAAATGAGCAGTTTTCTATCCTCGTCACTGATTCCTATACCGGGCAGCTCCATGTCTCCTACAATCGGTATCACTTTATAGATACCCTTAGGATTTTCTTCAAGAGCCCTTTGGAATATCTGAAACATTAACTTATATTAGTTTGTTTAAACATGGACTTTAAGAGATATTAATTTTACTATTATATAATAATCAGGACATTCATTTAAGAGCCACAATCGGTGTACCTTTTGCATTTTTTGCTCTTGTACGTATCGCAAATACACCAAAGTGTTAGTAAATTTCATGATGGTGCAATCACCACCGACTTCAATAAGTTAAGACGTATTAGCGAAACAAGCTAAAGTGAGTTTTTGAGTTGAGCATTTATAATATTAAATTAAATTAAATTATAAAATCAAAATCGCAGTTTATTTATCTACTACGTACGAAGTCATCCAGCATATCACGTATCCTCGAGGTTGGATCTTTGCCTTTCTTCGGTCGCACCAGAACGTAGATGGTGTCTAAGTCGCCGCACGAACGCAACAACTTCTCGATTAAAACTAAAACAAACAACAGATTTTATAAATATCTACTCATATGTGTTTTTTTAGATATGTTTAGTGTCCCTATTCTCGTCTCACCCTACTTTGAATCGTTTAGCTGCCTCGTAATTTTATTGACTCACTCTGTCCGTGGTTGAGTGGGGTGTTGACGTCAGGTCGGTTCAATTAAAGGTTGTTTTTCCGTCAAGAAATCCTCGGTCGGTCCTAAGCTTGGATATTAACAGAAATTATACTCAAACATTAACGATTCAACGGGGAAATGATGTTACGATTCTTGCTACCAATCCACGTGGTCGTGCAGTAACAATTATTTCATTGATAGGATAATCGTTACTATATATTATATAATATTACCGATAGCGAAGTTGCTGATATAAATACGATCTTTGTCCTGCAGAAAGTAAAGGCTATTCGCGCAATTGATAACCTGTACCCGAAAGCTTCACTTAGAAGTAAATTTAAGTAAAGTGTTGACTGTCGTTTCTCAATACACACTTTGAATTACAAGACGGTAGGGCTTTGTTTAAATTCATCCGGCAACACCCACTTTTCATAAACTTAAAAAATAAGTATAACTTAGTATCGTTGTGTTCCAGTTCAAAGGGGGAGAGTGAATGTAACCCAAGTCACAAAGTCTCGATCCCCAAGGTTGGTGGCGCATTGGTGATATGAGGAATGATTAATATTATATTTCTTAGCGCTGATATCTATGGGCCGCGATGACCACTTACAATTACTGGTGGCCCATTTGCCAGTCGGCCCACTGAAATAATATATTGTTATATTTTGACAAAAATAGTAAGATTAATAAAATAAAACCATTTTCTAAAATATAGAAAAGTCCGTCTTGTTGCCTCCATTGGCTCAATTCGCCAGAGAATCGGCAATGCAATTCGACGGCGAAACACAGCATTCTTGCCTCCACGTGGTCATGAATTGTACAGCCATTTATAATTTTAATTCGTATTTAAAATATTTTACACTAGTTGTTCGTCTCGACTTCGCGCGAGTGAAATTCATACTGAGTTCAGAAAAAACTAAAGGTTTCATTTTTTTTTATTTTTATTTAGAATTATGTAATCAAAATCAAAAAGTATATTTTGATTTTGATTAATATTTAAAATAACTTCTTCATTAAATTTTTTTTTTGTTTTTAATAAATTTTTACCTCACAAAATTATAGTAGTATAATTAATAACTCTAGCTAAATATTTCTAAACACAGACCGTCTCCGTATTATGAGTTTAATTTGCGTTTAAAGTTCACCTCGTGCTCAGCGATGAACGAAATATTTCGTCAGGAACCACACATGTGTTGGTTGAGATTCTGTCACGCGCTCAAGCTTTCTCCACATGAGATCTGTGCCTTGCAGTGGGACATTTTTATATCAATGCAGTTTGTCTAATTACCGACCGACAACATACTGATTAGTATATACCTCACAATAGATAAATACATAAGAAAGTACTATCTACAATTAAGCTGTTGCTACATAAAGTAAATATAATTTAAAATTATAGATAATTTAAAAAATTAATACATATTGAACTAAAATAAAATAAAAAAAATTGTGTTTATTAAAAATTCCAGGTCATTGAGGTGCGACGATTTTAATAATTAAACATACTGACACACGCATATTGTAAATAACGCTCGTGTCGCGGATGTAAAGTATGTCAAAAAATATAAATAATCTTTATATTGATATTAATCCGAGTTATGTTGATAAGTATTTCACAAGTACTACCATCGGGTTCCGTGGTGTAGTGGTTATCACATCTGCTTTACACGCAGAAGGCCGCCAGTTCGATCCTGGCCGGAATCATATTTTTTTATTTTTTTTTTACAAACGTAATATTATATTAGTACTGTCCGAGAGTTTTAAACTAACTAAATATAAAGAACGAAGTTTATACTTTCGAAATAAATAAAAAATACACATAATGACCCGATTACAAATTCGCATAAAGCTGAAAATTGGTTCAGTTGTTCAGTACACAAATAAAATATCAAAATCCCAACAGATACTACGTCTGCTAAACAAATTCAAGGTCAAAGGTCTGAGGTATCAACATTTTATGTTTTCCTCGTGTGTTATTATAAAAAAATAATGTTACACAAGAGGTTACAATAAAGATCATGTAATTATCTAAATGTTCGTCTACGTTTGCCTCTTGCCTCTTTTCATAGCATTTCGAATGATATAACATTCATCCCTCAGCATTCAGTCCACGTGTATTATCTTAAAATTTTCTAACTTTAGCACCTTTGAATATTATTTTAAAGCAAACACCGGAATGAACCGCTAGATCTGAGCAGTTACTCATGTTCATCAATCATATCATACAATTATAATATTCGTTGATGTTCATACGGGATACATAAATAGAATTGTTGTTTTTTTTCAGCCTATTGCTGTCCACTGGATACCTACCACCTTTTTTAAATCGTCCGTCCACGACGCCACAAGGCGTCCTACACTACGTTAGCTAAGCGTGGTCTCCACGTGAAAATTATTGATTATTATATTTAAATCGTATTTGACCGAACAACAGTGTGGTTCTTATCGGTTCTCCTCATAATCAAAATTCCGAATCCGTAGTAGCTTCACTTAATGTAGCTCTGTAAATTGACAATTTAATTGCATTTAGAAGCCTACTTAAAAAAAGTGTATTTTGATCATACAAAAAGTTATAATATCAAATAAACAAGTACATAAACTTTTTAAATTCGAAAAATAACTCGCTGGAATAAGTGAAAATGAAAAAACACAATCGGTGTAAACTTGGTGTGCGCGTACCCTACTAAACAACTTCGCAAATATTGAAAACTCCTTTTTATCCGTAAATAAATCTATTCAATAGAGAAATCACCGATTACTTTAGACGTCGACCAATGACATGTCGAATCAAGGCTAAGCGTGTTTATTTATCTGTACGCCTCTTGCCGTTAGAATCATTATTATAGAAAAATAACACGACGTAGTTATATTTTTATATGCGTCGTAACATCAAAACCAGGCTTACTAACAATAGGCTATTTGACAATGCGATAATTAAACTGTCAATTATTGTAATCAGTTTAAATTATGAGTTTTAAAATGGATATTTATCAACGAAACTTGAAAATAATAATTAATTTATTCAAGAATCCATAAATAAAAATGCATTTTATTAAACGTTTGTGACATAAAACGCTCCCGATTGGTCGGGCTTATGATGAAGTCACTTGCTTATTAACCTCGTTTGCCTTACTATATGTACCACAGATTACAATACAGGCAAGTGACGTCACCGACCCCATTGCAGCGCCATATTGTCAAAGTAGCGTTTTCGCGGACTATTTAAATATGGAATTTTTATTTTGATATTTTTCAGCAAATATGTACTAGAATTAAAAAGGTTCCTCAACCTCTACTAAATAATATAAAATGCATTTTAAAAACCAGTCAAATAGCCTATTAGGTATACAAACTCTTTTTGCTGCAGTTCGTTTTGCTGTAGTGTTACCGTACAAATTCCAAAAAAGTCGGTAAATAAAGTAAAAAGTAATAAAACTCTCTTGTAATATAAACTCACTACCGTCAATAGACTACACTTCTAGCATGTATCTAACTTTTAAAATTGTATTAAAGTTACGTCTGTAAGACTCCATTAATGTAAACCTTAATATCAAATATAATACGAATTCTTATTATCTGTATCACAGACGAGTATCTATCACTTTGGATATTAATCATTTTAATATCTTTTTATACACATAATTCATTGGTGTCGTGTAAAACATTAGTTCTGAGTTAAGCAAGTTCTTTCACGTCGGAATCGGATCAGGCTACCGTCTGAGGCACGGGCTCGGCGTGATCCAGGCGCTTGTACCCATTGAATAAGTACTTATTAATAGTAATGTTATTCATAAGTAAAGATATACATATTATTACATTATATATATATGTATATAAAGCCTATTCCAATCGAAGAGGGAAGATAAACAATATGAATATATATGTATTATAATACAGTTGTATTCAACTTAACTACTTATATCCTCCTTAATTTTACTTAAAAAATTCCGATAGCAACTTCGACGACGTTTAAAACGCCATTTTTTCGAAAAGCAATAGTGAATATCCACAGATATTTTAAGCGCTCGGCGGATCACATCGCGTCAATTCGACGTCTGATGTTGTTTATTTTGCTTTCGATCTCTTATGGTTGAAATAGACCATACGCATGTACATTAGTGGTTACGGTTCTAATAAATAAATAAGTAGGTAAGTATGTCATCATACATTAAAATGTAATAACAAAAAACATGTCTTAAATATAGAAGTTAAAAGAAATAAAACAACAATATTAATTAAATATTTATTTAAAATCTAAACAGACACCTTGAATATATAATTTAGCAATAAATACACAAGGTGGAGTAGAAAACAGTCCACTTTTATGGTAATATTATTCAGAGCACGACCTTCTCTATGACGCGACTCGCCTTCAGACTTATCCTGCCATCTGTGGACAGGCCAACACAAAAATAACATTAGACGACGTGTCGCTCGACTCTTAGACCATTCCAACAACATCTTGGGATCAAAGTATACTGTATATTGTCAACATTGAAAATAAAATTGGTAACGTGCGTAACTGCCGCGGCCAAAAGACGTTCAAGAAAGTAATGGACGTAATATACGAGTACATGTTATTATTAGAACATGATCAAACTATTGTTACAGTTGGACCAAGAGGCCTCATTATAAGTAAAGCCTAGCCTTTTTGCCTTCACTGGTCACAGGAAGGCTAGTTCATTTTTTGCAATTCGACTGGGAAACGTAGCATTCTTGCCACCATTCCAGGCATTCATGATTTGTAGAGTACCTATATTTTTTTTCGTTTATAATTAAGGCCTTAATTTAAATATTTTATATATAAAGAAATGTATACATTTAAAAAATATATTTAATTATGTTTTCGATATTTAACGTTGAGTAACGTAAGCCTCGTACAAGCCTGGCCTTACGTGGTTACGTCCTTGAACGTCTTCTGATAAGTAATAGGTATTTATCTGTTACGCTGATCTATCTCCCGTTGATGGCTTATCTCATAACAACGACCTACACATACACCCCACTAGATCCCGCACAGTACAACTCGTTGAACAAGCAGGTTGAGTATTTTGTGGTGATTAACCTCCACTGCAAATAAATCACACCTTATAAAAACATATTTAATAATTCATGCGATACAAAACATTCCATTAACAGCTAAATCAACAAAAACAATATAAATATTACACGTAGGTCAATCATCAATGACACCGCAGTTAATATATAAAATTATATACAAATATATACATAATATAGGAAAGAAAAAAAATACATAATTGTTATATTCAAAGAGAAAAAACTAATTACCTACTGGTTATAGCACACGGAGTACGTCTAATAAAACAAATAGATACTAGCTATTTGAGTTTATCGCGTACAGACGTAACGGCAAGACTTTATTTTATATGTTGTGATTATGTAAGGGATAAATCATTAGTTTTTCTATTATATTGATGTCAACAGCAACTATTAATTGCGCAAACGCCTTATATATATATTACTTACTTATATATATACGCAATATAAATAAATAAATATAGGACAACATCACATACATTACTCTGATCCCAATGTAAGTAGCTAAAGCACTTGTGTTATGGAAAATCAGAAGTAACGACGGTACCACAAACATCCAGACCCAAGACAACATAGAAAACTAATGAACTTGATCTACATCGACTCGAACCCGGGAGCTCGGACTGGCGTACCCATGAAAACCGGTGTACACATTACTCGACCACGGAAATCACAGTTTTAGAAAGAGATTTAGCTGTAATTCATTTGATCTCGTAAACTGAACTTCCTAAACGCTCGAATAAAATATTCTGTGCGAGTATGAAATACATAATACTGATTAATTGACTGCTGACTACGAAGCGTTATTTACTGTCGTGATTTAAATAACAGAGATCGTAGAGGTCGTTCCTTTTCAGAATCATAATTATAATTACGCAAATTATACAGACATGCAGCCAAGATACACATCATTATTATAATAAAAAACTGCCTCTTGTTGATAGGAGGACTTTACCATTATGTATTCTACCGATCAGCAATAATTAGTAATCTTAGTATTGTTGTGTTCTGATATGTAGAGTGAGTGAGCCCGTTTTGCCCACACAAGGGACATCTTAGTTCCCAAGTTTGCCGAATTGGTGATGTAAGGAATGGTAAATATTACTTAGAGCGCCAATATCTAATGGCTGGAAGTGACCTCTTACCATCGGCTGGCACATTTGCATATTTGCTAACCTAATTCATAAGGTCACTGATCCCGAGATTTTGAGGCGAGAGAAAAGAGCAGGTGCAAGTAATTTTGTGTACTGCAAGACTTCCTAATCAGAAAGGCGCGCATGCCTAAGAGATCGTATTGATCATAGCACTGAGACCATTATTTAAATTATGTAATTGGTACAGGTGCGCATTTTAGCCACCAGATTGGCCACGGCGCCGTAAGACATTTTAATCATTCCTCACACCTCCAACGCACCGCCAACCTTGGGAACTTAGTTATTACACCCTTCTCCAACAACAACACATCATTACAAACAAAAAAAATATTTCTGCTTAGCGGTAGAATATAACTATCATAAGTGAACGGTAGGTACCCAGATGGGCTTGCACGAAGGCACCACCAAGTAAAACTTAGGAGGAACTCTTTACAGAGGGGGTAAATATTCATATGTAAATCTATACTTGCAAGATAAGGTAATTCTGTAAGCTGAAACTCTCGGAATCTATAAACGCGTGACATATTCTACATTTAGTACGAGCCGTATTGGAATGTTTGCACGTTGACGTAATCGCTATTTTCTTAAATAAACAACAAAGTTCTTCACAAAAGGATCCTCATATAAGATGTAATTATTCAAGTGTTACACATATAATAAACAGTGGAAGGGCTGTCTGCTCGTGGCACATGAGTGGGCCAGTCTGACTGCAGGCACAAGGGTTATAGCGCGTTAGCTGCCAGGGTTGATGGCGCATTGGAGACGTGGGGAATGATTAATATTTCTTACAGCGCCATTTTCTATGGGCGGTGGTGACCACTAACTATCAGGTGGGCCATTTGCTCGTCCACCTACCTATATCATTAAAAACAAATAATTATTACACAGCAATTGAGCCGAGACAAGAAATATAAACTACAAGAGAAGGCTTTATAGTTAAAACTAAAAATAAATAGTTAATTTTGCTCCTCAAAATTAAAAAAAAAAATAGTATTTTATGAATAACTGAACGTAGCATATACTAATTTTAATGCTAAAAGAAGCATTTTCTCTTTCATAACAATATCTTTGTTAGCTTGTATACTTATAATAGAACTAAATATTAAATAATTCCAAAATGTAACAGAGTTGCCTTTCAAGAAAACTATATAAATATATGATTGTTTTCTCTATCCGAAAAAACTACTAAACCAATTTAAATAAAACTTACACCAGAAGATGCAGCTTTCCGGAGAAGAATTTATTGTTCATGGCAAATAACCACTGCCCATAATTTCACTAGCTATGTGTAAATGATCGTTGTTTAAGTGTAATTATATATCTAAGTGATGTTATATATTATTCGGAAATCACCAGATAAATGGTGAAACACATGCTCGTTTGGACCAATATACGGTATACTTTTATTCCACCACAAAAAAAATGTGTAAAAAATCAAACAACAAAACAATACCACTCAAATGCAAAGTCCATGCGACCGTATCAACACGAAAAAAAAAAAACAAAAACAAATATAAAATAATAAAAAAACAAAACTTACCTCAAAACATTCCATAAGCACTTAAAACACACACACACATGCAAGAAAAAACAAAACACGATATACATATATAAATAAATATATATATATATTTTTAAAGGTATTCTTAAAAATTTAAATCCACGCGAGCCAAGATGTAACAATACCTGATTCATTTCTTATAACAATACATTACACACAAATCATAATATGCCTTAAATATTTCGATCTACGAGGCACTTCTTGTAACGTATTATAAAAATCAGTGATGTAGCTACACGGACAAAGGGTCCGACGGCACTGCATTGAGAAAAAATCAGGACTCTGTCAAAAATATCTTAAAATACTGTTTAAATAAGTCTATGCATGACATTTTGTAAAAAAGTAAAACTGTTCCTTTGAGCGCCAGTGCGCGGTGACAGAGACCGAATAATCAACAAGATGAGCTTTTTATCTTCCGCGAGTATCATCACTTTTAGAACAGCTATTAATATATATCTAGCTTATAAATTGGCTTTTGTTGTTTTTTTTTTAAAAGTAAATATGTATTAATTACCATCATAAATAAAAATTATTAAAATTAAGTCCTTAAATATACAAAAATATTTGTTTGTATTAATATTATGCCCCAGGGCCCCCTTACCTTAGGAGCCCTGATGCCCTTGCTCTGCGATAGTTACGCTACTGATAAAAATATATATTGCTAATCAAAGACTTGAACTTAAACATATATTGCTAATCAAGCTTCTAACTCAAGAATTTGACTATTTCACTGTGAGCAACATGTGACAGAAGTCAACCGATGCAAGTGGTCAAGTGCAAATATTGCGTCTAATAAAAAGTGCTGTCAACAAAGTGCGGCGCATTCAATTCTGTCTGACGAATAAATTGATCACAAGTATCATTATAATTGTTTTATTTTTTCCTAGTATTATCGTATGAGATTTACAAGGCACAAAACATCAAAAACAAATATAATTTTCTTTAAAAAATTAAAAGAGACTAAAGAGACGGCACTTTTGTCGCAGTAACAAAACGGGAAACAGAAACGTACTGCCGGTAAATTGTATACGCTTTTGTTGTTTTACTATAATGTTTCTCGCGCTTCATCAGATTTTTAGGGTTCCGTACCCAGAGGGTAAAACGGAACCCTATTACAAAGAGTCTGCTGTCTGTATCTCATGGACCGTGATAGTTAGACAAATGAATTTTTCCCAGATAATGTATTTCTGTTACCGCTCTAACCAAAATTACTAAAAAAAAAGAATAAAATATACATTAAAGGGGCTTCCATTCAACAGACATTATGTTTTTCTCGCTTTTGCTCGATATTGATAACGGCAACAGGTAGACGCTTGAAATGTAACTTTAAATTCTGTGAATTTCAAAATAAATAATTAAAATAAAAGATTATCTGAATATTACGTTACAACGTTATAAAATGCAGTAACCAAACCACTTCAGTCGCACCCAAAATACGTTACGACCGGCTTTACGTTGGATTTCCTAAACCCGAGCTGATAATGAGAATTTACTGACGAAACAACACGAAAGCTTAACAGACCCAACCTGAGCCTCAAAAGTCCAATCACAGGCAGCTAAAATTATACTAAAAACTAGCTTCATAGTAAAAATCTACTTAATAACAATATATATTCAATTTGTGAATATCTGTGTAATTCTTAACTCTAACCAAACAAAAACCCGCCACCGACCCAGCAAACAAACTCACCTTTCCCCAAGAACCCGGTCCCCCCCGTCAAAAACACACACTGGTCCTTATAAAACCTCTGGATATCTGTTTTGCTCGCTTTACCCTTCGTGAGTCTCTGCTTTTCGGCTTCCCGCGCGTCGACCTGGTCCTCTTGCGCGTAGTAATCGTCGAGCTGGTTCGCGGAGACGAACTCGTGCTCCTCCGAGGAGTCGAGCATGGGAGCGGTGGGATTCATAGCTTGGTTTTCAACTTCCGCTATGCGAACCGAATTTTCTAAGTCCTGGAAATATTCAACATTTACCTTTAAATAAATTTTAAGCTCCAGATAAATGAATATTCATTAATAAGGCATACTTCACTGTACACGACTACATCGTGCTAATATTATAAATGTGGAGGTTTGTATGTTTGTTACAAACAAATACTATTTATTACAAAAAAACGGTCGAATGGATTTAATAGGAATAGAGATCTTCAGATATCATTACGTCATAAAATATCTGGACCTAAATATATCATAATCTGAGAAGAACCGACAAAAGAAGATCAGCGGTTTTTGTTCGGTCGTAATTGTTGCAAATGTAGTAATGTAGTAGTATAGATAAAAAGCGAACGTTTCATTCCTCCAAACGAATTTCGACGCGCTGTCCGAAGGTGAAATTCAGCAGCAGGAATTATATATTATTAATTAAAACAATTCCTCAGAACGTTCTCTGTAAAAAATACTGTATAAGATACAGAGTGATCCAACATCTCTAAGCGAAGCCAAAGGATCAAGCAAGTCGGAAAGGGCTTGATCGTCGATAATTCGGTTGAGACTAAGAACTCAATAATACTAACTAAACACATAAGCATGTAGGTGTTTGTTAAGTTCGTACTATTTGCCAAATACATTCCATAAAAGTTTATTTAGAACAGTAAACCATTCAGGTAACTTTCAATGTCGAGCCATATTTGACATCAAATTTAAATTTAAATTACAAGCCAAGGTCGCTCTCCGCCGCGGGTTCAGGTAACTCCGTAATAAATCCGTTAATTAATTATGTATACAATTATTATTGAGTTCCTTTTGGCCTTTTTTTAATGGTTTTAGTTTGGCGGACGAGCAACTGAGCCACCTGATCGTACGTGGTCACCGCTGCCCATAGACAATGGCGCTGTAAGAAATATTAACCATTCCCTACATCGCCCATGCGCCACCAACCTTGGGAACTAAGATGTTATGTCATTTATGCAACAAAAAAAATAAACATATGTAAACACTTCTACGAGTGTCGAATTTTCCGTCTAGGTTTATGAGAGTGCACCCGGGTTTGCACACACATTTATGTACGAAACAAATATTTCTGGCACAGTTGGCTTTGTTGCTTCAGAAGGACGTCATTATATTATTTATACTTTATAAACTTAATTGCACACAAACATAATTATATTATTACATATTATAAATAAAACTACCTTAAGACACACAGGAGTTGCGATACCTAGATACCCGAGATTATTTGTAATACATTACTAAGCTATTCCCCGAGCTCAAAAGTTCATCATCAAACTTTTCCCAAATTTCATAACGATCTGTCAACCGACATAGAATTGAAAATACTGCCTTAACTTCTAATGGCATTATATTTAAAATCTCCAATCGAAAATTGTCTGTAAGAATCTACGTCTGGAAATTTGAACTGTTAGTCCTACATCCTGAACTCTTTCCTAATAGTAATGCATCCGGTTTTCTTAATAGATAGCGCACCTGTGTTTGCGGATACGTTCTGGGTTTTTGGCTGGTCTCCCTTGAGACCATCGTGACCGAAAGCGTCGAGGACATCATAGAATGCGTTTTAAACAAGAATAGGAACGTCGATGACCTCAAACGAGTGCGATCTGTCAACAGTATGTATCACACTGTACTAGCCTACTATTGTTGTAATTTTGTTGCGTTGCTTATTTTGTTAATATACCGATAATGTTTCTCATATAAATAAAACCGTCGTTCAAAGGAAATTAATTATTCATTTATATAATTTAAAACCTTTTTTTGATTAATATATTAATGAAAAACATTATCATATCTATTTAAGTCAAAATTAATTTTAAAAATAGTTTAATAGAGCTATCACGTCACAATTATATAAACGAAATACGACTAACAACCACATCACGAGATCTCCGAAACCAGTCCGATTGTTGACTTGGAATTTAGCATAGCTACTCCGACGAAGATTCTGGAACAAGAAACTCGAGCCTCACCGCAGAAAACAAGCGTGAATTGTCAGAATTTTATATGTGACATTGACTAAGTAGTCCATTTCCTAGAGGACGCGATTTTATTTGTGGGACATGTAGGGGGGGTCAATACAACCTTAACCCCTAGCTTGTGGGGTTGGCGCCCTTGTCCCTAATTTTTTTTAGAAAATATGTTTCTAGAAAACAAGAGATTATAAAAGTAAGGTAAACAAGATGTTTTGGCTGAGTTATCACGAGCATTGATGAACCTGGTCGACTTTGGAGCGCTGTAACAGCGTTTGAAATTGACCAAAATAAAAAAAATTATAAAGCAAAATGTTTAGAAAGACATGCTCTATAAATTCGTTCTAATGTAATTTTGTCCTAAATTAAAAAGAAAAAAAGTTATTAAGCAAAAAAGAAAATTTTTGAGCAAATTTTCTCACTTTTTTGCTTATAACTTTTTCAATTTTAATTTTATGGTAAAAAGTCATATAAACATAATTGTATCCACAACGATTTGCTACAAATTATGTTTTTACAAATTTTCCGTAAAATTAATAGTTTCGGAGATATAGTTAGAAATATGTTTCCACCCCTTTTTTCAAGATGGCGGGCGGGGGACAAGGGCGCTAACCCCACAAACTTGAGGTTAAGGTTGTATTGACCCCCCCCTACATGCCCCATAAATAAAATTGCGTCCTCTAGAAAATGTTCAGTCAATGTAACATTTCAATGGACTAAAGTAATAATTACCTGTTAGTTATTACACGTGTAAAATGGCGTAAGTCGATTGTCAACATTTCCCGAGTGAGATCCGAAGTGGTTTGTTACAGAATTACACTGCCGAGTTTAACGTACCTACTAAAAATGTGCCTCATTTAATGATAACGTACAATTGAGGAGAAAAATATATTTATTGCAATGAAAAAAACGGCAATGACCTTGTAGGTGCGAATATCCTAATCATAATTCGGATCTCGAATCATATTCAACTAAATTTCAACTTTGTGGTTAAAACATCTACATTTTTATAAATTAATGATCTCGAGTTATACGCGGCGGAGGTAAACACTTTTAATACCTGTTGTTGGCTTTATTATTATTTTTTATAAAACATTTTATATTCATTATTAATATATTCATTAAGTATATTATAAAAAAAGGTAAGTTTTTGTAGGATGTGTTCCGTTTTGCTATGTTATGTGTGTAGTGTATGAACAAAATACTGGGCTTAGGCCTCCCCTTAGAGGAGAAGGACTGGATCTTATTCCACCACGCTGCTCCAGTGCGGATTGGTGGATACACATGGGGCAGAATTTCGTTGAAATTAGACACATGCAGGTTTCCTTACGATGTGTTCCTTCACCGCCGCACAAAGCGCACAAATTTAGCATACGAATATTCAGTGGTGCTTGCCTGAGTGTTAACGCGCAATCATCGGTTAAGATGCCACCCTGAGATGTGTTCTTACCACTGGGGCATCTCGGCTCGGCCATGGTTTAATAAATATTGTGTAAATCATTAATTTATACAACGACTAGGAACGACGGGTAACCTAAAGTACAAATTTATTTCTAAAACTTAATTCAGTGTTATGTAACATTGAAATGTCGTGTCATTTTAAATACTAATCCGATTTACTTTTACTTCCGATATTCTGATAACTTGGCCTACATTGGATCACCACGAATACGAACTCCGAGCTCGACGTATATAAGTTTATGTAATTAGGACATACGTGTAAATTGTCCTGCAGCTCCTTGCTCAACTTCCTGACGTTCTCCAGCTCCTTCAGCTGCTTGTCCGAGGGCTTCCCGTAGACATCCAGGTCGATGTTTTCACCTCTGCGCTGCCCTTCAACCCATTTGGAGATCTTGTCTCTGGTTAGGTCGGTTCGCGCCAGCGGCGACTCGTCTAAGGAATAGTTCATCTTTCTGTAACAAAAGCGTTGTTTGTCTAAATTGATATATCCCATATTAACTTAAATTCAAAATATTCTTTATTCGTGTAGGCACTTTTGAATCGTCATTTTATAGAATTGTATTAAACGTAAAGCGACTACCGGTTCGGATTGTAGATTCTACCAAAGAGAAACGACAAGTAACTTAGTATTAACAATCTTGCAGACGAAACTTTTACACACATTCCATCTCTTTATTTATATGACTGAAAAGCAAGGCTTTCTTTTGAATATATTTAAATCCAACATTTCGAAAGCTTCCCACGGGACAGAAGTCTCAAAAGAGAAGGTTTAGCTACAAGCTAAGTTATAATTATTGAGCTGTTTAAGTAATATTATACGTACAATTACTAAGATACAACATGTTATAAAACAAAGTCGATTCGCCGTTGTCTGATTGTCTATGCGACCGCGATAATCTCAAAAACTACCAAGCGGATTTACATGCGGTTTTCACTAACGGATGAAAGGTTTTGCTGTATAATTCATTAGCTTTTTCTGTAAACTGGCTGATATAATTGCTGATGATGATGACGATAATTGTTAAAAATTGACAGGTGGAGATGAGACGGACAGGTTTTTTGTTACATAAAAAAGTGCAACATTAATTGAATTTACAAAAATGTTACATGAAATCCGCCACTCCAATTATTTTGTACGTTCGGCTTGGAGAGGTCATTTACCCAGGGTTGGTTACCAGGGTTGGTTGGCAAGTAAAAAGTATTCCAAAAGTTCACACACGATTGCATGGAATTCTATCAAACGTCTTCATATTTTTAAACATAACGTTTAAATTAATTAATTTAACTTTACAGGAAACACTTATATTTCGTTTTTTGATTGATTCGGAAATTAGAAAAAATATATAATATAATAAAATATTCTGTAGAGATATTATAAAGATTATTAGAATCATTATAAATATTCTGTGTCAATGCGCACCAAATATAAAACACTGAGTTTTTTATTATTCTTTAAGTAAATATAATTAATTTAACGATAGAAGTACCTGCATATATATATTTTAAAAAATAAAATTGTACTTATATAAAGTTGTTACGAATATAACTTGCATTACATTTTGCATTTGTGCGGACAAAACACAAATGCATTACTTTTTATTTCTTTACGATAACACGTGATGACTAGTCATGAAGTCAAAGGCAGATCTCCAACTCTATCAGGATAAGTCATTTGTTTATTCTTTGCTTAATTAATTACAACTAGCGACCCGCCCCGGCTTCGCACGGGTGCAATGCTGATACTAAATATACTACAGAATCTCTTACAACGTTTACAGTTTTTCAATCATTAGACTAGTTTTTTTAATATTTCATATTTTAGATACGTGCAAAAATTTATTTTGTAAATTGTATTTTAAATCAAGCGAAGCATGTTTGTATGTCTGTAGGTATATCTTTTAATCTAGTACTTTTAAACCTACCTAGGTTTACTTGTTGGCAGAACCTTGTGCTAGCCCGTCTGGGTACATACCTCATCGAATATTTTATCGCGTGTTCCGGTTGGAAGGGTGTAAGAACCAGTGTAACTACAGGCACAAGGGACGTCTTAGTTCCCAAGGTGGGTGGCGCATTGGTGATGTGAGGGAAAAGTTTCTTAAACTACCAACATCTATAGGTAGGCGTGACCGATAAATGTTCAGATCCATCCTATTCTATCTATTATTATATTTAAAAAAAAAAAGGAAAATGATATACATTTGATTTTTTTTTTCCATGTAAATATATATTTTTAATCAATTATTAATTTGTTCTTTTCTTACAATCGAGTGTGGGGTACTTTTCACTTATTTTCAACTATTCTTGTATTTTGTTGTTAAGTTTTATTTAAAGCCTTATCGCATGCGGGGTTTACGTATAATTAGCTTATCTTTTTTTTTCAGTATTTTGTAAGTTTAAACCCGTCATAGATATATACAAATGTTACAAGTTCTTGGTGAATCAAAAAAAGGAAATATGTATGTCTGTCGAATTGTTGGCACCGCGATTGCCCCGCGTGCATTTCAAATGTTGTGCAAAATTTTACAATTTTTCTTTCCTTATTTTAGTAAATGATGAAGATTACTTGTCACCGGACGAGTTGAGTCGAGTCTACCGGAAATAACAAGTGGATCGCGAAATAAAAATTGAAATAATCTGTCACCGGTCGGACCGGTACGGCCCGATTTGTTTGAGGTCAGTGTTGTGGCGTTGGAACACGAAGGTTACGGGTGCGACCTTTTATTGCTATATCTATTAACAAACTCGACTAAACTCGCTTAGTGGTCGTAAATTTATTAGTGTTATATCTAAAATGTTAAAAGCTACCAAATAAAAAACAAGAAATACATCCGTATACAAGCAGACGAGGAAAAGTTTAAAACGTGTAAAGTGTTTCGTATTTGTCTGAAAATATAGACTATGAATTTTAACTTGCCTGTTAATAAACTCAAATCTTTTGTTAAATAAAATAGCTTTAGTACACACAACAATATTATATTAATGATAAATGAGCATAATTTCGTATTCATTATCATATAAACTTATTTTTATATAATTTAGTATTTAATTTAGTTTGAGATAAAGTGTTACTTTTGATTTATTCAATGGTTTTCATTATAAATCTAATATTGTTATGACGATTCAAAAGTACGTATGAGATTCTATTTGATGGAAGAGTGGGTTTAGGTCGTGTCGGTAGCCCCTGCCCCCAGCCAATGCTGAGAGGAGTAGGGATTGAAATCCATTGTCAATTAAATTATTGAAGAACTTGATGGCAGAGATGGGAGATGAGAGGCGGTAGAGATAGATACATTTAGCCATAATAGCAATAGTTTTAAGAAAATGTTAACCTCTGTGCTTAATTAGTGTCGAATTGAATATTTGTTCTTATTTCATGGTTTATTTCTTTTGAATTTGTAGTAATTTTTGTTCTTTCATTTTAAAGTTCATATTTTTATTTTTATTGTTAAGATATATTAATGTAGGAGTGTAGAGTTTAGTTTTTGTTATTTCATGTATGTATAATGTAAACGCCTGTAGTGGCGTGTCACACTGTACAAGAATTTGTTTCCTACTTTTACTTAATAATATTTTGTGAATATGCCGAAGGTTTTTCGATAATCTATAAATAAATAAATAAATAAATAGAGCTTTGTTGAAACACGTCTGAGGTACCACCCACTCATCATATATTCTACCGCCAAACAGCAATTAGTATTGTTGTGTTCCGGTTTGAAGAGTGAGTCAGGGTAACTACAGGCACGAAGGAAATAATAACTTAGCCCCTAAGGTTAGGGTCGTATTGGAGATCTAAGGAATGAGTAACACTTCTAACGGCGGCAATGTCTATGGCCTGTGGTGAGCACTTGCCATCAAATATCGTAATTATGTATTAAATAGCGGTGAGATAGGAAAAAATGATTTAAGGAAGTTATAAAATGATAAAAACAACTTTAATCCGGTCCTGATACATGTTATAAATAAAATTATATTAAAATAGAGATCATTTGAATAATACTTTTTGCTGTGTAGCCATAACATCGCGTAGGTATTTTTGTAACTCTTTTAAGCTAACTTTGTATATTAATAATTGTGTTACCGCGTGTTATGACGTATTTTGTGATTAGTTATTTATTGGTAATATTTTACCTGTTATAAAACGATATCGTTGTGTATATGAAGTGACCTTTGCTGTGGTGTGCGTGTTTGGACTTAGAGGCCAAAAATATTTGCCGCTAAGCGTCTAATTTACATTACAGATTTTTATAATTATATTTCAATATTTAATCTTTAACATACCAGTTTATAATAATTTTTAGTATTTGTATAACAGTATGTATATAAGATTTTTTTCAATAAATACATGATCTGTGGAACTATTAATTTGTCTGCAAACCAATATTCTAATTTACGTAGTTCTTTGGAGCAAGACCGATCCTCGTGGCACCAAAATGAACCAGCCCCACTAACACCATTGCAGGCAATAAGGCGAGGTGATATCTTGCCACCGATCCACGCAGTCGTGATTTGTACCGTAACTATTTTATTTTTCTTATTTTTATATTTTTTAAGTACAAATAAAGTTACTTTTAAGTAACTTGACACAGGAGACTGGTTATCTTGATATTTTCAATCGCGGACAATAATTTGCGACATCATTTTGAAGTTTACAGGTATTCTATTATTCAATACTGACTACATTACAAACATATTGAAAGAGCCTTCATTATATGGTTGATCTCGAAAGAGATCGCAGACATTTTTAACATTGCCGTTTCATAGATTCAAGTCAACTGTAAAAAATACATTGGTAAAGAAGGCATACTATTCGATACAAGATTATACAGATGATAAAAAAGCTTGGAGTTAATGCTTGTCGACTTCCAGGCAGGAGACATAACATACATATATAATTGTATTTAACTAACATGACTGTATTTTTAGATATTGAAAAAGAGTAACTACTGAGTTTCTTGCCGGTTCTTCTCGGTAGAATCTACATTCCGAACCGGTGGTAGCTTTACTTAAAATAGTTTGTTAAATGACGATTCAAAAGTGCATGTAAAAGCCTACTTGAATAAAGTATATTTTGATTTGATTTGAATGCTTAATGAACCCTAATCCATACACGCCCGGAAGTTTTTAATTAATAATTTCATGCATGTCGCTTAGTATGGACCTTACAATATGTCTGTAAGTAAATTCAAAGTTGGTAGTTTAGTGAAGTGAAAACGATAAAAAGCGTTAAGCGAATTACAACGGTTTTGAGTACAATAATTTTTCGACAGACTAGTCATACTTTATTTAAAGAAATAAAAAACTTTAAAGTATCGAAGTTTCGGCTTATTTTATAAATGTTCTTTAAAGTTAAAAATATCTACAAACTTCTCATAAAGTAATCATACCTTCCAACTTAAGAGGGATTCTTAAACATACTTAAAGCATGTAACTTAATGCTTACAAAGTAATTCGGAAATCTATAGATCGATCTCAAAACAAGCTATAATGATAAAAATGGTTTTATTTCTTTTGTTTCAAAACATCTTGTATATATTCATTAAATATTTTGTCGTGTGTTGTCATATCTTTATTATTTTTATGCTTAAAGCCTGACGTTCGACATTTGAGCTTGCTTTGTTTAATTCTATGTCCAATATTGAAATATTTTAAAGTCCTTACGCTTAAGAGCATTCTTCTCAAAAGGGAGGGCCAAAGGGGGAGTCTAAACAGTGGGAAGTTAACAAACTCTTACTTTCAATATTTCAGCAAAAACTGTGCGAATCTTATTTTTGTAATGTTCATGTTTGTAACTTCAAAAATGACTGACATCCATACAAATTTCAAACCCTATTTCACCCCCTTAGAGGTAGAACTTACAAAATTCCTTCCTTAGTGGGTGTCAATAAAACGATCCTACTCACCAAATTTCATGGCCCTAACTTTAATAGTTTACGCTCAACGTTGATCAATCAGGCAGTCAGGACATGTTATTTTATAAGTATATAATATACATTTATCAGCGCGCAGTCTTCGTTTAAGATTCCCAGCTTCTAACTAATGAGTCATCTCTGCTCTTCCTCACTATTTCCCATTAAATATAATAATGTAGCAATACAATGACTATTGTACGCGACGCCATAAAAGCCTCGTCGCCTTACATTGACTGCCATTGTTTGTTTACATGTCTTTTTTATGTTCTTGTTAAAAGTCCAAACTAGATACATGTTCCGCAGAGCTATTCCCAAAGAACAAACTCACCACAGACAACGATCGTGGAATTTCGGAGTAATATACGACATCTAATACTTGTTGACTTCCCGGCAGAATATGTTATATACATATATAATTGTATATAACGAACATGACTGTATTTAAATGTTGAAGAGTAACTACTGAATTTCTTGACGACTTTTCTCGGTAGAATCTATATTCCGAGCCGATGGTAGCTTTACTTTAAATAGTTTGTTAAATTACGATTCAAGAGTGCTTCTAAAAGCCTACTTGTATAAAATATATTTTGATTTTGATCTATACTAATATCATAAATGCGAATGTAACTCTGTCTGTCTGTTGCTCTTTCACGGCCAAACCACTGAACCGGATTTGACGAAATTTGGGATGAAGCAAGCTTGAACCCCAGGGAGCAAATAAGGCTACATTTTTATGCTAACATCTGACCACGAACCCCTATAACGCGAGCGAAGCCGCAGACGAGATCTAGTTATAAATAGTTATTAAATTTAAAGGATACATCAAAATAGAGTATCATCATAAGCAAACATTACACATGTGAGTTACGAAGTGAGCACTCACAGAACAGCGAGGACTTTGCTGATAAAATCATGCAGACGTGAAGCGCGTAACTTGCAGCGGTGAACACTGGTCGTATGCTCTGACATTGACATAGATTGTCGTCAGGGGTCACCATCAGGGGTCAGAATTATTATCCTTATAATTACATATAAAACACTAAAACTTGAACCGACTGCGCACAACGATTCATAAAGTATAATTATGTTTTTTTTTTTAATAAAATTCTTATAAAAACTATACTAAGACTTATTTTGAGGACATTGTTCTTATAATATTGGTAGGTGGACTCGGACCACCTCACAGTAAGTAGCCACCATCAAACGATATATTTTATTTATTTAATTCATACTTTACATCGGCGATAGACACTCAGCGCGACATCTTTTTTTGTCAGAATGTATTTTTAAACCAATTTGTAAACCAACAGGAACCCTTATTTCAGCTGCTGAACATTTAGAAGCTGTTATCTTCTAAATGTTCAATATTCATATGTTACAAGTCTACCTTATACCTTTTTGTAATCGTGTTACTAAGACTCCCCTACTATATTATGGACAGTTTTGTGTATTTTTTAAAATGAATGCTTTTTCACGTCAGTAACGTAACATGGGCAACGCTGTATGCAATTTGTTACTAGTAATAGTATTCACTTTTATTTTATACGTAGATGGACTTACAAATGGACCGTCTGTTAGTAAGTGGTCACCACTTCACATAGACATCGGTACTGTAAGATACATTAATCATTCCTCATGCGACACAAACCTTGGGTACTAAAATGTTATGTCCCATGTGCCTTTAGATACACTGGCACACTCACCCTTCAAACTGGAACAGAAAAATACCTACTAAATATTGCTGATTGGTGGTACAACACAGGCGAGCACGAAGCCCTACCCCCAAGTAAAAATACTGCCTTTTTTATCGCATTTGACAAGTCGCAAGTATCGTGTACCGAATCACTGACACAATACGACGACACAAGCAGCGCGTTATATATTCTTAATGTTTTAAAATCATTTGTTTTGTATGCATCGCAGTGTGCGGTCAGCTTGTAGTAACGGCCGTCATTATAGTCATCGCTGTCATAACAATAACTAGTACAGAGACACTTAGACACACATAACAGTATCGATATAAACTCTATTTCAATCGCAGAACACAAACCTTGGATTTAAGTATTCCATGCGATTTGCTATATGCATTAAAAAATGTTCGTGATTAATATGATATCCTTTTTTATAATAGAAGTCCTCTTTAATTTTACGTCCATAGTTCAATGTCGACGTTGTTTGTTTGTCTGTGCTGTTCTCGTGGTCGGAACAGGTTAAAAATATGTGTTTTAGCATCCAGGCGAGAGACGATACTAACTACAATTCTTTAGGTTGGTAAAGAATGTTAGAAGCTTCTATTATTTTATATATTATATTAATAATTGGCAGTGACTTTCCCCGGGTGGTCTTTGCCATATATAATTTTATTAAAAAAAAAAACAGTTTTAGTCATTACTTATTTTCCACTATGTATTTACGCAGTTACAACTGCTTTCCATAAACATACACAAATTAAGTTTTTATGTCGCCCTCGCGAAATGTTACGTGAATAAATTAATTTATTTAACGTATTGTAGGAATAATAAACGAGGTCCAAAGTCAAGTTCATATGAATTCTGTTGGAAGAGTTCAACAGAAAATAACAATTTACATACATAATGTTTTTTTTTATAGCATAGGTTAGTGGTCGAGCATATGGGCTACCTGATGGTAAGTGGTCACCACCGCCCATAGACAATGGCGCTGTAAGAAATATTAACCATTCCCTACATCGCCAATGCGCCACCAACATTGGGCACTAAGCTGTTATGTCCCGTGTGCCTGTAGTTACACTGGCTCACTCACCCTTCAAACTGGAACACAACAATACTGAGTACTGTTGTTTGGCGGTAGAATGTCAGATGAGTGGGTGGTACCTACCCAGACGGGCTTGCACAAAGTAAACATAAAATACGAAATGTTAAATTAACTTCAGAATAATATTTTAAGTTAAATATCTCAATCTCAATGTATTATATATAAATAAAACAAAAAATATCTTTATCAAAAATAAATTTAAAAACAAACAACATCCTATAATGTATTTATTAAAACAAAGTGTTTTTTTTATTACTTCATTTGAATTAAACTAATTAAGTAATGTTCATTTAAATATATTACTGGTACATTGAATTTTTCTTTTTTTAAGTATATTTTGGTTTTTACTTCTCGGTGCGCTGTGGTATTAACATTAAACGAGGTATTAGTACGCCACAAATTTCTAGAACATTATTTTACATTTAAACTAGCGACCCGCCCCGGCTGCGCTCGGGTGCAATGATGATACTAAATATACAACAGTATGTCTTTATATACAACGTTCACAGTTTTTCAGTCAGACAATACAAACCGCTATGTCCCTGCGTTTTAAATCTGTAATATATTCGAAAATATTAATTTAAATTTCATGCTGTAAACAGCCATATTGATCTATATTAAATGCACAATGTATTTAACGTACTTAATTGGATAAGGAATAATGCTGTATTGTTAAAAATCACTTCGAAAACAAGACATAGTTTCTCGTAAAAAGTTGGTTATTGTTATTGTAGGTTATCCCTAAGAGATAGACATATACCATCGCGGATTTTTTGTAGACCTTTTTAAGGTGTCTTGTAGCTTCAGCCAGCGTTTGCAATGTAAGCCTCTGAAATTATCAATGTTTCTCTACCGCATTGTGCACGTGCTATACATATAAACCTTCCTCTCGAATCACTATCTATCTATAAAAAAACCAAAGACAGACAGCGGTAAGCGACTTTGTGTTTTTGTAATGACAACGCGCGAAAACACATATCGAGGAGCACCTGTCATTATTTATATTTCTTTAAATCATTTGTTAAAAAAAACCAAGCCGGTAGTGTTTTATTTATATTTTTTTGCGTTTACGCTTCTGCCTCGAGTGGTAAAATCAATGTCAGCTGTTGAACCTGGAATAAAAAGCATAAACACACAGCTTCGAGCATCACAACATTCGTGAAACTACTTTGTATATATAACTGTTTTCTTTACCTATGGGGGTACATATATACTTGCATATTGAATAAAAGAGGGAGAAAAATCTACGGATTTAAAAATTATATCATTAGTAAGATTATATATATTTACGGACGATTCCGCGTTGATGGGCCATAGCCACATACCAATACGTCCAGTATTGTTCAAGTAAGTAACGCACAGAATAAAAAATACATTATTTAAATATATAGAAGACATAATATAGAATGGGCTCAGACAAGCTGGATGTGTGTTGGATTTCGACCAACGGCCGAACACGATTTATTATAAAAAGTTTGGTTTATGTTGCAACTTCACTTACTTACTACTTATACTCAACACTCAATTCCTCTTTCTTCAATTTTTTCCTCTTTTTTTCAAATTCCTCTTTTTTCAATTCCTTACTCAATACTCAATACTCATACTTAATACTCAATTCATATCAACCGACTCAGTCGGTTGATATGAATTGAGTATTAGAATAAAAATAATCAATGTACAAAAGATTAGTAAATCTGTAAATGATTAGGTCCCCTAATCGATACGTACTCGCTTCTTATTTTTTTTTTTTATTACAACACTAATTACTTTTTAGTTGACATCACACCTTGGGAATTAAATGATCGCCTCCAGGTTGTTTCAAATAGCTAAAATATAATTATTATTGTACATGCAAAATGGAAAAAAAAAAAATGTCCCGCTGAGTTTCTTTCGCCGGTCCTTCTCAAGTCCGAGTTGTTAAATTCCGAACCGGTGGTAGATTTTTGACTATCAATAAGCAAGTGTAAACACTTCTATATTGAATAAAGATTTTTGACTTTGACTTTGACTTCATCTTAACTAAAATTCCTTAACAAGTGGATTAGTAGTTTTTGCGTGAAACGAAAAAAAAAAACAAATCAACAAAACCTTGTTATAGTAAGTATGACTAGCGTGATTATTGTATGATAAATTATTTTGTATTTTTAAATGTAGATACTATAAAATAATTCAATTCATAAAAAATATCGGAATGCTTATTAGAGATTTGATAATTACTGTGTTGAATGTCAAATAACATAAGTTTAGATATATTGATATTTTGCTATACACAACTGGACAGATACAAAAAACATTTTCTTTAATCTATGGAGCGCTAAATCTTAATATTACTTTGTATTAAATCGTGGCGAGCAAAGATAATTTTAATGATATTATTAGCTTTTTACTGCCCTGATATTTTGTTAACATAAATTTAGATGTTAAACCGTTTCCTGAAAAGTTGAAAGGAACCGTTTAAATCCGTGTAAGAAAATAATTTGGAAAATTCATAGAAAAAAAGATCGCGTTACACTGTAAGCAGCATTGTGAGGTTAACAATATTTTGCCAGTTTACAATCTCGCGAGATAGATTATAATACAGCAGTGTTTACAATTTTACGGTGGCATATATAATTATTATTACTACATTTTAATAAACTTTGGGCACAGTCTACGATGGTGTAATTTTATATTGGTATTTTAACTAACTTGTTCTGATAAAGACAATAAAAGAGAAAAAACGTAGTATATTTATTGAATGCCTAATGGATAAACACCTTGTTGCGTAATACATTTTAAAAAAAAATCTCGCGATCTCCTGTCACATTGGCTTGGGTTTACTTTTTGGCGCCAAGTTTGGGTGCTTCAAACATACTGTTTCTGAGTCATAGAATGTCGTTTTAGTTGGTTTTTAGTATTAATCACTATTAATTTAAACTAATTATTATTATTTGTAATAATAAAGTTATTTGTTTATTACTTCTAAGTCATTTTAACTTCTGGTCAGTAAGAATATATTATTCAAAATGTTGTACAATGATGTACTTAGAAAACGAACGACATGGACCAATAACCAGAAGTGGTCTATAATTGAAATCGATTGTTCTAACGACCGGAAAGTCCGTGAGAATTTGAAAGATTACTAACTAAAGTCGCACTTCTTGATAAATGTAATTATAATTAATTACGTAATTATTTGTAATACTTCAAGGGCTGAGTACAATAACTAGCAATACTTTACAAACGTCACTGAGTTTCATGATTTTTTTTTATATTTAATGGTTAAGGATAACGTCGTGAAGTAATCTGCACAAATGCATGAGTAGATGTGATAAGATGGTCTACTTAATAAGACAGGAGGCATTTGCCGAGCAATGAGCCAACTAACGTCATATTGGTAGTGGATATAATAGATCAGATAGTCCTATTGTACAGTCAGGGTAAGAAAACCTTCGTCAGTTTTCAAATTCATTCCTTTATCAAGTCGTAAACTCTTAGTACATTTTGAAACTAAAGCATTAAACAGAAAACTGCACATAAAATTAAACGAACATAGTATGATAACTTGGTTCAAAATAGTGTACATTGCGACGCAATATGTCATACTCAGTCGGTAAAGCAGATTATGGCACATACTGAGCACACGAAAATAGACCTTAAGGTGACGAACCTTTTCTTACCCCGACTGTACATTGCACAAACGTTGCTAAAGATTCTGAAATTCAACTCAGCATAATCCTGCGTGACGTTCAGTCCTTAGCCACAGCTAACAGTCAACATTAAAAGTAATTATTAGCTTTATTCAAATAGATTTTATATGTTTACAAAGTCAAAGTCAAAAATCTTTATTCAATATCTGCTTTACACTTATTTATTGATTGTCAGGAAAAAACATTCGCCGGTCGCAGCCGAGATTACCATTAATTATTATATGAACCTCAGGACGCCACAAATGAAGATTAAAAAGTGCAAGAGTCTTGAATAAAGTATATTTTGATGAATTGAATTTCTTGGTGGTTTTTCTACTAAAATTTCAAGGTTATTTAATAATATAATCTAAGCAAAAACCTTCATAAAAACCTTTAATACGATTTGTTGATAATACTGTAATTATAATGTTTTGAATTTTTATAGATTATCTAAGTCTAAGCAAAAAAGATCACGCGCGGGTTCCGGCGCGGCGTCGCCGAGGCCGTTTGCGAGCGTTTGCATTTTTGTATTTAAACCTTTTTATATCATCATGTAAATTACTATAAATAATAAATATAATTATAAATAATACATGAGAAGTGAAGATAAACTATGAACGCCTAATTTCAATTTATAAATCCGTAAATTAATTCATATAATTCATTTTTATAAAATAAAAAAAATACATAGATATTTTTCACTTTGCCAATTAATTAATTCAAAGATAATGTTAATAAATAAAATATTAATTCCATATGATGAATATAGATGATAAAATTCGTAGAGTTCGTAAGCAGAACTCGTTTATTTAATGGAAAAGAGTAACTACTGAGTATCTCGCCGGTACTTCTGATTAGAACCTATATTCCAAAGCGCTGTGAGCTTGAAATCTAATATAAACTAATAAAAGTATTCAATAGAGTATATTTCGTTTTAAGTTTAATGGAAACGTGAACACATGGGTTCTACCTATATAAAGATGATCTCCTTGAGAATGAAGATATCCTGGAGAAGCTGCAGTTCGTAGCGATGCATTTTTATATTTAATTATTAATAATTTAATTAGGTTTAATAATTAAAAGCTAGCGTTAAAGGTAAGTTACAACGATTAACGGTTCACCGACAACGTACAAAGAAACGTGAATAAGTCCTTGTATTAGTTTTGAACTATATGTGTAATGTAACAGATTTGTAATTATCGTCAAATCTTTTTCCTTCACGGTCAATAAATCATTCTGTACGAGAAAAGTCACTCATAGCGAGGTCCCGGGATAATCAAGAAAAATATCGTCACCCCAAGTCAACCCCTGGGTCTCGGAAGATAGTAAGGACTTTATTGGGGTGAAGTATCCATTAATACCATCAGCACAGAGCCTCAACAACCCATATGCCGCAGGGAACACCATCCGTCTTTTCTAGCTTACAAATTGTTATACAAACTTGCGCGTGATAATCAAAAGCACTTCTAAGTCGTCATATTATAAAGAAAATGTTAATTGAAAACCGGTTCAGAATGTAGATTCTACCGAGAAGAACCGGAATGACAAACTGTTACCGTTAAGATTTGGGGGAGGATACATTATTAATACCTTATCAGTAGCATATAACACCATTACTGTTCCGGTGTGGAGTATTATGTTCATTCAAATATTTTAGTACATTGTTTATTAATAAGTTACATTAGTTCAGTTCAGTAAACTAAAGTTAATTAAAAAAATTAAAGACCGTGTCAAAATAACATTTATAAATAAGGCATTTTACTCAATACAAGATTATATCAAAGATAAAAATGCGTGGGCTTAGTGTTTATTGACTTCTAGGCGGGATATATAACAAAATAATTGTTGTTTTACATACTCGGTAATTAAAATGGTTGGAAAGAGTAACTACTGAGTTTCTTGCCGGTTCTTTATGTAGAATCTACTTTCCGAACCGGTAGTAGCTTTAAATTTAATTCAAAGGTGTAACATGACGATTCAAAAATGCTTTACGAGCCTACTTGAATAAAGAATAGTTTGATTTTATTTGAAATAAACCTTTATATCCTCATGGAAGACCATAATATGTCAAATAGTCAATTTATTAAAAAATCATTACTTTATAAATTACAGAATAGTTCGTTAACCTCTGTGTAGGCAAAATAATTGCCACGAACTATATTACAAAAATAATTGTTTATGACCACGTTACAATGTTATAATTTATTAAATGGTTAAATATATAATAATCGATATATTTATGCCATTATATTGCAATTATTTTAAATTATATACAAATATTTACTTAAATTAACAAAAATAAATATTTGGTACAACATAGCGTTTAACAGCGCTCATTGCCAAAACAACTTCAAACAAAAAATTACCACAAATCCAATTTGACAAATGTTATTACAATAATAATTTATAAAATTTAATTAAAACTCATCTATATTTACATACTTTAACAAAAATATAATTTAAAAAAATAAAGATTTTTTTAATACTAAAAGTATTTAATACAATAAGACTCACTTGTTTTATATTTTCTTGAACACGTTTTCAAATGTACTGCACCATACAGTACTCGAACGCGTCCGACACAACGCCTCGTATTTCTAATACTGACGTGTCGAACACATACACAAACGGTGATCGCTTTAAATACATATTAATAGTTCGGGGTTGCGTTTACGAGTTTAATATTTATAAAATAAATTACGACGACATTTAATAAATACGAAAAGCTATAATACTCATATTCATTATTCGTCTACGTGTATTCTAACGCCGAACAGCAACACTTTGGACAACATCACATACATTACTCTGATCCCAATGTAAGTAGCTAAAGCACTTGTGTTATGGAAAATGAGAAGTAACGACGGTACCACAAACTAGAATACCAAATCGAGAACCATCGTCTTTTTAAGTCTTTAAAGATGAGAGCTTTCAGTGACTCGACAATTAATTCGCATCAACTCTCGTGAATTTAAAAGTTTCGTATGTACCTATTTGGGATTTAAGAAACTGTCTGTCTGAGAAATACGCGAGATATTTTGCCACATTTTTATCTATTTCAAGAAAGCAGACGGACAAATGATTCACTAAAATGCAAGTAAACAATGGGAATCCTTATTAATTCTCACTTAGTGCCATAACCCATAACCGCGGCATGTGTCGCGAACTGCCGCGTGTTGACAACGAAAAAACGCTCGCAATAACCGCGCGGATCAGCAGCGTGCGACGTCGATGTCGCGTCAGAGAATTATATATCCTATCCGTATGTACTAAACCATAGCAGAAACAATATGTTAGTCGATAGATACAATACAATCACGAGAAATACAAGACACGAATTAAAAATAAAAATTTTATTCAATAATGACGCAGAACATCTGCTTATTAAGTGTCAAAAATCTACCACCGATTTGGAAATAAACGTCAAAAGTCCTGAGAGGAACCGGCGAAAGAAACTTACAGCATTTGTTTTTCTGAATGCTCTCAACAAAAATGAAAATAAATAAATGATATTTTAATTGATTTTTTTTTATGAAATATGGAGGTGGACGAACACATGCCCCACCTCTGTCGGTAAGTGGTCACCACGGCCCATAGCCATTGGCACAATAAGAAATATTAACCATTCCTTACAACACCAATGCGCCACCAACACACTGGCTTACTAGACGAGTTTATGCCTCTTCCCCGTTTTAATTAACCTCGCATTATAGGGAAAGATCTTTAATGTGTCGTTCATGGAATATTGGATACCGATTTACAGTAATTCTCGTATTTTGGTAGATCCAAGCTATTGACTTCATTTTAAGTTCATAATTAATATTCGAATCGCTTCAGCTTATATAGAGGAGACTGGTCTCCTGTTAAAGAAGAGGCCTCGAGAAAAATATGTTTGGTCCAGTAGTGGACTATTAATATCTTTTTGGAATTTCGAAACCTATGGCTTTATGGTTTTTATATTTATTATTATTTTTTTTATGGTTTTGTTTTGATATAATTTCATTGTAAACTGCAAGTTACTTATCTACATTCGGCGCCAAAATTATGAAACATTATTTAAATTAAATCTTTAATGTCAAATAGTATATGTCGGCGATTCGCCAGAATTCTCCCCGGGATTCATGTTGCAGAAAAACACTTTTTGCATTAATAAATTTAATGGTCTGAATGGTTCTACAATTGTCCGAGGAATGCTCGCCTGAACTTACTTTTCTACTACATTAACTATGACATCCTTTTTTTATATCAAAAACAAGACCATATTTATTTTGTTACAAACATAATAACTATTAATGGCTTATAATAATAAAAATATATATATATATTAAATTATTTTTGATCTTAATTAAAAATTGAAATATATTGTAATTAGCTTAATTATTTATCACTATCTATATTAAAAATATACCGGACAAATCAAATTTACACATTTCTTGACCAAAAGAACCTCATTATTTATATTATTTATTTTTCAAAATTATTAAAACAAATTTTATGACAAAAATAGATCATATTTATATTTCTAAATTATTTAAACAGTATTAGTTAATAATTGCCATAACCAAAACTTCTATTAAATCTTAATTTATTGAATTCCTTACTTATTATAATAAATCTGTCCGGAAATCATTGGATTAACGCCTTCAACAAATGTTAATGACTTGCTTGATACATTCTACATTCCAAAATAAGAAATATAACTTAGATTATATCTAAGATTGATTCTAAAATATGAATTACAATTTATTATTCTACATTTTACTTACTTTATTGCTAAGAGTAGATAATAATATTTCCTGTATTATTAAGTCCCAAATTAGTTGATAGATGTCGCTTTACAGATTATAAGTTTTATTCGATTTGTTACATATATTAACAAGAGATGGCAGCACGGCGAACGCCCATTAAAATAAAGTTAGTTAACTAATTCATTAATTCAGAACATAATATATCGCGCCTCGAAACACTTGAAGATCGGTTTTTTAATCACATAGTACTCGGCCAATGCTTTAATAAAAGATTTTAGTCTAAGGAAGACGCCAAAAACATCAATTTAAAAAAATATAATTTCTTTATTTGTCAACTTTGTAGTCATTTAAATGTAAAATATTTTAAAAGTACACAAATTTTATTGCTTTGTATAACTTTACCATCTCTCGTCAAACATAACAAATACCTAAACCAAACAACCAGACCTACTTTCGAATCACATACATACTTTTCACCGAGGACAAGGGGCCTCGCAAAGACCTACCGCCCGGAGCCTCGCAATGGGTAAGGCCGCCGCTGAATGAGACCATAACCGATTTTTTATGTGCAGCTATCGTCCCATAATCACTGGGACAAAATATGCTGACGCTATTAATATATAAGATTACTTCGATTGTTTGATAACAATGATATACATACATCGTCAATGGACAGAAAGAAAAGCTATATCACAAAAAAATACTGTGTACTTTTTGGGAAATGAGGTTTAAACTAAAAAACTTTAACCCGTACTTTTACGCTTCTTTAAATCTATGATAAATAATAAAATAAAAAAGACTTTTCTCGCATAAATTACAGTTAATCATGGTTTAAATTAAAATTATAATAATGAGATAGTAATGTGCATTAATAATGTAGTTGTGTTAATTGGATTGATAAATTATATAATATCAAATTTAAAATTATAAGATTAAAATGTTCCAATAATTTATCATACAGGCATGCAAGAACCCCTCTTATATGAGGGTGAAGGCCTCCTCCAGACTTTTCCATTTTTCTCGATCTTTGGCTATGGTCTTCCAATTTTTACCAGCTATTTTAATTATATCGTTGTCCCAACGAGTTATTGGTCTTCCTCTTTTTCTGATACCATAAGGTCAGTCTAGAAGTCCTACGGTGATCGCTCATCCTAGCTACATGGCCTGCCCAGCGCCACTTTAGCTTCTGAGAGAAACTAAGTGCATCTGTAACTTTAGTCTTTTCCCGTATGATATTGTGTGGATTTTTTCTTTAAATCTACTCGAATAAAAATATTTTGATTTGATTTATTTTATTTCTGTTTGATGTTTTGAATGAATAAATAAATATTTGAATATAATAAGAGGACCTATCAACGGTGAACTACACGAACAAAAACTGCAAAGCTACAATAAAAACGCTCAGAATTTACTTAAAATTCAACTTTGAACAACGAAACAACTTTTAATTTTATTGCCGAACCAAAAAAAATACGATAAAATACTAGATGATTATACCACAGACTATTATTACAATCGCATTCGACCGGTTTCATAAAAGCAATACCTGATCTACGATCGTTCCAATCTTGAAGGCGTGTAGTTTTGTGCGCTATATAGGCAACCGGATTGGCGCTGTAAGAAATATTAACCATTCCCTAAATCTACAACTAACTATATTGTGATACCATTCCTTTTAACAACGATCAGCTTTATAGCTTGACTTCAGATCCTGAGGCCCTGGTGCCAAAAATACCTAATAAAAAAAATGCCATAAACCATAGTCGGGAATTTATTCGCTCGAACTGCGCCAGAGCTGATTTCCTTACGAAATTTTCCTTTATAACAGATAATGAGAATAATATTAATCACCGGTTTCGAACGCGCACCTTCGTTTAAGGCTCACACATTCAATCCATTGGGCCATCTCTCTTTCTCAGTATTTCCCATTAAATATAATAATGTAGCAATACAATGACTATTGTACGCGACGCCATAAAAGACTCGTCGCCTTACATTTACTGCCATTGTTTGTTTACCTATATATCTTTTTTATGTTCTTGTTAAGATTAAGTTGAAATCGCTGATTTACGGTCTGCAGTGCTATTTTGTAGACTCTTCTCAAATCCGTCTGGGTAGATACCACCCGCTCATTGCATATTCTCCCATCGAACAGCAACACATTATATATTAGTATGTTATGTGAGCCAGTGGAACTACAGACACAACTCACAAGAATAATAACATATTAGTTCCCAAGGTTGGTGACTCACTGGGTACGTATAGCTCATTTCAATGGAAGTAAGAAAAAAGATAAACAAACCTTAGGTAACGTATTTCCTATGATTTGCTAATCTCAGCTATATCGTGCACTACTAAGAGTTATATACAGGGTTATTAGTAATTCGACGTATTCCCTATAGGAGGTGATGGGGGTGACTATTTGCGATAATTTTAACCCCCAATACGAATTTTCATCAGCGTCCTTTGTGGACATTTTATTTCGGTTGTTTTTTATCATAAGTTCCTAGTTGTTATACATTTTTGGAAAGCTAAAAAAAGGGTAATGTTTTTAAAATAATCTGCAGGACAAGTTTAATAACGATTTTTTTTATTTTTAAGGCATTTTTTTGGAAAAAACGCATTTTCAAAAAGGCATTATCGTTCTCCGTCTCGCATTTTTAAATTTATTTATTCATTTCATAATCAACAACCAACATATTCATAAATCAGAAGAAAAATTTCCATTTTACATGATACTTTTTTTAAAATAAATTTTTAAGTTGCATTTTTGACTTATTTTGAAAAAATCAAAAAACGTGATAACCCAAAAATGGTTCACTTTTGCATTATGCATATGGGGGTTTCTTATCCCCTATCACCTCCTAACGAGAATACGTCGAATTACCAATAACCCTGTATAATAATTAACATGTCTTTATTTATAATACAACGCTATTACACTTAACTACTTATTTCCACTTTAATTTTACTTCCAAAATTTCGGTGACAGTTTCATCGACATTCAAAAAGCCAAATGCCATTTTTATGCAAATCCATATTGAATATCATAGATTAATCAACCAATGACATCGTGTCAATTTGCTGTAAAATATTGTTTATTTGCCTTTTTTCCTCTTATAGTTGGAATAGAGTATAAAAATGATCAGTTTTTTTATAGCGCCAATGTCCGTAACAATTAGCGACCATTTACCAGGTGTCCAATTCGCCAGATAGCTCACCTAATTTCAATATTTCAACAATTTCTTGCTGTAGATCGTCTACATTTCCTATCATTCTACAGATCGCAGATACTTACAGATACGTACAGCTTCAAGGTGATCCCAATTCTATTTATTGCATTGCTAAAGGACATTGACAAGTATTTAATTTTAGTTTATTTAATTGAATATACTGAACATAATAATAAGTTTTATATATTTCAAAATAAATTTGATAAAATAAATAATAACAGATATTTTCTATGCGACATAACTTTCCTCACACACACACACACTTAAAATTTCCAGACTCCGGGCTGTAACTGAGAATTTTGCGATAAAAAAATCAAATAACATTTTGTCGACCTGGCCTGGGGTTTGAACCCAGTTCTGGGCTCGGAATTTGACCTTATATCTAGCCACTCGACCATTGGCAGACTAGTGGCAGTTAACGTCACGATAACAATATTATTCAGACACGAAATGATTGGTGTATCAGTTTTAGTGCACAAGAGGTTTGACCCTACATCGTTAAGAGTCAATACCATTAAATACATTCAACACACATACAAAGAATATCTTTACATAGAGTTGGTCAATAATGAGGATAATAAATACGTCATCTTTTTATTTCAAATGAATACCAGTAACAATTTATTGGACTGTAATAATATTTTGTAATTTAATAAACGAACAAGATATTTAATGTCGTACGAGTGAGTATTTAAGTATGATTTTCATGAAGTATTCATGCATTTAGAAAGTAAAGGAAAGTTTTTGGCAGTTTTCGCCTTCGTCTAAGCCCTGCCAAAATGTTCGTAACAATTAAAAAATAGTGTCTGTGTTTACGCACACCTGCCTGCCCTATAATACATCCCTTGCAGTTGGAACGAAAACAGGTGGCAATTGTTTTAATAATAACAAAAACGAGAGAAATCGAATAGAATAATTGTATGTAAGTTGTATTCTAACGTTAGCTATAGTTGTAATACATCGAAGGTAATTACGCTTGTTTTAAAGTCAACGCACATTTTTAAATAAATACATAGTTAACATTATACATCGGTTTAAATTATATCACGGCCATTGTTTATATACACGCGGTCAAGGGTCACAGCTACGGTCTTGAATATTGATTTCAATGAATTAATTCATATTGTATAATTTCATGTTTTCTTTCCTCATGCCGGAAATATTAATACTGTTAAATTACATTAGAAGGCAGAGGGCACATTTCTATTCAGGCTCGTCTTAGTCCAAAGAGCGATGAACCAGAGCGCTGCGCATTCGGCATCGTGGATCACGGTCACGTTGGACATTGAGATCTTCTTTGGGGTGGGAAAGGAGACAGCCATAACACTGCTTGAGACGAGATACAATGCCATAAATAATAGAAATACAATGCCGTAAATAGAACCATTTCATAGTGGCTTTACCAGCAGGCTGAGGATTGAGCCTAGGTGACCGATTTGACTAGTGGCTAATTTTATTTTTATGGCGTATGTGGCAAATGCGGAGTAGGCTCACCTGATGGAATGTGTCTACCACCACAAATATATGTACATCTGTAACACCTTACCTTTAAGGAATGTGTATGGGTTTAGATAACAATATCATTTTATAGGGTTTGTAGCTGCAGAGACAAAAAACAAACTGGAAGACGGATTTCTAATGTCTTACAGAAATAAGTCTTCATGTCGACGTCTGATGATTTTCCGCTTCTATAATAAAATTCCGCAGATATTTTTAACTTTGCCCTTTCATAGATTCAAATCAATTGTAAAAAATACATTGGTAAAGAAGGCATATTATTCGATACAAGATTATATTGATGATAAAAAAGCGTGGAGTTCATGCTCGTTGACTTCCAAGCAGGAGACATAACATACATATATAATTGTATATAACTAACATGACTGTATTTTTAGACGTTGAAAAAAAGTAACTGAGTTTCTTGCCGGTTCTTCTTGGTAGAATCTACATTCCGAACCGGTGGTAGCTTTATTTTAAATAGTTTGTTAAATGACGATTCAAAAGTGCTTGTAAAAGCCTACTTAAATAAAGTATATTTTGATTGATTGATGGATTGATTGGATATAATGGTGCAGTGTTCGATTCAACTTTAGCGCACTGAAAATCCAAAAAATAATGTGACTAATTCATATCAGAAAACGAATTATACTTTTTTTAAAGATAAAAAAGCATTTTCGGTAACGCGAAGAAAATATTTCTTGGTCATCTGCCTAATTTTGCGTTTCATAATATTTTTCTGCCCTGGGCACTAGCCCCGAATGCCCAGAGTGTAAATCCAGCGCTGTACATGCGATTAAATATCTTCCAACACATGGAATGTTCGTGTGCTAACGGATACAACAAAACTCATGAATTTTTAGACGGTTGCACACCATGAGAACAAAACGATCGCCACAACCCCACATATGGTGAGGTAAAAATAAATGAAATTATTTATTTATTTTTGGTCGAAGGTGTCTCTTTCCGAATCGCTGTAGGTGTGTTTTTAACAATCAATGAGCAATTTTAAAGTTCTAATAATTAATACATACTTTGCCTTAGACTAATTATAAACGCAAATGAAACGCATTAACAGTCAATTACGTCAGCATGTTACGTTTGCATTTGATTGAACCCACGTTTTCGATTAAGCCTGACGCGTTCTCATCTCTGAGCTGTCTCGGCTTTTTTTTCGTAAAAGTATAAATTTCGTTTATGAATGTGTGCGCTGTTACCAATATAAGAGTATATTAGTATATATCATATTTGACAGTAGGTACGTCAGAAGGCTAAGCTGTTAAAGTAGGATCCCTGCCGGTCGGCGTGCAGAGCCGTAGCCTCCTTCTATGAGAGCATCACGGTCCAGAAGGAGACGACAAAGCGGGAACGGGAAAGGCCTGATCGCGCCCGGACGCCCGGGGCTTAAAAGATAAGCCCTGACCCTGGGTTCGTGGAAGCGGGAAGTGGTAGCCTCGCGTGTCCTATTTCAAACGGCACTGAAGGGGCCGGCAGCAGGAAGAAGTACGAGGGGGAATAACATTTGCCCCCCTGGAAAGAGCAACGCCGATGCTCGAGTGGAGCATAGCACGGGAGGGGCCGGGGATGCGTTATATCGATACGATACGATATCGGTCCGAAGACGGCCATATAATTCGAATCGCGGGGAGCCTTTCTGTAGTGTTATCTTTGTCTATTTTTAACGCACATTAAAATCTTAGTATAAAAAAACGCCCGATGAATTTCCGAGACATCGCGCCGGAGCGAAGAATACATACTATCCGGTAACGTGACGACGCGGAGGCGCCTACTTGAATAAAGTATAATTTAAATGATGCAATAAACAGACGTATTAATTACCTACTTATCACACTGTTTACACTGTGAATAAAACATTATTTTGTAATAAAAACGAGAGCGCTACATCGTATTGGTAAGATTTGTTAAATTCCTTTAAAAGGTGGACCAGTCAATGAATCGCCTTAGAGTAACGTTGAGGTCCGCGCGCAGTAAGTGGGTACCGAACCTTATAGTCAACAGCGCGTTCGTAAGCGTTTGAGTGACGTTTCAAGAAAACGTCAATTTTTTTGAAACTGGAAATATATTTTTTTGCAATCGGCGTAGTCGTTGCAAAGCTTAAACTTAAATTTTAGTATCGAAGTTGCTAATTTTGATTTGATTTTTTACTGTTTATTGTGTATTGCTCTTTGGCGGCAAAGTATTTGATAGGTGGATGGTACCTAGCCAGACGGACTGGCAGTGCCCTGCCACCAAGTAATCCAGTAGTTTATGTTTTGCTTAATAGCTTGGTATGGTCTTCCATAACTGAAGAAGCACACAACTTGCAAACATCGATTCATATTAAGAATATGCATTAAATGTATATACATTCTGTTGGAGGCTCTCAATGTACCAATTACTAATATTCCTATTCACCCCTCCAATAAAGCTTGAAGCTGGTGCGAGTGGGGACGACAATAGCCCAAGAGGTCAGGATCGATCTTGCGACTTTTTACATCGCTAGGCGGCCCGTAAACCATTGCGCCATCGAAGCTTAATAGATAAACTAATAAATTAAACAAACATAAAATGAAAAAATCCTACAGTATCCGTAATAATAATAAAAGCAAGTGTGTTTGTTTGTTACGCTTTTGTTATTTAATTGTGCATCGTCGTCAGTGGCATAGAAAAGGACATGTCCATTCCAATTGAAGAAGGAATCTAGATAAACCTTAAATTTACGTATTCCTTGCGATTCGCTAATAGCACAGTTATATAATCCCTTATGGACGCTAACAGTGTTGATAAATACATTTGTATGAATAATACAACACTATCCCACTTCACAACTTTTACTTGCAAAGATCTGAAAACAGTTATGTCGTCGTTCAAAGCGCCAGTTTTTCGCAAATCCATAGTGAATATCATAAACTAATCGAGCTCTCGACCAATGACATCGCGTCATTTCGTTGTCAAATGTTGTTTATTTGGATTTTGTCCTCTTGTGGTTGGAATAGACCGTAGATACTTCTAGAACGTCATGACGTATATACACAGATATATATATATATATAACGGCGACTGCGATAGATCAGCGGCGCGCCCGTCGTCGGTAGGAGCGCCTGGCACGGGGTTCATGGCGTAGGTCTCAGGCAATTAACCACAACCATACAATATGACAATTCTTGTACTTTACGTAGGTAATCAGCTGTCACGAATTATAAAGTGGGTATATTATAACTATCCGAGTTGCGGGAACCGACGGCCCCGTTCGGAAGGCCCGAACTGTATCGCTCTCTATAACAATATTTAGCTTCCGACTCATCGAACGATTCCGACCACGTGACTCGTCATGTCCCGGCGTTCTCACCCCACAGATACGACAAAATCATCAAGTTAATAATTCTTCATAATCGACGACACATACATATATATATATATATAAAATGAAACGAGATAATGATTTTCCACTTATTTTATTTGAAATGGCCACTGCTGTAAAAAATATATAAACAAAATGTTGTTTCTAGCAATTAACATCTCTTCCTTAAACACTAAAGATTTGTTGTATTTACCTTTCTTTGTGAAAATTCCAAAAATGTAGACAAAGAAATCGGCTTCACAGTACACGATAGTTAAGTACCCTTGAAAACGTTCACGAGGAAATATAACATAAAATTAAAACAAAAATTTTTGGGACGTTCACAAAAAAACTATAATGCACCTCCGATGATATAGTTTTACTTTTAATTTAAAAAATAACAAGAAAAGTATATTATTATAAACAGATGTTCGCAGGCAACGGGCGTTTCTTATAAAACGAGGTTTTTATTATTAAAAGTGTAAATAATATTCCTTTTGGCTAAAAATTGAAATTAATGAAAACAAATTTTGTGATTTATGGCGGCACTCCACTTAGCATAAATACTTTGAGAGGCCGCGACAATGTGTATAGACCCATTTGATCATATAAATTTCCTTTATTTCATAAATAAGGCGTATAACGCAAAATCACGTCGAAACCCTTGTCGGTGTGTGCGCACACACCAAAGATATTTTTTTGTGCTGACCGTACACACCGAGTTAAATTTTATTAATTATAATATCATCAAGTTATAAAGACAATATTTGACGAATCTAAGTGCCAACTTAAAAGGAAGGTAGGTTGCCCAGGAACACCTTATCCGAGTAGGTATTTATCATAAATTCGTCTCGTGAGTGAACAATTCCTTTACTCAAGTAAAACTATACAATCGAATCACTCTTAACGTTCTTTACATTAATTCACAGCTTTGGTCTAAAAGAGCGCACAGATAAAAAATATAATCTTTTTTATAATTACTCTCATATAAATATCCGATTTATACATCACAATTTTGATATCAAAAATCCGAAAAAACAAAAAATTGCGCGCGCTCCCCCTCCCTCCTCCCCGCGATCTAATCTTAAACACTAAGTAAATAATTCTTTAACACTAACAAAAAAAAATTTCGACGAAAAACTAGCGTTTCCTCTACGTGTGCGTCACGAATACGAATTATTATTTTAAAAAATATATTGTACTCATATGGTCCTATGAAAATGCAAGAACATTTCGGAAATAAAAATATTTAAAAGAGCACCAAAAAGAAAAACTATATCCTTAACATTACATACAAAAGATTATCTTTTCGCGCACGAACGAGACGACGAAACAACTAAATAACATATATATAATATAAATGTTAGTATATTACGACGCCGATTTACCAAATTGATTTCAAAATATATATAATACAGTCATACAGTACTTGAGAATTAGTATTATGCATCGAAACCGCATAAGGCGGCATCAAATAGAGTTGCTCGAACGAAAATTGAAAACCCAACACGACGAGGCAACAGGCAGTCGCATATGATTTATTCGTTTGCTAATTCGCCCACACCGGCTGACCACCATCGCTGTTCTCAGAACCGCCGGACACTTCGTTCCAAGTTTTATTTGCGATTAAACTTTGATTCGACTTGTTTGCCGATGTACAATACTTATTCTGAAATACTATAAATAATTTAAAACAGTAGACGTCGTCCGTCACACGTCTAGATACTGTCGAAGGGAATGCTGACAACACAATCTGCATCTGACATTAGGGCACATTCACACAGACCGCCCGTATTTATAGACATTTTTATAACTGTCTGAGAGACCACAAACGACTTTATATTTATCTGATCGCTATTTATTACTTGATCTGGAATACTCTCGTGAAAATCGTGAGGAATAAAAACGTATCAGATAAAACGGACCGCTGTGTGGACGTACCCTTACAGATCGTTCCAATATATAAATTATACAATACGTAAACAAAATCAACAATTAAAATGCATTCGAAACATCCGAAATATTACCGAACACGCAACCGTCGAAACCCTTAGTTTAAAAATAAATCCGAATCATATCTTTACAAACGAGGCGGTTATTCTACATTTACTTGTCAACTTTGTACAAATTCCGATCAAAACAAAATATTTCTTCAAACATTTTGACAGTTCTCTAAAATCCCAGATTCCGAAGAAACTTTAAAAAAAAAAAAACATCTGGAGTAGAGCCAGAGTATGTCTTGTGCAACGTTAAAAAAAAACTTTGGCAAGATCTAAGTCTAGGTTTATCAAAAAAAAAAAACATTTATATCCAATTGTGACGAAAAAAAATTAAGACTTACACTAAACTTCCATTTACTTATAATTGCCACGTAAATTCGATAAAATATCACTTTCCTAACCGTTTACACTTGATTATAGAGCTTCATCGAAACCGACACAGCAATCTCAAAGAGTATTCACGCAACCGCGGAGACCTGTGTCGAGGACGACGCATAAAAATGCGATTTCGAAATGGTAACTATACTGTACTATATTGTATAAATAATGTTAAAATTATATAAAATAAAATATAAAACAAATCTATACATAATCCTATAAAATAAAAACAATCAGATTTTTGAAATATTAATATATATATATATATATGTGAATGAAAATAAAATCTTGAAAAGAATACGGCAACAACCTTCACACGTATTGCTCGATCGCATAAAAAATATATTCGAATTCGATAAAGCATTCACATTTTTCAAACGAGCGCAGATTCGTGCGCACAATTTAACAGCGCATGTTAAAGTTTTCACTAGATATATAAATAAATTAAAATAATAATCATTTTTGTACTAAAATATTACAATAAAAATGTACTTATCATTACTGAAAACTGTGATTATTATAAGCTGCCATAATATTATATATGTAATGGCATTAAATACATAACTTATTTAAAAAAAAAGAGAACTTTAAAATGCGCTATTAAATTAAAAAAAAAAACATCAATGTCAAAATTGCCGCCAAAATTAACGTTAAAACCGTAAAATGTGTTCGCTTTAAATGTCATATAATACAATATATGATATAAAATAAAATTTATTTACAATTTATACATAATATATATGTATATAAAAATTAAAAATAAACTTTAAAAAAAAAAAAACACCGAGAGATTATCGTCGCTTACAAAATAATAATTTTACTCAATTATATTATTTATTTTCATCATCAACTTTGGAATGTCTCTCATCACTGTAGAATTCTGCTTAAATCCTGGAAGAGAAAATTCACTTTCATAAAATTATATCATATCGCTTCAGTACTAACAGTAGTATGATACGAAAGTCGCTCTGTCTGCTACCTCTTCTCACTTAACTAAACCGATTTAGATGAGATTTGGGTAGGTACCACCCACTCATCAGATATTCTACTGCCGAACGGCAGTACTCAATATTGTTGTGTTCCAGTTTGTAAGCTGAGTGAGCCAATGTAACTACGGGCACAAGGGACATGAGATCTTAGTTCCCAAGCTTGGTGGCGCATTGGCGATGAAAGCAATGGTTAATATTTATCAAGAGACATCAGACAAAATATGTTTTAGAAATAAATCCAAATTAAAAATTCAACAACAATTCTCGACTAATATATCTTACAATACAACACTACTCCACGAAACTACTTAAAAACGCTATAATTTTACTTCCACAGTACCGATAATAACCCAACATCTATACCTACCTAATCGTACTGTCGTTCATAAGGATATGTAAGGATTATTATTTTATATTCATTACTATGAGTAAATACTTAATACAAAATTACTTCAAACTAACGGGTACAATCTTTTTTGTTACATCAATATGGGGATCTGCCAATTAAATATTACCACTTTAGGAACTAGGGCCAACTAAGTTTGGGAACCAGTGGACTAGAACACAGTACGCCTTTGAAGGCACAATTACGAATACGTTATCCTCTATGCTAAAACGGTTAATAAAATAAGTGTACTCACATCATTCCTCACCTCGTATCGATGCAGGAGCTGAGATGAGTTGTAGTGCGGACTCTCGCTGTAAAAGAACGGCCGTTTCATTGTGTTTTGCCCTGAAAGCAAAATAAAAATATTTAGTAAAAAGATTTTAAATTAGCCTATATTAGCGAGATACGATATATCAAAAGTGTGGAGTTCGTATTCGTCGATATTCTATCGGGATGAATAGATTTAATTTAATTGGAAAAAGTAAATACGTTTGATAAAATACATCAATAAGTATGACATGTCATTTAACACGACAAAAGTATGGAGCTAATACTTGTTCACTTTCGGCCAGGACATGTTATGCAAATGTAATTGTATTAACAGACACAAATCGGTATCGGTAGTTTCTTGTCGGTTCCTGTTGGTCTACATTTCGAACCAGTCTTTTACGTTCACTAAAATTCTGTAAAATGACAATTAAAGAGTCTACTTGAATAAAGTATATTTTGATTTTTGTCTCAATTACTTGCCGGTTCTTTGAAGAACCTACACCTCGAACCGATGGTAGTTTAATGTTTGAGTCAACACTGTTATGTGACAATACAAAAGTCTGCTCGAATAAAAAACGTATGTATTGGTTGTGATTTTAGAATTATCATCCCGTCGCCCGGCTTCGGCCGGTGTACAATACAAACGGCGCGTGCGTGGGCGTCTGTGATTTTGAACGAGTGTGCGTGTATAAGAATTAGTTTCAGTATGTGCGTGTGCGTGTGCGTGCGTGTGTGGGGGGGGGGGTACACTCACAGAGCTGCGTGTGCGCGGCGAGCGCGTTCTGCTTGGCGATGAGCAGCTCGGGGCCCGGGCGCGCGCAGCCCTCCGCGCCCGCCGCGCCCCCCGCGGGGGGGAAGTACGGGCTGCTCTGCGGCTGCAGCGCGCCGTCGCAGCCTGCGGGGCGTGTGGGACATTTATCGAGGTGTTTCCGATGAGAGCCGTCGTAGATGTCGCCGCAGACCGCGTCGGTGGCACAATCAGCTCGTGTCAGCCGCGCGTATCGCGTACCGCCGTTGCGGTGCCAATTGTCATATGCGAGGGTGACCACTTACTATTACCGACGCATGCGCTCGACTACATTCCTAAAATAAGTTTTAAAAAGGTCCGTCTCTCAGTCGAGAAAAGATTAAACTAAGACTATCCTGAATAACTATAGTCTTTAGCCCCTCTCTAGAGTACTATTTGTTCCTTCATAATTCCGTCTCTAGCGCGGCAGTAACATTATCGGCTCGACATATTTGTTTTTGAGGTACTACGAAACTATAAAAATGTATTCCTGACCGATTTCGGCTCCGTCGGGAACTCTCAAGTTAGACTTACCAATTGCGCGGGACATACTATAGCACATAACTGTGTGCGCACCCATAACTTAACTCTCATATTCTGGTGGGTCGGCAACCTCCGCGACTGGGAAGTGTAAACCGACTCCAGACTGTTACTGAGTATAACTCACAATTTACAAGAAAGCCCAATATTGTTCTATTGCCCTACACCGATTTTAATTCAGGATTTTGGGATCTAGAGCCTTATAAGTTCAACAGTAGACCGACGAAATAGAAGTACATAATTAGTGGTACTCACCGCTGGGAGTTTCCGGTTCCTGCTTCACTTGCTGCTGTATCTGTTCCAGGATCCTCTGTTGATCGATGACTCGCCTTTGACTATCGTACATAGCGTTTTGGTCTGGAAAAGTAACAATATTACAAATGTATTGATTTTAGACAGATTGGATTTTCTAACATTAGAATACATATTCCTAAAATTCCTTATTTAACTACTGGCCCTGGACGGACTGGCCGCCTGATGCTAAGTGGTTAGGTTATCGGTGCTGTAAGAAATAATTACGTGTTTTTAACCGTTCGTTACGTTGCCAATATGCCAACCTTGGGAACTAAGATGTTATATCCCTTGTGCATGCAGTTACTGCTCTGCGGCTGTGTCAAGTCGTTCGCCATCGAATTTAACGCTTGTGGACGATATACTAGCTGTAATTTAAAATATAATATTATTATAAGTTACAGTGTATATAGTAAGCTCACTCACTCTTCAAACCGGAAACAATACTAAGTATTTGTACGGCGGTAGTACATATGAGATGGCGGTGCCGACCCGGACGGGCTCGCACAAAGCCCTAACGGCAAGAAAACACATTCGCCTACCAGCATATATACTCAATAAATACCAAGATTATTTTCGTCGTTTATTTTATTAAAAAACTAGTTGTCGCCCGCGCTGGTGTTTAAGGGGGTAAGTCGTCCCACGTGAGGCATAAAACAGTAGCCTTTGTCCTTAATTGGAGTCTAAGTTACCTCGTATCACATTTCATCAAATCGTTTCAGTGGTTTGGCCGGGAAAGAGCAACAGACAGACAGACAAACAGAGCTACTTTGACATTTATAATATTGTATTAGTATCCACTTTATACTGTGGCGCGTTGGTGTGCCAGTGCCGAGCCAGTGCGAGGCCAGCCCACCCGCACGCCGCCGTTGGGTACATAAGGAAATGTCCTACCAATTTGGTCTTTATTCTGTTCATAAAGGAACTTCTCCTCGTCGTTGCCGAAGTCGATTTCCTGCTTTATATGGTTCTCGTTGAAGAAGTTCTGGTTCTCGTTGATCCTGTGCTGCTCCTGCAATATCTGCAGGTTGTGCTGCTGGTTCCGCAGTATCTCGACGCTGTCCGGGTACGGGCTCTGGTACACGAAGTCCGGTCTGTTCTGATACTCCTTGTCTATGTAGCCGCTGTATACGTCCTGTATCTTCGGGTAGCCGTTCTCGAGCACCGACTTCTGGTAATCGATTTTTTCGTAGCTGTTGTGTGACTTCCTTTCGAGGGCATACTTCTCGGCCTCCTTGTTGTACTCCTCGTTCGTCTGAGGGATGTAGTCATCGGCTAGCTTGGAGAAGTCCTTGGGCATGTCGTATTTGTTCAGCTCGGGGTCGTACGACTCCTTGAACTGACTGTAATCCATCTCCTGGTTCATCGACTTCTCAGATTCGCTGTAGTTCTGCGGGTTCTCGTCTTCCTCGGAGAGCACCGGGTCGGTTTGCATAATCGCGTCCTGTTTCTTCGGCTTCATTTGACTCTGTGCCTGGTTCTGTGGTATGCTCTGCGGCTGTGTCATGTTGTTCGCCATTGAATTTAACGCTTGTAGACGATATACTAGCTGAAATTTAAAATATAATATTATTACAAGTTGTTTGGCAATAGTTGTAGTAATATTACACATTTGCATTTTTTTTTAAGAAATACGTAGGTGGACGGTTACATGGGCCTGATGACGACGGGTCCACCGCTGCCCTTAAACATTGGCGTCTTCAGAAATTAATCAATCCTTATATCTCCAATGCGACACCAACGGATCTAAGTTATTAAGGTCTCTTGTGCATGTAGTTACACTGGCTCACTCATCCTTCGAATCGAAACTCAAACGTACTAAATAAACTTAATATTGCCGTTTGGTAGTTAATATGATGGGTAGATAATACAGTAGGACCCAACGTTTCTTCAAACGTTTCTGTTTCTGGGTCTGAATTATTCAATTAAATCTTATGCAACGACAGGAGAAAAGATAAATAAACTAGTTTGACCTTGATTTGAAGCGACATCATTGGTTGAAATCGAAATCTACATCTGTGGTATTCGTTTTGGATTCGCGAACAATCCGATTTGATTATCGACGAAGCTATTATCGGAACTTTGGAAGTAAAAAGTGGATATATATAGTTAAGTGATAATTCATTAATTCCCGTAATACGAGTCATTTCTTTTATAGCAGATTATATAGAACGCAGGTAGGAAAAAATTCCAACATAACGAGATTTTCAATGTTATACATCACCACCGGTACTCAAGTAAAAGATTTAGACATATGTCACGATAGTCTCCTCCTCAGTTCAATTGAAAAATAAAGATTTTCATTTGTGCTCAACTCTAATCATATGGTTTATGTTATTGGTTTTATTAATTATTATTTATTATATAATAGTTTAAAAAATGTATTATAATTCTTATTTTTAATTATTATGCTTATGTTTAATTCATATTTTCAATAATTACATTGTGTAATATGATAATGCGTGGTGAGACTACCCCTAAGTAGTACAACTTTTGCCTTGATCATTTTGAAATGGAATTTTTTATTTTTTATTTTGGATGTGATATTGTATCTACTGTTGGTTGTCCTAATGAAAATAAAATAAAGTGAAATAGTCTTGTATTATTAACAAAGACTACTGGAACATGGAATAATTACTTATTTTGCTCGTATCAATGGAATATATTTGTGTTTATAATTCATCTCGTGCTCGGCGTTGAAGGAAAACATCGTGAGGAAACCTGCATGTGTCTAATTTCAACGAAATTCTGCCACATGTGTATTCCACCAACCCGGATTGGAGCAGCGTGATATGCTCCAAACCTTCTCATCCAAGAGAGGAGGTCTTAGCACAGCAGTGGGAAATTTACAGGCTGCTAATGTTTTGGAATATTGTAAATTAATTTCCATTCTTCTACTAAAAACATCCGTACAATAACCGTCAATACCGAGTAGAACAAGTGACGAGCGGAAGATACAGATCCAGAAAAGCACGAGACTCTACCACCAAGTACATTTAAGCTATAAATATTAAATATGTCAAAACAAAGGACGAATGAGAGCATCCGTATAAACGTGTCCAGACGTGTACAAATGTGCCAGCACCGACTTTTACTCACATCAGAATATTTAAGACGAGATACGTATAAATCTTGTGTCGCGATAGCTCTGAAGGTCGCTAGTTATTTATAAATAACATTCAAACGAGATTTACACTTTCATTACGATTTCATATTGCGCTTTTTGTCCCTCGAGCCCGAAAATAAATGACCATTTAAAGGCTTCATTCATTTGGTAATTACTAAATTTCCGTGGTTTATTTTTGGTGTAGGTGGCAAAACTACTAGGAGACTACCACCGCCCATGGACTCTGCAACACCGGGGGTCGCCGGCCTTTAAGGAAATGTGGAGGCTCTTTTCTTGAAGGTATGTTGTAAGTCGAAAAACCGCTGACGAAAGCTGGTTCCAATGAGTAGTTCTAAGAGGCAGAATCGCGTTGTTGGGGAAACTCGCACATCTATGTAGCGGATGAAACTTGGAATTCTGACGCGATGTCTGAAGGTGAAATTCAAACAATTTCTTGGAACAATCCCCGAGGCGACAAAAGCGTTGGTTATGTCGGAATATATTCCTATAGAAGATTTGTAAGCCTAAAAAGACTCGCAGGATACTCCACCACGAGGTATGCCCATATGATTGCTCATACAGGACGACCCTTTTGCCAGGTTTTGCTTATATACTCTATCCTAATATTATAAAGAGGACAGATTTGTTTGTTTGTAATCGATAAACTCTAAGACCACTGAACCAATTTTAATAATTCTTCCAGCATTAAAATGGTACTTTAAGCAGGAGTATCATAGGCTGTTTATATTTAACTTCAGTCATAAAAATATTTTAGTATGTATGTTCTCCTGTTATCACAAACTAAATTCCACTCAAATGATTGGTCATCGACTTCGAATCGGTAATAATCAAACAAACACCACAGACGAGTAAATGAAATGTTAGTAACGTGGTGGTACGTCCAGGTACCACCAGCGTCAAGAGAAGCGAGGTGAACTTACGTTGTTGTCTTGTTGTTCTGGCGGCAGACCGTCCCCGGTCAGCGACAATGTAGTTTGACTTACATTTGACCATTTCTCTACTTTATCACTGAAACAATAAAAAAATATATATATATTGATTATATAATTAAAAATATATATTATATGTATGGAGAGGGAATATTAGTCAAAAATTTGTATAAATTATAGAAGCTACACTTGCTTATTGAAGTCAAAAATCTACCACCGGTTCGGAAATAGATATCTCGGACCTGAGAAGACCCCGTAAAAGAAACTCAGAGGGATTTATTTAATTTTTTTATGTATTCATGTACAATAATAATAAATATATTTTCGTTTTTTCATTTGACACAGCCCGGAGGCGATCATCTCATTCCGAAGGTGTGCAGTCAACTAAGGAGTCATTAGTGTTGTAATATCCTTTAACACACAAACAATCTATAACGATTCTTTTAAATCTTACAATTGAATATTTTTGAACGTTTTCCGGGATCCTGTTGTAAAAACGTACACATTGCCCCACGAAAGAGTTACTAACCCTGTGTAATCGGGTCCTTGGAGTAACAAGTTTAATAACTCACGTTTTAAGGGATCAACCCCCAAACCGTTTAACACTAACCGTAAAACACTATAAACATCGTTTTATTTCAGAAGTTCTTACAGACGTAATTAATAAGACGCCCGTACCCGATACTGTGATCTTCCTTTTTGCTCTCCTTGTATTTCATCGTGCGACTCTTCCTTATGACCATCACTGTGCCGTCGGGGTTCAACTTGGGCAGGTTCTGTGACGGAACCGCGTCCTTCGACAAGGTTTTCCATTGACCTGAAATAATTTTATCACAATTAATGAGTCGCAGAACCAGAACAGTGGGTACATACAAGAGATTGATAATTTATTAAAATTATCATGATAAGTCATTTCTGACGCGGAACATCTATCTGGTCGCCAGATAGAGGAGACTGACTGGTATGCCGTGACGATAAAGGGCTTGACGCTTTCTTGAACCTTTTCGCCGTCTACTCTATTGCGTGTACGTGACTCGTACACCAATATACGTATTTATTTGATATTTTGAATAGCTTCGCTCACGATGTATTTTACTCGACCGCTCAAAAAAGGACTGTAATGTATTAAAGATTCATGTATGTTTGTATGTATGTGTATGTTTCCATGCCGTACCATAACTTCTAAATGACCACTTCCTGAGGTATCGTTAACATCCTTACATCACCCCACCCCAGTGACACTAGCTATAAATTAATTAATTAATCACAGTGTTTTTCTTTAATTACTCTGGTACATTTTTTTTGTAATTATACTCGCAGACAATTTAACAATCCGTTAAGCGAAACGAATCGTTTCTTAGTTTACATACGAATAAAACATAATAAAAAAGATCTGACATCGAATCGACGCGATAACATTGGTCGAGAGCTCATAATCTATGAATACACTATGGATTCACGAAAACATGGCGGTTTAAATGTCGGCGAAGTCGTTATCGGAACATTCGAATTTCGAAGTAAAATTATGTATTAGGTATATGTAATTAAGTATAAATATGTTCTTATACACAAATATATATTGATCATCAAGTGTTTGCAGTGCCTAATACAGAAGATTTATTAGCAAATCGATCGATTTATCAAAAGTCCTTCTTCGATTGGAATAGAAATTATTTATACCTGTAATTTCACTGGCTCACTCGCCCACTAAACCGGAACACAAAAATACACTACTGTTTGGCAATTGTGTTTGTTTATTTATATAAATAATTTCAGTCACATCGCAACATCCTTTACAGATAATAAACATAAATAACTTTGTAAACAAAACGAGACGCACGATTTTATTCGCTTTTAATTTAAAATATAGTTTGCATAATCTGTGACCCAAAAATTATGTAACAATTTTTTTTTTATGTAATAATCAGGTGCAGGGTCAAAGGGCCATCTGATGGTAAGTATGCGCCTTAATAAAATTTAATAATTCCTTACCCCTCGGATGCGTCACCAGCCTCTAAACTATGTATAAGTTATTATGTGCCTGCAGTACCTAATACTGGCTAAATCACCCTTCACGCCGGACCACAACAATACAAAGTATTGCTGCTTGGCGGTAGAATATATGATTGGTTGGTACCAACCCGGATGGGCTTGCAAGAAACCACCAAGTGAACATAAGTACATACTATATATATAAAAACGAAATACCACTCACTGATTATTCACGAAATCAACTATAACACCAATAAACTTGAATTTTGGCAGCTGGGTTCCTTATAGACGTTCGCTAAGAATGGATTTTACGGAACTTCGCCTCTAAGGGGATAAAACGGGGGTTGAAAGTTTGCGTTTATTAATTTCGCGCGGGTAAAGCCACAGAATCAGCTAGTATTATATAATACTATAATATTCCCTTTTCATACATGTTGTATATATTTTAATTACATATAATCATTATTACATATTATCATTGATAAAGTTGAAAAATGATCGAATGTGAGCCAAACGACATCGTCGCTGACCGGGGACGGTCTGTAGCAGGAACAGCGAGACTACAACGTGAGTTCATCTCACTTATTACGCCCAAAACTGGACGACTTACCCCTAAAACGCAAGGAAAACCCGTACAGTATATAAAACGTAGATCAACTTTAAAATACTTCCCGGAGTCTTGAAATTGAGTTTTGACGTTCCAGTACCAAGGAAAGAAAGTGAAGCCGCGCGTACCGGAAAGAGTTCAACTCTTTACGGTCTTGTCGGGGAGATTGGAGAGGGGGGAATAGAGCACCCGTTTTTACGCATAAATCTCATCAATCGTCTGTACTGTAATAAAATAATACTTTTCGATATGGACGCCTGGATTTAGGCTCGGGTTCCAACACTGGACTGATTGACCAACAATTGTGGATACTAACATCATTGTAAATCTGGTTATTAAAAGAGCGCGCGTTGCCCTTCTAAACTTTCTTGCCGTTTCTTCTCGGTGGGGACTAGTTACCGAAATTCAATAAAATACAATTGATTTGATCTAATATCTTCCACTCAGTTTTCTAGTCTTCCGTGTGATAGGCCGCCCTATAAAAACCCCTTAATCGTCCTAACAATAAGAGTGTTGAGTATCAACGTGAACGGATACAAGATATGTAAAAACCGAGAAAACAAAATTATGTAAACCACGTTGAGGAGGAGAGTGACAGAAGGAGTGACCAGAGGCAGAGAAGAATGGATCGGTGATCAAACAATGGATTCGTAACAATCAAAGGGAGCAGGTGTTCCAGATTAACTTCACTTATGAGACGAGAAAAGTGAATAGAACTTATCGATCTTAAATGAATGATATGGATTCAAATCCAGGCGAGCACCAACGATTTCCATTGTTCTACTGCTGAAACAAGTCGTCTGATGGTATTCTGTCGTCTGTCACGTGTATATACAAACTGAAGCTGCGTGGAGATTTTAGCTCTTTTGATCATCCATGTGGTTTTGATATTCGAATACTTTAGTACTCGTTTTAATAATCAGTCAGTCAGTTGTGCACTTCATACAGTCCAAGTACCGTAGAGTTAAACAAAAAAATCCGGACACTAAATCGGCCACTTGACGGTCACCACTGCCCATAGACATTGGCGCCGTATGAAATCTGAAACATTTATCACACAGCCAATGCACCACCAACCTTGGGAACTGAGCTGTTATGTCCCGTGTGCATCTAGTAACAATGGTTCACTGACCCTTCAAACCGAAACAAACATAACTAAGTTACTGCTTGGACTATATACTTAATGGATGACACCTACCCGGACGGCTAAACCAAAACAAATTAAACACAAGTAAATTCAGTTACGCATGACCTATTCCTACTCGTAATCCTTAATTAACATCCACGTCCATCGGAGCTATAACTCATATTTATACAAAGACATAATTTGGTAATTATCAATTCCCATGAACAATGCTTGCGGTTTTATTAATTGTTAATATATGTTTTCAATGACGTGTGCAACAATAATTTATATTTTTAAACAATTTGTCTGCAACCGTGTGTGGTTTTATTACTCACATGTAATTCCTAATGGACAAGCTGTTACACAGTTATGTTAACCAATATTATTTCGAATATATATTGATGTTTTGATTACAATATAAATTTGTCATCTTTAAAAAATTAAAAATCAATGAAATCAATGAAAATCAAGGAGACTTTTACCCAAATATTAATACAGAATAAAACACATGAACAAAAAAATTACATTAACATTAAAATATTTACCTTATTATTTTAACAAGGGGCCCCTTCATTATTTTTTTTTGTTTTTTGATCTAAGTCATAGATTAAATTCGAAATTAGCCCATGATACTGTGATGCTGGCTCATGAGATTTTATATCTTTCTTCTTAGTAATCATAATTAATATTTGGTTCTTTGTGACGTTTAGGTGTGGTACGAACTTCCTACAATGCGCACAACTGAGACTTTAACACCCAGAAATAGATTCCCATAACTTTTGCAACTTTATAAGTAGCCATTAAATAGTAGTTGTAATTTACCTGACTCATTATCACTTAGCATACTAATATAACAAACATAAAGAGGTTTTATTTGAACATACTAATATATGGAACTAAAGTTCTTAAAAATTATTCCTTTGTTTAATGGCCCAATACATGAGGAAAAATTTTAGGCTATTCAAAGTCACGCTACACACGGGGACCGGGAAAGCTTTACACATCTAAAACCATATGGAACTTCTAATTTGTATATGAACATAATTTTTTATAAACAATACATATATAACTTTTATATTTTTCAAAATGTTTCCTTTTAAGCAATACTTAATACATGAATGGTTTTGAATTACAATCGTATCCTCATATTATTATTATTATTTGAATTGCAAAAAAACCCAGAAAAAATATATATAATGAGTCATGGATACTACACTCTCTGCTTTTATTATATATTTCTAATTTTTAATTATTATACATTTATATTTTACATAAATACTATAGTGTTAATAGTTTGTATACTAATAATATATTAAATAAACAAAAATGTTAAAATGCAACAAGTTATTGAACCGAGAGGTTCCAAATTCTTGAAAATTTGAATCTCAATAGAAGTTTGCAGTATCAACCCTGGGTGATTACTCAATGATAGTCCACCATTTAGTAAACATTAGATTTATTTGAGGTTCTAATTCATCATCTACTGGTGAGGTACCATTGTGAGGAAACCTGCTTGAGTAATAAAATTTTCCTACATCCAATGGCACCATTAACCGAAATTACTTGATAATAACTTCTCTGTATATCTTGGGTACTTCCCTTTAAGGTTATACACTTATATACATGTCTCTAAATCAAACATATTTATATATGTATATGATATATGCTCTTGTTGAATCCGTTTTACATAGTGACTTAATCAATTATATTGAATAATATTTCATAATGGTAATACTTTCCTGTAGAACCATTTCTTATAAACTTTCCTATAAAGCACACATCTTTCTGGTTATGTTGTTTAGATATTAATTCATAGAATGTATATATTTTTGTATATCACTGAATATTAAATCATTAAATGAGTAACTCAAAAGTGATTTTTTTCATAATGAAGGGAAAATTAAATTTAAAATTAACTAAAAGCCCGTACATAAAGGAAAAATATATAAAAATTACGAAGCTAAAGTTTAACATCTTTTTTAGCAAAAAAACAAGGTTGTTTTAACGAAAATTCTTATTGGAATATAAAAAATAGGACTTATGAATGTCAAACGTTCGAGATAAAGGGCATTCGCGATGTTTTTATACGATTACATGCAGATTCCGGTCTCGAAATGTTTCCGGCGAGCGAGCGTTTTCCCTGACGCAAAGAATCGAAACATCACGCTGCTCGCCTGCTAGTCACTACCATGAGTCATGCGAGAGTGAAAACTTGAGTTAGACTTTATACTATGCTAGCCTGACATGGAAAAACCCTTATACCTTTATTCTTACCCATTGTTGTGACGTTGTAGTCAGCTTGGGTGAAATGCAGACTGCATACTTTTGAGTATTTCGTGTACGGCTTGCCGCGTTTCAGTATTAAATTCCACTTGTCTGCCATTATCACATCACGAGGAAAACGGTGGAACTTCACGTTCTTCGTCTTGCCGGCGAGCGAGGTGCATTGTGGCACGGTACAATAATAACCCATCTTAATTCCCGATAGACCAACCTTTGTTATGAACTTTCGGCGGTCGATCTTTTTTTGTGCGAACTTATCATTAAAAATGCCGAAAGGACGCACCGTCCAACAGAATGTCAAAATGGTTTATTTGATACAATCGTTATCACGTTTATTAAAATTGAAATCATCACACCGCAGCCTTGAAATATTTGACATGTATTCACCTTTTTTCCCTTCCCCACTTCCCACTTTTTAAGAAAAATGGCCACTCGTATGTATAGACAATAGAGTAAACAAATTGCACAGAGTATATTAGAGTAACATTCAGTGTGCCCATATAGAAAATATTATAAATCTGTAAGCCATGTTGCTTAGGAATAATACAAAGGGCATAGCAATTTTATTGTATTCTGCGAGTTTTTCAAAATTTGGTAAAGTTTAAAAAAAAAGTGATTACTTCTTTTCGTCTGAACAATTATTTATTGAATTTATATAATTTTATAGGAGTGTATTCTTGCAAATGTTTTCATTGTGACAGTTAAACATTATTGTAACTCTCTCCCTACTTTCATATTTAAAAGTCTTTTAAAACCTGGCAACCCATATGTTTTTTTTTTTTGTTTTTAATAGTAATAGCAAGTGAAAAGCATTCATGTCGCTGGCTTGGTGTTTACACGCAATGTTTTGTTTGTTTTTGTAATTTTCTACCAAATAGAATTTAATAATTAAATTTACAGATCATAGATATGTTACACTGTGCAACAAAGTTGGTTATGTATTAACAAAATGCCTTATTATTGTACGGTACCGCGGTGTACTTCGATGGCCGGCAAAGCTAAAAATGTTTCATTCCATCAATTTCCAAGAGACGAAGATCTAGCAAAGCTTTGGAATAAAATACTCAAACGTGGCAAGCCTTATACAAAATATTCGAAAGTGTGTAGTTTACATTTCACGCCAGAAGATTACACTATTACTAGCGGCCAAAAGAATAAAGGTAAACAGTGTTTTTTTTTTAATGCACCCGTGTTATTTTTTTTTCGCGCGGGAATTTCATTTTGTCATTAATTGTTATAGAATTAATGAAACTTGTGAAATATTATATCGTATTATGTTTGTTTATATTGTTTTCGAATTGTATGCTTACGAAAATTTATCATCCACACGCAAAATTTTCAGTTTCTTATTATACTAAATAGGTACCACCTAGTAACCAGATATATAACTGCTAACCTGGTATAGTGGCAGGGGTAGATTTGAAATCGAATATTTAGCTGCCGTAGGTCTATGTCTCAAAAATCACGAAAAATTTAATAATATGCAGAAAGAAATTAGGTATTTTTTGAGATGTGCTTCGATTTCGTTTTTGAGTTTTTAACATCGACTTGTTGGTGGCTTCTAATGGAGCAACTTAAAAAAAAAGCTCTAAAATTCAGTCATGAATTCTAACCTTAGAATACAAACCATATACAACCCAATACAAATATTATTTATATAAAATAAAAAATTCCACATTCAATTTACAAATGTCTCTATCATTGTGATTGAGAGTTAGTGAAGTGACAAATATAAATAAAACTATTACAGAATATGTTATGAACATACAAGACATACCATTATAACATACCATATAAAGTAACAGACTATACTGTTCTGTACTGCTGGGCTAAGAAGCCTACTCCACCACGCTGCTCCAAAGCGGGTCGGTGGCTATACATGTCTCAAAATTTAATTGAAATTAGACACATGCAGATTTCCTCATGATGGTTTGCTTCCCTGTCCAGAACAAGGTGAAATATATTCTAAAATTAAACACATGAAAACTCAGATAGTGCTTAGCTGCATTTGAACCTGCAGTCATCGGTTAAGATAGACATTGGCACATGTTCCAACCACTAGGCCATCTTGGCTCATAATATACCATATATGCCTACCATACTACACTACACACATACTACATAGGTTAAGAACATTTAATCTCACATCATCTTTGCTAATGCAAACTTGATTTTTAATATTCTTGTCATACTTTAAGTTAAAATCTAAACAGTATAGTGAAAGTAACTCTGTAAGCCTGTCTATCTGTTACTCTTGCACTGCCAAACCACTGAACCAAATTTGATAAATTATGCTGTGAAGGAAACTTGAGCAAAGAAAGACAGGCTTAACTTTTTACGCATAACACTAATTTCTATAACTGGAGCTTAGCGTAAACAATAACTAGTGACATATACACACATATATATATATATATATATATATATAAAGTTGTAAAGTCTTGGCCTGTAATTGAGGTGACTAAACATGTATTGATAAAATCTTTCTCAATTGCCTAGTCAACAACTTTCAAAGCTGTGTGCTTAAATTTAATTTGATTAGTATAGAAAGATTTATGTTACAAACAGATAAAAATGACTACAGCATAAATAATGATTCCAATTATGTGAAAAATGGACCTGCCGTCACTGGTGTATGCAATTATATTGGCCACTATATCTAATGGAATAGTTTTCGTGTTTTTTATATAAGCACAAATTTTAGCATTACTATGCTGCTTGTTGTGTCAGCCATAGTCTTATAATGGTGTTACAACTGTAAATATTAAATTTAACTTAGTTGATATACTCGTATAAATGCATACTTAATCCTTTTAATGAACATAATTTCAGGACAGTGGAGAACACTCAGAAAAGATGCTGTACCATCAAGAAACTTGCCCACTGACTCACCCGTACCATACCGAAGAAGGAACTCTTCCTGGACACCACCACCAACTACGATTGATGCCAGGGTATTTGATACGTGTATTTTATTATTTGGTATATAAGCTATCACATTGTCTTTATGATCTATAGAAAGGCTTATAAGTCTGCAGATCCTGATGACCTGCGTTCAATACCTGGGTGGCCAGGAGTTAGATACTGAACAGTTTTTAATATTTCCTTGCCTTTGAAAGTATGCAAAGCCATTGGCCCTGCATCTGATATCTCTAAGACCATAAATGAGTTCCATCCCATCAGATGATGAGTTACAGAATAGTAATTTCTTCATTTAGCACATATGCTGCAACAGTAATATGTCCTGTGTAGCATATAAATTTTCTTATAACAAGCCAAGTACCTGAAACATTTGCATTTTGAACAATGATTGCGGGATAGTACCCAGGCAAACAACTACATTAGAGCACCGAGGTCTTAGGTACGAAACTTCCTCACAGGGAGAGGAGGTCTAACACCATCATTGGGACATTTACTGGCTGTATACCTTAATCAGAGTGGATGACATGTTATGTTTGATCTAGTTTGTTACCTTGGCACCCTAGCGGTTTAGAATTACGAGAAATAATTTTAAACCTAGCACTGGCTTAAAATCGCAATTCTATCAAGAAGAACGGCAAGCAACTCAGTAGTTTTTTTTTTCGTAATATGCTTGTTCTAATCATATTCGATTAAAATTATGTATCCTGCATGAAAATCAACAAATACCTCAAGGTCTATTATCACCTATGTGTAGACTTGTATAATATCATATTTTTTGAACAAAGATTTATGTATCGGTATATACTGCATCTATATATTTAAATAATTCTTCTCTATGTGTGTATGCCACTTAACTCCTAAACATATGTATTTATTTTGATAAAAAAATTGTGTGTTTGAGTGGGTTCGTGCATGGCTTAGATTGGACGCGGTAAGTGTAAATACAGCTTTATAGATATGTAAGCAGATAGCTGTTGTGTCTGATGGTAAGTGGTCACCTTTATCTTACACACTTATAATAAATACGAGCCACTTGCCGTGTAAGATATTTCCATTGTACCTGCAATAACCCGTATAAATCAAATCAAATTATACTTTATTCAAGTAGGCTTTTACAAGCACTTGAATCTTTATTTAACAAACTATTTTAATTAAAGCTACCACCGGTTCGAAATGTAGATTCTACCGAGAAGAACCGGCAAAAAAGTCAGTAGTTACTCTTTTTCAACATCTAAGAGTTAGTAATTACCAGTGGATTTGCCAGTTAGTACTCACTCACACTTCGAACTGGAACAGTGATACAGAGCGACTACCAAACGGGACTCGTAAACTATAACAAAATAAATACAAGATTATAACCATGATCAAATCTACATTAAGGTGTTTCACTTTCCAGATGCAGCAACAGATGGCCCAAGCTATATACGTCCAAACCATGCTGGCGATGCAGGCGGCCAGCATCTCCGCACTCAACACCGGTGAGTCTAAAACACCCATGTATGTTATTTATACTATGAGCTACACCAATTCTCAGCAGATGATAGATCCCGATGATTGTATAGTGTGATGGTGCGGAAGGTATTATAGGGAGAGGGATTAGGTGCTGCACAAAGATTAACATGCTCTCCGAGGATTGGGAGTGTAACACTGTACCAATACAAGCCTGCTAGATGCATTTAATGGTCTGCCTCAAGATTGGACCCTGGACTGCAGCTATCAGAAAACTATGTAAGTTGTCAGTCTTCGGAGATGAAACCTCATAAAGAATCTTCAAAGGGTATCCCCCTCTTGGAGAAATCCGAGCGATATCTGATTCTTACGCACTAAAATAACAGTCGGTGTCGCCCTCTGAACGGTTTCGTTTTGAAATAATGCCGCCGCTGTGAAAAGAAGAAGGGCTGTGCGATGCTGTTAACGGACCTAGAATTCAATAAAACTCTCTGCACATGAGAGGCCACACAAAAAGTTGAACAAATGTGTCACCAAGTGATCACCAGCACCCACAAATATTCAAAATCACTTTTATAAGTACTTTTGATGAGTTTTGAATTTATCTTTTTGTGCTTCGTTACGTAACGCGTTACGATGCCAGTCTCTCTGGCTTCCCTTTCTTACCCATACGGCAGTGGTAGGCAAGCTCCTCCTCCCACTCTAACCCACAGCGCTAGCTACACAGCGCGCTAGAGTCCCAAGACACAAGAGTGTTTTTAAAAAAATATTAATTAAGAACAAAAATCAATGAACAACAGCCACTCTTGTACAAACCCCCACCCCCATATATGTGATCTAGTACTTAATTTATGTTTGCAGAACAACCATCACCGACTGAAGAAACAGACGCTCAAATGTCATCTCCCAACCCTATCTCCTCATCGCATGAACGAGACGAAATCAGTGATATCGCACACATAGAAAACGAATCTATAAATCTCGAACACTACACTAGCACAAATAAAGATTTAACACACACAGATACATTTAAATGCGAACAATGCTCAAAGTGCTTTAAAGATCCCGACGTTTATCTATTACATAAAAGAAGTCACACGAAAAATAATACGGACAACGAAACTGGTAACACTGAAGAAATGTTAAAAGCGAATCCTATTTTAGCGAATCTCCTCAGATCAACCGGGCCACAGACTTCGATAAGGAACGACACGAACGGCGTCTTCGACGTGAAAAATGTCAAAAGCATAGAAAATCAAATAATGTCAGCGCTGACAGCTAACATGGAGAATTATTTGAGAAATCTCTCAACCATTATGACGAATGGCAACACCGATGACGTTGAAAATGAACAGAATTCTGAGAACGGAACCGATTCAGATTCAAAAGGAGATTTAATTTCTAACTGTGATAAACAAGACTTGTACGACTCAAATTTAATTATAGACGAAGATTCCTTGACTAAGCACTGAGAAATTATAATTATAATATTTTTTTTTAGTATATAAGACATCACGACTGAGTTCTTTCGACTATTTTGTAATCTAGATTAATAGATGATTATTACCCACCTTTAGTGATAGTGCTAAGATGTATATTTTTCTAATATAGTAATGCGTGTGAATAGACACAACTATTTCCTACTATATAAACTTGAGACTGATTGGAGCTTAAATCATGTATTCGGTGTAAAATGTAAACAATGTAACAGTTATTTCAAATTCTATTGACCTTGGTATCAGCAAATTAACCACCTGAAGGTGACCACCACATCTTATGAACATTGGATCTGGAAGAAATTTTAACCATAACATTGCTATGTGCCATGAACTTGGTAACTGAGATGTTATGTCCCTTGGGTCTGTAGTTTCACGGACTCACTCACCCTTCAAACTGGAACGTAATAATCATCAGTATTGCTGTTCGACTACTATCCACATAAGCTGGCCCGAATACTGTTTTTTAATTACCTAATATTAATAATTAAATATTTAAAACTTATGGAAACTTAAATGTCATGTCCCTTGTGCCTGTAGCTACACTGACTCACACACTTTTAGACCGGAACACAATAATACTGAGTACTTCTGATTGGTAGTAGAATATCTGATGGGTGGGTGGTACCTACCCAGACGGGCTTGCACAAGTATGCATTGTTTACACTTTACACAAATGATGATGAAATACCCACCATTGAAACTATCTCCCTATATATGGATCTCGGTATTTAGAATTTTTAAATAGGAACTTAGTGCCTTAGAACGTTTAGTAATCGTATGGATGTAATTATACTAAGGACTCGCTCGAAATTCGATAGTTGTTAATTATAGCAAGTAAGTTATTATATGACACGAATGTATCGAAACAGACCAATTATACAATTTACTTTTCATTTGTATCGCTTTATTTGGTGAGATGTCAAATAAAATGTCCGACCATCTTGTCTTTTATTTTTAACTTCAAAAGGTAATGGTAAAGTTGAATAAACCTTTGGGTCGCCGCGCACGAGCCACATCGCAGCCACCGGCAATTTTCTTGTAGTTCTCATTATTTTATATGACGAGTGCGGCGACCCTTTGATTTTACATATTCTATGTAATTCGCTAATAGGTCCGTTGTATCGTGCACTACAAACAATTTTTGATTAATATATCTTTATTTATAATACAACACTAAACTACTTATAAACGTCAAGAAAATTTATTAAAAAGCGTGAAATTAATATTTGTTTATTATCAGGCAGAATATGGAAATTAATGGTGTTTTATTTAAATACCTATATTATTTAATTGGAAAATCACCGGTTATTCTCGATATAATCTACAGTTAGAAACGGTGGTTGGCGTTTAATAATTATTAGTGCTGGGAGTTTTTTCAGAAATGGTTTTAAGAACTAGTTATTGTATAAAGAACGAACAAACTGTTTCTTGGTTATAGGACATATAGCTTTAAAACGAACGAGAAGACACTGCACCGGCGGCCGTCGTTTTGGTACTGCTTCGCGAAACCTTTTCGATCACGTGTAACTGACTAAACACTCTATTTTGATCGTAAGGACTACTATTGTATGAATATTAAACCAGTTATAAGAAACTACTTTGGATTTGAAGTAACGAATATGCTACAATGAATCTTATTCCTAAAGAAATACAATACAAATTTGGTTGTAAAAGAATCAATAAAAATTACGAAACAAAAAAAAAGTTTTTGTAGGCTTTATACGCTTATTATTTTTTATTACAGATTTAATATTAACTGCTTATTAATATTATTAATCGGGTAATCCTCAGCCGTAATAGTTGAAATTACAAATAATTTAAAAATATTTCTTAACTTTTTTTGTTTTTTTAAATGCAAATAAGCACGGAGCGTGACGGAGAATTAATCCAAATAAATTATAAAGTTGACTATTTTCAAAATTATATAATATGACTCCAGTGTTGAATATACATTATTTCAGTAAAGTATCGTAAATATAGTAAGTTCTCGAACCTATGAAAACAAACCGGTTTTTTTATAGCCTTTTTAAAGAACTGTTTTGTAAATGTAAAAAACAGATTCGTTTCGTTTTACGTAAAATCAGGAATGACCCAGCACTAATAATTATGATCTGTTAATTATTGTGTCATGATAGATGTGCTTGCTCATGTGACAAAATAGGTTCTTTGGGGGAATACCCTAGTATACAGTATTATGAATGTAATATTACACATACATATTATTTATAATCTGTGTATGAATAGACAAGGCAACTTTATCTCTTTCTCCCCTGTTTGCTTCCAACTGATTTGTTTAGTTTGAATGAGCTTTCTTAAGCTAACAAACAGACAATAGCTGCTTAAATGTTATATAAAAAATAACAAGCTTAAAAATCTAAATGAAAATATTCTTTATTCAAGTAGCATCTTATAAACAATTTTGAATCGTCATGTTAGTGTTGAATTAAATGTAAAGCTACCACCAGTTTGGAAAGTAGATTCTATCGAAAAGAACCGGCAATGAACTCAGTAGTTACTCTTTTCCACCATTTTAATGACATAGTATGTCAGTCAAGTACAATTACATTTTTATATATCCTGCTTAAAAATCATTAAATACTAAGTTGACGCTTTTTTATATTTGGTATAATATATCAACGTTTTTTTTAAAATGAGCTTTACATTTTTGAATTGGCCAAGTAAAAATAACTGGAATCTGATTGTAGAAAAGAATACCGTGTTCCCGGAAGAATGTATTAACTTTGCACAGTTAAGGAAAGTATAATAATATGTGTTATTACTTTACCTGTCCACCTCGTGTCGTGTATACAATAATTAACACCATTTCTTACAAAAATACCCTTATTAATATATAAATAATAAAAAAAATGCTTAAAAGCGTAGTTTGTAAGCGTGGGAATTTATTTTAGAGCACACACATAGGTACCTTCCAATAATTCAGTTGCATTGTGCAGTGTATCGTACGCATCCTCGGAGACAATTATTTGTTTGTTTTCGGTGCAACGAATAAATTAAATTTTCATTGCGCGTTCATAACGTAGGATTTAATAAAATTCGTATGCCATAGGGTAGATTCATACAGGGTAATTAAAAAGCCAATTAAAATCGTTAAATTTTTATTAATTATTACAAAAATATTTATTTAACAAAGAACTAACTTAATAATATGTGACTTGACTAATAGTCGATAAATCTTGAAAAGTAAAAATTAACAATCGCATCCCACGACGCTCGCGCCCCACCCTTATGCTAACTTGTTTATGTGTGCGTAGACGATTCGCGAAATTATAAGACTCGGCTCGAAATAAAAATGATGTGCTCCTACCTTGGGCTTTGGGGAGGGACTGAAAATTTATTGACAGCGATGTCGAATAATAAGTCAAAACCGTCAATTTATTTTCTCCATACTAAAAAGTATGGACGACGAATGCCAAAAAGTAAGCAATATTTAAATAAAAATTACTATAATATTGTGTGATATAATAGAAATTTGACACGGTGAACTTATTATTTACACTTTTGTGTCCCCATTTAACCAAAAATACATGTATAAACTAGCAGCTAAATAGCTTAAAAAATGTTAATAGAAAAGGTCGATTTCAGTGTTTGGAGTGATTTTGACGATTAATTTACTAAGTTATTGTTACAAATTTTATAAATATCATGCGGTGAAACTTGAGATCTATCTATGAAGATACTGAATGTTTTTTTTTCATCCATAATCAATGCTCCAGTTTTAAGATATTTTGAAAATAGTAAGCGCTATTTAGGCGTTCCGCAAGGACTGTCCTCTTAATAGGAGCAAAAAAAAGTTTTAAACTTATTAATATAATACGTTTTCTATTAATTTTCAATAATGATTATTGTGGAAATTTGACCAAAGGGCAAATATTATACTATACTTATTAGATATGAAAAATAATGTAAATTCTCTAAATCTGTTATGTGAGTGGCATTGTCTGATCAGAGACTTCTCTTAACGTAAACTGAAGCTTTCCTTTTAACCTATATTTATGACTTTGTGAACCTTCGAAATAGTTTCTGTTTATATTAAATATAGGTTTTAAGCGGCTAGTATTCTTCATTCTAGAATATTTTTTGAAGTACGTTTCCAAAGAGGCCATATTCACATTGACCTGTGCCAAGACTGCAATAATTTAAATAAAAACATTTAAACGGTTGAATCATTTTAATATAAAGAAATACCTAACTAATTTATGAAACATTTGTAGTCTTTTTGAAGATTAAAATATTCCTAATGTCCCTAAATGAGCGTGTTAGTTTTAATAAACATATCTTAACCAAATAAAGGGATATGTAGGAAGTGATTACTTCCTAATGGTGACTATGCAAACTGTATATCCGATACGCGTTTTGTATAAAACAATATTTATGTAAAATCACAATAATATTGATCATTTTAATATGAACACGGGAAGTTATGTATAATTGCAACAATGTGTCAAACTACAAGTATAAAAGACTATATCTCTACATAGGTACTTAGGGTCGTTGTTTATGTATTTTACATATTTTCTAATTTTCCGTATAGGTGCCAATTTTAGAAATATCGTATTTATGTTTATCCCTATATTTTTTGCCAACTAAATTATAAATTAACTTAGAAACATAACAATACATAAATAAAAAATCTACCTAAGTATTAAATTGAAACTTGGTTAATTTTTACACGCGAGTTGTGCCCTTGTGCACTAACGAAAACAAAGACATTATATAGAAAACGTAAACGTAACTATTGCAATAACTTTATTAATTGCTAAATAATCTTTAAAAAGTATTTATGATATGTTAAATATGACTAATTTAAGCGATATTTTCCAGAACACTAACTAATTATAATATACTATGATGATAATGTATTTTTAATGTATATCCTTCTTTTTCTTTGTCTATTTTAAAACTATGCAAAATTTATTATTATGTCAATGTCAATATAGAAGCACATATGTATATTGCATCTCTCTCGTTTTTATGTTACTTTCTCTGTCTCTCGTTATAAATATATTTGGGGGCAGCACCGTATTGTAGACATTCAGTAATACAAGTACTAAAAATAGTTTCATACTAAGTATTTTATTTTAGTAATTGTTTGTACATTTTAGTTTATAAATTTGTATGCACTTTTAATAAGAAGAACGTGATAAAACTCGTTAAAATTAAATGTTTTTATATGTTTTTTTTATGAATTTTCAAGTATATAGACAAATGAATATGACTAAAAAAATCAAGTTTATTATAAAATGGACAATGGTGTTTTGAATTTAGTCTTTTTGTGGTTTTTTTTAAATTTATAACTTCTTATGAGAGGTTAACCGTTTCATTACGTAACGCGTTACGGCGCCAGTCTGTCTGGTTTCCCTTTCTCTTACGCATTCGTCAGCGGTAAGTAGGCAATAATAATTCTTATAATCTACACAAAATTTTAAAGTACATATTAACGAATTGTAACTAAGAATAAAATATATTTTATAAATAAATAACCTTCCTTACGTTATCATATTAATATACATAAAAATTAAGTAATTCTCATGTTAAACAGTTTCAATATTAAATAGTTCAACTTAGATTACAACATAGTTTAAGTTATCACTTGTGTCGGGCGTCCAGAGACGCACATTTATTTTACAGTTACTGTAAATTATTATTTTGTTTAAATCGTTGTACATGTACATAATCATAATCAGCCTGTAAATTTCCCACTGCTGGGCTAAGGCCTCCTCTCCCGTTGAGGAGAAGGTATGGAGCATATTTCACCACGCTGCTCCAATGCGGGTTGGTGGAATACAAATGTGGCAGAATTTCGTTGAAATTACACACATGCAGGTTTCCTCACGATGTTTTCCTTCACCGCCGAGCACGAGATGAATTATAAACATAAATTAAGCACATGAAAATTCAGTGGTGCCTGCCTGGGTTTGAACCCGAAATCATCGGTTAAGATGCACGCGTTCTAACCACTGGGCCATCTCGGCCCTCGGTTGTACATGTACACAGATTGAATTGTAAATTGTCGATTAGCAAATTTACTTTCTTTCCAATGTGCTTATTACACCTTTTCTTCTACTTTTAGCGTTACTCTCGACGCAAGGAAGGTTCTTGTGCATTTATAGAGTTCATCTTTGGGGTAGCGATAACTTTTAAGAAACACGACTTTCAGACGGAGCCTTTTAGCACTCTCCTTTTCAAGTCAGATATATTTTTGAGTGCATATAAGAAACTTCAAGCTTTTTCGCACAATATCAAAAACTGCAACTGAATGTGATAATTTCTTATTTAATAAATAGATATTTTTCATATCCTTATTTATTATATTTTATATTTTTTGCACGCCAATCAACAAAATTCATTAGAGGTGACCGTTAGCATAAAAATTATCAATAAATAGTTAACAGTATTAAAACCTCATAATGCAAATTCAAATATCTTTATGCAACATACAAACATTTCTTATTGATTGTCAAAATTCTACCACCGTGCACAGGTTCGGAAAGAAACACCTCAGACCTGAGAAAAACCGGCGAAAGAATCTCAGCGGGATTTTATGGAGGAAATGCTTGGTTACAATGATAAATTATTTATTTTTGAAACGGCCTAGAGGCGATCGTTACTAAAATTACTCTAAAAGCTATTATTTTATTAGTTTGAATCGCCATTTTACAAACTATTTTAAGTGAGCTACCACGCACCGGATCGGAATGTAGAGTCTACCCAGAACAACCGGCGAGAAGCAGTTACTCATTTTAAATTCAAAGTTATGTTAGTTAAATACAATCGTATATGTATATAATACATCCTGCCTGGAAGTCAACAAGTATTAGCAAAACGCTTTTTTATCATCTGTATAATCTTGTATTAAATAATATGATTTTTTATAAAGGATTTTTTTTATTTACAATTATTTGTATTTATGAATCGGCAAAGTACGCTTAATTAGGAAAGACGTAATCAATAACCTTTATATAAGTCCTTTATTTAAGGCTCTTACAAGAAATTTGAATCTTCATTTTACTATGCCTATTTCACTAATAACGTCCTAAAGGTGTCTAATTTTAAGATTACAAACAGCCCTAACAGATCGATTTTGAAGAGTTACTTTAGAAGCGTTACCACAATATACCATTAGACATGATACTATAAAAACAACTAAAATATAAAAAACGAGCAGTATCAATAACAGTTAGTTAGTAATTTGTTTTTAATCTGTTGCGTAAATATGTCAAAGAATTAAAATTTTGTGTAATCTGTGGGCTTCAATCTCCTCCGCATACATGATATTTTATGGGGATGCCCCAGATATCTTTAGTATTTATAATTTGATTGTTGGTACCTGGTATATTGCATTTGCGTTTTAAGTTTGGTGATGAATTGATATGCTTTAATTCAAGTAAATGTGTTTCGTCGGAATAATGAATTAAAATTTACAATTTTAGTTATTATAAACTAATTTATCTTAGTGGAACAATATGTCTGATATAATACAACCAAAAACTGTTAAGATACATAAATTACCTTTTCTTATTAAAAAGAATGCAATAACATCGCCTGATGAATTAAAATCTAACTACAATGTGTTGCTTCGATGTGTTAAAAATACAAACAAGAAGTTGTACAAGGAAGACATAATATACAAAACAAGTGAACGAGATGTATTCAACGGGAAATACCCTAACTTAACAATCACCAATCGACTAAATGTATTAAAAAACAGTAGTAGAACTGTTGCTACTTACACAGGTGAAGATTCTAAAATCATCGAGTTGAGCTCGGATGCCGTGACAAAAGTCATAGGGCAAAACAACTACGATGTAGTTTTCAGTGCTTTGTGCTCAGTGATAAGTCAAGATTTAAAAGTTAAGGGTATACTAGCTTTATTGAGCCTTGATGCTAACGTCAGCACAAAAGCTTTGAACGTACACCAATCCACTCAGACCTATCAGTCAAGTCGAGAAATTCTTATGCGTGAGAAACAACGGAGGCTTATGAAAAGGAAACAAGTACGACCGTATATTGTGCAAGATGATATGCTACCTGATAAACAGATGAAAAAAATTGTTATCCATCCGAAGAACCTTATCGAACCTGATCAAATCAAAAAAGAGAAGGCAGACAGGTCGGACGAACAGAGAATAGAGGAAGAAAATTGCTCATACAGCGGAACAGAAGTTAAGAACAATCATTTGCCGGATTTAAGACTTCTGCTTGATGAAGACAGCAACATATCGGACACGAGTGACGGAAATATATCTATAGGCAGTTGCAACATACCAAATATACTAGAAAATCCAAAATCCTTGCTGATAAACATAGATAAATATACAGAAGAAACCGTTCCCGAATACTCAACAATAGTCACAATGGACGGATCACATGTAAAAATAAAAGGTAACCCTGATATCTTCCACCTGGCGACCCCTGAGGTTTTAAAACATTTGGAGCCGAGCGAACAGAAAAAAATAGTTTTGCACCAAGCTTATATTGACTGGAAGTATTGCCTGGAAGAAGATAATAATCAAAATCTGTGAGTATCTTTAAAAATTATCCATTTAAACATTGATTCAACATTTATGTTTATTAATATATATTTTTTTAATAAATTGTATGTGTCAAATGTGCCTTGATTAGCAGGCATAGATATTCATACATGATACATCATTAAAATTATATGAGTATGATGTAAAAGAGAAACTACTAAGGTACTTACTCTAATATAGCGTACTGGTTTTCCCTGTAAGATTCCAGTTTAAAACTACAATTTAGTTTTCCAACCATACTTGTAACTTAAAAATCAAAATAAACTTTTGATTTTATGTAAATATACAGTACAGAATACAAATTAATTTTCTTTATTGATTATTACACAAACCAAAACTAATTTGACTATATCTACTTATTAATATATATATATATTTTGGCTTAATATACTGAACAAATGTTTTAATTTCGAGTACATATTACAATTTATTTATTTATTTTGATGACCTCCGTGGTGGAGTAGTGTGTACACTTGTTTTCATGGATACGCTACTCTGTGGTCCCGGGTTCGATTCCCAGCCCAGCCGAGTCGATGTAGAAAAAGTTCATTAGTTCTCTATGTTGTCTTGGGTCTGGGTGTTTGTGGTACTGTTGTTACTTCTGATTTTCCATAACACAAGTGCTTTAGCTACTCACATTGGGATCAGAGTAATGTATGTGATGGCACTGGCAAAATGGCAAAATGGCAAATTTGGTTGCAACATTATGTTACCTTACTTAATAAAGTAATATAACTTTGTAACAACTCAAATCAAATCAAGTTTATTCATGTAAACTTCACAACAAAGCATTTTTGAATCGTCAATATTAAAATACTACCACAGTTTCAAGAGCAAGAAACTCGTATAGTTACTCTTTTGAAATAAACAGATTTACAATGCTGTTTTTTTACAATAATTAGTGTCCTGATGGAACCCGAGCCTAAAACCAGTCGTTTTTTTCTAAAAAGTACTCTTTTAATGAATAATAAGACTTATTTTAAGATTGTTTAAGATGTAAGATTAATTTAATATTTCATTATAATAAGGTATTCATGAAATTTATTAAGAAAAAAATATTTTAATAATATTATTAATTCTCATTATTAATTTAAAAAAAATATGAAATGTACAATAATTCACTTGTAGCAAAATTTAATTTAATGTTATCTGTGTGCAAACTGGTTTTAACTTGTTTAATTTAGATTTGGATGTAGATTTAACCGGTTCAAACTAATTTATAGCAGTATATCTCTAATGATTGCACACACAGGGTAATAAAGGCTTAATTGGAATATACACACTATTATAACATGGGAACAAAATAAATGTTTAACCAGGTATATCAATTTATTATTTGATATGAACTTGTGTTATCTTTACATAGTATAAAACAAAGTCGCTTTCTCTGTCCCTTTGTCCCTTTGTACGCTTAAATCTTTAAAACTACGCAACGGATTTTGATGCGGTTTTTTTAATAGATAGAGTAATGCGAGAGGAAGGTTTTTATATATAATACGTAGACAATATAGTTAAGTAACATAACATAATTTTAAGTTTCTAATGTGATGTCGTAAATTTATAATTCTTTTGCGCTTACATTGTAAACGCTGGCTGAACCCTACTAGATAGATCAAAATAATGTATTACAGAATTGTACACCTCAAAAATGTCTATAAAAAAGTCCGCGATGGTATATGCCTATCTGTAAGTGATAACCCACAATAACATTTTTTTGTTATTTATTTTTTGCCACAAATATTGGCTAATTTTCGAAGCGATTTTAACCTATACAGCATTAATCCTTATCCAATCGGAGTCGGCTTTGAAACAGGTGACATTGCTGTCTGCTTTGGCTGCCTGTTAGCCTCGAAAAAACATGAGGTTATCGCATATGAGGACAGGGGGGAAGACCTAGGTTTCCTGAAACCCGAGGTCCCAACAACATTCCCCACTGCAAAGCCGGCCACCATCGAGTCCCAATTAAGCGGATCTGAGCGATTGCAGTTAAAAATAGCGGCGCAGAGAATGGCCCAGGCCCCGAAGCGCCGTCGAGACAGACGGCCGAGCCCTGGACCTGCAGTGACGGCGGTAACGTGTTTAATCCGCGATCTGGTATCTCCGAAGAACAAGACGTCGCACTCACCCCAATCAGACCCCGGCCCGTCGGTTTCATCGAACCGACAGGCGCAGTCAATGACGGAATTCCTGATGGTCAACGACCCGGGAAAGCCCAAAACAACACGCACCCATCTAACAAGGGCCGATAAGGGTCAAGTAATACCACCAAAGTTGAGACCAGCGTCAAACCCTCGAGACCATGCAGTGAATGCTTTCCTAGAGTTCCGGGCTATTGTGACGGCCGGGTGGCCGGGTGAGGTCCACTTAGCCACCTGCAAAAAGATCATGCAGACCTACCGGCACGGTAACGAAAAGCTGCTGGAGGTGGAGATTGAAAAAGCCGAGGCGGCCATATACAACAACGACACATTCCAAGTTATCAAAGTTAAAATGTCGGGGCGGTAAATGGCTGCTTACAGCGCTGCAGAAGGATTCGTGGGCCTGGGTGAAGATGAGGGGCGAAAAGACGCATTCTCTAGGTTCCTCACACCAACAGGAGACCCAGTGGTAATAGTGGCCAGATGCACGAGAGTAATGTTAGACGACAGGATACTCGCGATGGCAAAGTCCATCTCAGAAGGTCTGGGAGTCGACGCACCTCTCGTGGGTTGGGAACTGCCACAGATGTCGTGGATAAACGGGGTACAAGGATGCGGAAAGACGACTCACATTGTCAGGAATTTCGATGAGGACAAAGAAGTGGTAGTCACCTCCACAATCGAAGCCGCCAAAGACCTGAAAGAACAACTTACACACCGATTTGGCGAAAAAGCTAAATCAAGGGTACGAACTATGGCATCCGTGCTAGTGAACGGATTCAACGAGACCATAAAATTTAACCGTCTTACGGTCGACGAAGCCCTCATGAACCACTTCGGAGCCATAGTAATGGCGGCACAGCTGTCCGGAGCTAGCGAGGTGGTCCTCATCGGAGATATCAACCAGTTGCCTTATATCGACAGAGAAAATCTGTTGGAAATGAGGTACTGCCTACCAAGCCTGACAACAAACATCACCCGTGAGTTATCCTGTACGCACCGAAACCCCCTGGACATCGCATACGCCATTAGCGAGGTCTACCGTAATATCTACTCTACAAGTCCCATCGTCCACTCCTTCAAAATGGAGAGATTCACTGACGCCAACATAACATCCGACCAAACCAAAACCCTATATCTGGCCCATACGCAGGAGGAAAAGAAACTCCTGATGGACCAGGGATACGGAAAAGGTGAAGGATCAAGCGTCATGACCATCCATGAATCTCAGGGACAGACCTACGGCGACGTTATCATAGTCCAGTCGAAGGATGTGAGGCTCCGTATACACGAAAGTGTTCCTCACGCAGTTGTGGCAATCACTAGACACACTAACACCTGTGTCTATTACACGGACGACGGTAGCGACGCTATCAGCAGATTCATCGGCCGAGCGGCGGGTGTTTCAGAAAAGACCATCCTAGAGCACAGCCTCAAGACATCTATACATAAACGCGACATCAGAGTCGCCGAGGCTGTGCTCTCTCTGATCGAGCACGGAGCAGGGCCCGCTGGATTGCAGTAATTAGGATTAAAAAATAAAAAAAAATCACCATATACAGTATTTTTAAATATAAATTATGTAATTATATTTATATGATAGTCCGGGAGCTTTGAAAGTAGTATTAACTTTGGCAAGTATACTCCTTTAATGTTTATCTATCTAAAATCATAAAACAAATCCTATATTATTTGAGTAATATTAATATTATGGCTTAGCTTTCATGATTATTATATCAGGTCAAAATCTTCTTAAATTTTAGTATGATCCGTATGTAAAAATATGTGTGCTTCTTATATAAAAAATATCTAAAATACGAAAAAACTGTAAAATAAATGAACAATTCAGTTGAGCCTCAACAATTGTTGTAATATAGTGATTTTATTGGAATCATTGATTGGTTTAATGTTGACGGTTGACCATTAAATCCGTCGTTTGCTGGCAACTGTAATTAACTTATAGCTACACAATCTTTTGTGGTGTTGTACCCACCCCCCTTAATTTGGAAGTTAACCTAACTCTATCCCTAGTGTTAGGTTTAAATACTTTCATTGTTAGATTAGTATTGTTCACGATGGTGAGGTATTGTTTTTCATGATCACCTTTATTGCAATGATTTTGAAATATGAGCATGGTGAAATTACATCTTTTAGAGGACATGTTTGCCCAGCGATGGGACTTGTTCATGCTGTGTTACTTAAAATTACAGATTGTCAATCAATTAATCTAATTTTTTGTTTTTCATACTGCAATGAAAAAAACTGATGTTTGTACGTTGGTCTTGTATGCATTCCCTAACTTTATCAGATTGTGACGGAATCTTGATGAGGTTTTCGTACGCGAGCGAATGCCTCGTCAAAAAACAAGAATTGCTCTTTTTCAATTATTTCTTCAAAATAAAAGTTTCATATAGTCTCGTACCCGTGCGAACTCGGGACATTAGCTAGTATTTGATAATGATTTATAACTGTATAAACAATATTGGAAAGCAATATAAACATGATAATATATTTATGATGCACTTGGCGTCCCGTGCAGCCCCGCGGGGTTTCCCCGATTGCAACGAATGTGAAATGTATATCTCGCTGCATAAATATTTCACAAGTGTAACACGAACTGCGGCTTTTGTTTTTTTTTTTAACAAGACAATTAACATTTAGGAGCAACGCCTGAAATGAATTAAGGAATTACTAACATTTACCCCCTCCTTTTAAGCTTAGCTTGTGTTAGAAGTGGGGACGACTTAACGTTATTGTAGGCCCCCTTTTTGGGTGCGCTGGGAGAAACGTCTTCAAAAAAATCTTCATCTAAAATTTGTTCTCTTGTAATTTATTGTATTTATTATATTTGGTTCAAATAAATAAATATCGTTTGTATATTAATTAGGACAATTAAACTTTTATAACAAGATCCCAGAAAGCTTATATCTTCATTGAAAAATACCAAGTTGACTTGAAGACGACCTCCGTAGTCGAGCAGTGTCTACACCGGTTTCCTTGGGTACGCCACTCCGAAGTCCCGGGTTCGATTCCCGGCCGAGTCGATGTAGAAAAAGTTCATTAGTTTTCTATGTTGTCTTGGGTCTGGGTGTATGTGGTACCGTCGTTACTTCTGATTTTCCATAACACAAGTGCTTTAGCTACTTACATTGGGATCAGAGTAATGTATGTGATGTTGTCCTATATTTATTTAAAGATGGCCGTTTGCGTGTACTACGTGTTTATTGTAGACGAAAAAAAAAAAAATATATATATATATATAGCCCGCTGAGTTTCTTTCGCCGGTTCTTCTCAGGTCCGAGGTGCTAAATTCCGAACCGGTGGTAGATTTTTGACAATCAATAAGCAAGTGTAAACACTTCTATATTGAATAAAGATTTTTGATTTGATTTGATAAAACAAACAACGAAACAACCTTTGCCATTCAGCCCCATTCAACGAACACAACGATGGAGTTGCGGTTCCGTCGAAGTTAAATCGGATTCGAATCGGGAACGTATCGTGACGGTTTTAAAGTAGAAGATTCGTCCGTTTCAAATATAAATAACATGTTTATATTTATATGGCTTTCATTCATTTTAGACCGATACACTGGGCCGTACTCAGGAACGACGTGGAATTGCTGAAACGACAGTGCCTCGTGTTGAAGAGCCGTCAGGGATCGGTCGACGTCACTTCCGGGAGTAACATGGTAAGACAAAACGGGCTTATCCACTAGCTCACTAGATACTAAGGATGCTGCTTAGGCATGTGTTCAATATATCATCGATATGATGTTGACGGGTAACCGTTGTCGCCACATCTAAAAAAACTATGAACATCGTTCAAGTATCGTTCAAAGTACGTCAACAATAAACGCAACGTCTCTCTTTAACTTTACGGTGGAACCCATTTCGATATCACATTAATTTCATCTCTTTCTCATAAACCGAATAATGTAAAGTTTATTAAATAAATTGAAGTGGATATAAGTACTTAAGTGTAACACTGTTGTATTATAAATAAAGATATGTTAAACATAAACTCTTAGCAGTGCACAATATAGCTGAGCTATTAGCGAATCGCATGAAATACGTAAAACTAAGGTTTGTTTATCTTTATTCCTACTTCGATTGGAATAGGCATTAGTCTAAGATTAAATATGGGTAAAGAATCACGGTTTATGAAGTATAATAACAATCTGTTAATGTTCCAATACTGAGCTGAGGTTTGGAGCTCGTTCTATCACGCTGGTCCAATGCGGATTGGCGGATACACGTGTTCTCACGCGATCCTCGGTTATTTTCATGCGTTGAAACCACTACGCTACGTCTGCGCTCACGGCACAGAATATGATTAAGGTTTATAGCTTCAGGTTTTGCAGATGCTGTTGAGATTATAGTTGTTCTTGTTCTGAAGTTAAGATACGAGGAAGCTTCTCGTGAGGAACGTACAATTTTCGCGGCTGACGTGGCTGATGTCGATCAGGGCGCCCTTAATGGCGCCTGCTTAAATTATACTAGTGGGACTCCTGCGAAACTTGGCGTTTATTCAAAAGTTTTTTAGTAATTTCGAAACCTATGATAGGTTTTGTTTTGTTTTGACTTCATTTCATTGTAAACTGCAAGTCACTCATCTACATTGGCGCCGAAATGATGAAAACTTTTTTGAATGGAATTTTTAATGTTAAATAGTACACATTAGTTCAGTTAGAATTCGAGTTTTTCGATAACAATTTACTTTAATTTTGTTTAAGTTTTTCTGATACAGTCGTAGTACCGCTCTCTAACCGCATCCTTTTTCCTCTCTAAAATTAATTCTTTGTTAAGTTGTAACTATTTGAACCAGAATATTGACCACTAGACCAACGAGGCGGTCACGAAGCAGTTTGACTCTGCATTAACCAGACGGACAGACTTTGGAAATAATCATAGATTTTGCTATGATCCCGAGACAAATCTCGTGTGTACTATCGAAGTCAAAAATAGCATGTCTTTAATAAAGTTGAGGAAACTTCCTTTTGTATTAGAGAAGGTGTGAGTAAATAACTGCAATGCTAACTGCATCGTCGTTTTTAATAGATTTTTTTATATCTTGCACCGACGATGTTCACGACATGACGTCACCGGATGTCGCCACGACGATGTGTGTGACGTCACGACGTCGAAACTGTTCATGTGTAGCTTCTATTTTACGGTGTAAAATAGAAGTATACCTTCTAACGCGCCTCGATAGGTACGAAAACATTTTCTTCTAATCAGTAATGGAAAATTCCATTCTAATATCTAAGATTCGACCTACAGTTTTATTGAAAAATTGAATGTCTTATCTGAACCTGATAAGGCAAAGCTTTACGCCAACAAAACACGAATTCATTCATAATATTCTTATCTTATTATATAATGTCGCAAACTAGTGTTGCATATCGATAGTCCACTATCGATATTCTATCGATAGTATTGTCACGTGTCAATACTATCGATGGCTTCCCATGAGCAATACTATTGATACTATCGATAGTTTTGCCAAAACCACTACTTTTAACCTAAACTATCGATAGTTTTGTGCTATCGATAGCCAGTAATTTCCAATAGTATTACTTTCTCAAGATAAGTAATTTAGTAGGCCAAGTATAGTGTATATTTAAATAAATGAAATTAAATTTATCACAATATTTGTTTTTAGAATTAAGACATTTTGTGCGGAATAAGGAATAATGAAAAATTTAAATGTGAAAAATGTTGTCAATATTTTTTGTGTTTGATTTATGAATAAACATAAATACTCATAACTTTAAAAAAACTTTTAGGAGGACGCAGGTTTTACAATGAAACTTTATTGTAGTAAACTTGAGTGTAGCGATTAGAATACATTACGAACACATTACTTACATTAAAAAACTAATACTATAAAAAAATCGCTGGCTATCGATACTATTGCTACTATCGATACTATCGATAGTAGCAATAGTATCGATCAATACGATACTATCGATAGTACTATCGATAACCTGAATAGTTTTCGAGGTCAACTATCGATAGTAAACTATCGATAGTTCTGCTTTCGCAAACCTTCGGACGTTGTGCTTCTATTGTAGTACTCTTTGCTAACCCATCTGGGTTGGTACCACCAACTCATCACATACTATACCGCTAGCGTAATGAGCCAGTTAAACTACAGGCACAGGAGACACACAATCTTAGTTTTCATTGACGATGATTATAATATCATGCCTATTTGCAGTGGCAACCACCTACCATCAGATGGTCTATTCGCCAGTCCGCCGGTGAATAATACACCACTCGTTCCCAAGATAAACAGTTTATTAATTTGTATTCCTAGTCTTATATAATTTCCTTTCACAAAGGATAGCGTGATTCAGAAACACGAATAAAATGAACCACGACATCTATTGATATATAATAGAAACTAAATATATGTTTAAAAATTATACCGCCGGTCACTTTGAAATAAGAAAAGTAGACGATTAGTATACGCTTTTGGTGCGGGTCATGATACTAATACAATGTGTCTGACGTCAACGCACTAAATAATACCCCTAACTCTATATGGAGTTATAACACCAACTCAAAAAACCAATCAAATACATCCATTAACTCAGCCACGGGACATTACTTCCTCCCGCTCCCCGCACATTCCTCAAAAAATATCTCCGATCCGAAAAAAAACATGTCCTGTGGCTAATCTAATTGTTTTTTTTTATTTGGTCCCAAGCCGCCATATATCATTAGGGGTATCATATCATAACCGTCCCGTGTCGGATGTCGGCAGACGGCGCTGCAGATGTCGCTGTTCCAAGACAGCGCGGCGTGCGTGAGCGTGCTGCTGCAGCACGGCGCCGACCCGCTGGCCGCCGACGCCGACGCGCGCGCCGCGCTGCACCGCGCCGCCCGCGCCGCCGGCCCCGCGCTGCGGGCGCTGCTGCGCGCCTGCGAGCGCCGCGCCAGGTGCGCCCGCGCCGCACTCGCCGCACTCGCCGCACCGACAGCTGCGGGCGAGAAACTTCAGTAATCGTAACGATTTTATGTGACGTTTCAGAGACATTTTGAAGCAAAACGACGACTTGTGGAAGCCGCAGTTCGAGAAGAAGACCGACAAAGAGTTGGCCGATTATCTCCTGTACAAGATGTGCGTGATGTGCGACGACCAAGGTGAGGGGGGAGGTCTAGGTTTTTGTTTTGCTAAATGTTTGCGAAATGCGATCGCTGTTCGCATTCGCCTCGATTGTGGTAGCTGAAACTCCAGTCATCGGAGTCCATTTGAGGACTCATAATCAACACGTTCTTCCTAAATGTCTCTTCTGAGGCCGTCGGGAGAGAGAAATTAACTTAAATATATATATATATATATACATACATATATACGACAAGACGATTCGTTATCGCTGTGATTATTTTAATTTAATATGGAAGTCGAAGGCAGATATTAACTCTTCTTTCTTTCCGTATTTATACCTTCTTTAATCGTCTATTTTAATTTCAAATATAAGTTGGTGGACGGCCAATTGGGCTAATTGATGGTAAGTGGTCACCACCGCGCGGACATGAAAAATACTACCCTCGCCTCGCCAATGCCCCACCAACCTTTGGAACTGAACTGTTATGTCCCGTTTGCCTGTAGTTATATTGGCTCACTCACCTTTCAAACCGAAATACTAAAATACTAAGTAATACACGATGGATGTAAGTAGAATGTAATAATGGCCGAGTCGAAATCAACGGCCTCGGGAAAATGAGATTCTACGTAACACGAGGAATACTATAGGTTCCATAATCGTTCCTCAGGGTACACCCCGCTGATGTTGGCCAGCAAGATAGGGAAGAGTGAAAACGTTAAGCTTCTGATACAAGCGGCTCCGACTACTATCAACATGAGGATGCCCAACTGTGGGAACACCGCTTTGTACATTGCGGTGACCGCCGCCTGTCTGGATTGTTACGGTAAGTTCTGTGGTAAGCCTTAGAAAAATACACATACTTTAGTAGAGTAACGGTCTGTTAATGTCCCACTACTGGGCCCAGACCTCCTATCCAAGGCTTGAAACATATCCACCCTATTTCAATGTGGCTTGGATCAGTTATCTATCCGACGGGCTATCTCACGATGTTCACCTTTACTGCTTGTTAGAGCTTTTTTGAACAAGGCAAAATTGTGAAAACTCCAGGTCCCAGACTACATTTACTTTAAAGATTAGTACCATCAGTTCAGTGGTTTAGTTTATAGACGGTCTGCCACATCATATCCAACAGTATAATTAGAAAGTGTATGAAATGATAAGGTGTTATCATTGCAGGCAGCGAGAACAAGTCGGAGGTGGCGCCGAACTTCTACGAAACCATCGGCGCGCTGGTGGAGGGGGGCGCCGACCCCACCATCGACAACGACTCGGGCAGCAACGTCAACCTGCTGCTCACCGAGTTCTCCATCGGCAAGCTGTCCATGCTGATAGCCAACAAGCTGACGGCCGCCAAGTACTTCGACGGGAACAAGCTGAAGGACTTCAACTCTTACATGCTGGTCAAGGACTCCGAAGGTAAGGTCAACCTGAAGGAACTGAAGTCCCCCAAGGAACCGAAGGAGCCGGTGGAGGCGCACATCATAACGATCGGCCCCGAACGCCAACCGAAGCGAAAGAACAACTCGGTGATCGTCAAACCGAAGAAGAAGAGTATTCCGGTCGTGACGCAGCTGGTGTCGCTCGCGCAGCAGCGGAACAGGCCCCTGATACTGAAGAGGGTGGACCCGTTGGCGGGCGCCATCGAGGCCCCCGGCGCGGCGACGCTGGCGGCGGCGCTTCCCCTGAAGTTCGTGAAGATCTTGCCCAAAATCGACGCCAACAGCGCCGCACAGAACTCGACGCCGCCCACGACGCCCTCGACGCCCTCGACGCCCACGACGCCCACGACGCCCACGACGCCCGTTAGCGTCATTAAGCGAGCCAAACAATCTTCGAAATTGAACAAAAGTTCCAAGAAAATTAAACTTTAACTAAGTTATATCTGTGTTCATGTTGAACATGAATCTCAACAAATGTCCGGTTACGGTATTCAAGAGACGTTTAGTTTTGATTACGGATAGTATTTTTGTCGACGAGGCGTTCAGCTAACTTTTACTCGCTACTTACAAATCGGAAAGCTACGAGTGGCGAGTGGTGGCCGCCGGAGACACTGCAAGTGAGCGAAACGAGTCGTTTATTCAATAAAGTGACCGGACTTTAATGTACCGTTTGTGTTCGAGTGATCGTCACGTAGTTACGTTTCATATTTTGTTTTTATCGAGCTTCGTTCGTTCGAACAGATGCATTCATTTAATATGTATATATATATATATATATAACGGCGAGCCGGCAGTATTGTTCGGTTCGGGGTCATCATCTTCGTCATACATATTCACAAATAATACAACAAATCGATAGCTGGATTATCGTATATTGATTTTTACAATATTTCATTGGCCGCGACCACATCTGTCTTATCGTGCTTGACAACTGACATTTTATGTTTTTCTAACGTTACAAAGAGTTATTGATTTCACTGGCCATTCAGAATCAAATCTAAAAAAAATTCATCAAAATCGCCCCCCCCCCCCCCGCAAACAGACGTACGGTCGCCGTCGGCCGCGCCCGCGTGACGTCACGCCGCCGTCCCCTCGCGCCGCGACCTCCGCCCGCGCAGGTCTGGCGGCGTCGCGTGTATTTATGGACGTAATCTTGGCTGAATTGCATAAACGGCAATTATATCGATTGAGAGGAATCTCCGTGTGTGCATCGCGCCCGGATTCTTTAACCCTTCAATGCGCGTCGGGTCATCCGCCTGCACATATATTGTGATGCAAAATACCGAATCAAGTTATTTGTCTCATATACTCATGTGCCCTAGAGTTTATTTTCTTTAATTTTCACACGTTGTTTATTAAAATTAATTTCTTTGTGGGGCCTGAAGTGCCCCGCGGTCAAGCGGGACGGGTCTGAAACGTCATTTTATATAGAAAGGCCGACGTATATAATATACTTACTGTAGATATTATGTAATTGTTGCACATTTAAGGCTTAAAGTGGCTCTGAGCGATCAAATTCACTAAGATGCAATTGAAAACGGGTATTTTGTTGTAATTTATATATTAAGTTAGTTTTACGGTTATATTTAGTCGGAAGTAATCGCGCCCGTCATTGTGCGTCGTTATATAGACGATATAAATCGTCTGGTCGTTATTTAATAATGATTATAATAATGTTTATTTCATCAATAACCAACAGAGTACAATAACATCACAAAGGTTGACTTCTTCTTTTGAGCGCCATGAGCTCCCGCGCCAGCAGAAGTCGCTCTTCCTTAACACACTCATACTTTAATTCAAAGTTATAAGATTTATTTTGCCTTAAATTAGCTCGTAGTATTTTTTGGGAAAGTTAGTAGGGGATTAAAGGGTTATATTAACGTTATGGTAATAAAAAAACTATTTGTTTCCGTACAAGTGATACTGACGATACTTTTAAACGATTTCAATTCCGTTTGCAAAGAGAAAGTAGCTGCGCTAGTTGGTGGGGGGGAGGGGGGCGCTTCAATCCGACTCGACTGGAGAAAGTTCTGGCGCCAAACGAATAGCTTTAGCAATGTCAGAATGGCAACTTCGAGGCTCCATCGGGGCTGATACTGGGGAATTCTCGACTGAGTAACGAATGTAGTCCGGGCTGGCGTCCCGACAGTCTTCGTAAAAGTGACAATTACGTAAAGCCAAACATGAAATGTTACAATATGTATTTCTAACAGCGCCCATGGCTACGGGCGGCGGTGACCACGTAACAACGGGTGGCACATTCAGCCGATCCGCCTACTTATTCAATAAAATAATAAAAAAAATAAAATTAAATAAATATTGCAAAGTTTATCAATATTAATTAATAGCATAATTGTTTCCAAACGACTTGGTCAAAATATGGTCGACGTCTGAACGCGACGTTTCAATGTTTTACCTGAGTAGTGAAACGTGAAATTGTTACGTGACGAGGGGGAACGGACGGCTGCTGTTGTAGGAACTCACTTCACCTCACTCGTGAATGGAAGCCCGTCTGGGTAACCGGTTCACATTCACATTTGACCGCCAAGCAGAAATACATAGTACTGTCGTTTTCGATGGATGTGTGAGCCAGTGTAATTACTAGCACAACGAACATCTTAGTTCCCGAGGTTGGACCAATGACAATGACAAGTCCATCTAAATATGTCAAATATACATTTCACGATCGTGTTCTGCAGTGAGTTCGTCTCTCAGAACAGCTCGGCTCGATCAAGTTGCCTAACTCGTCTACTTAATTTTACTTAACATTTTTCCAAAACAGTAAGTAAATCACCATTTGACCAGTCCGCTCCCCGGGCGGGGGCGATGTTTCTCCAGCGAGAGATAGGAAAGTGGATAAAAATAAACAAAAAAACAAACACCCTTTCTTAGCTGAGAACTATTTTACCTGATTATAAAGAATAAAATAAAAGTAATTTCATGCTTAAACTATTTGCCCACCGCTGGGCAAGACTCGAGGTCTGCTGCAGGTCACAGTGTTCTTAAAATAATAAGATATACATATACAGTTCATTCCACGAATCGGACTCCTAGGGAACGTTTTGTCCTCGCACCTCATTAGGCGACGACCGCCGGTAGAGGCGACTCGGCGCATCCGGCTCGCAAGACGATCATAATATATTATTTGGTCGATGACGCGCGTTAACCAATGACCGCTCGAAGGCAGTTTCCGTTGGGATTTCGTGGAATGAACTGTAATAAGGAATCGGTGTTTGATGTTGGTCGGATCTTCAGAAACAGTCCGTCACCGGTCCGGTTTGTCTTTTTAAACTGGATATGACGTGACGTCGTACTTTAAAAATTTGTCTGGAAATTATTGAATTTAAACGCCATAGCTGTAAATAATTTAATAAATAGTATTAATCAGGAAAGTTTTTTTTATGAAATAATGTTTTTTATAAGAAAATTGACGATTAATATAATAATAAGTACTATTAAGCCGCTGATTTTGTTTACTATTAATGCCACCCTCCCTAAAATGGAAGGGATTCAATGCACATCGAGACATTATTTATTTTTTCAAAATTAGGCGCTTGTGACACTTTTCGCATAACTTAAATTGTTTAAATAGCAGTAATTAAATAAATCAAAGACGTTTGAGCGAAAATAAATGAAAAATGGTATTATATTTGATACATATTTTATGATTATATAATATAAAATACATCGGACAAACACATAGATATGCTTGTAGACACACAAACGCGTAACGGCATTCCTTTCTCACATCAGAGTGTCGATATGGAACTTTAAAATCATTTGTTAAAAATACACAATCCTTGAAAATTGTCAGCGCTGATAATACGTCACTTTCTGTTGTGTGATGATGAAAGGAGATAGCAACACTTTTAAGACCCGTCAAATTGGGACCGAGAAATCGCACACTCGGCTCAGAGCTAAGACTTAAGAGCAAAGTAAATGTTTATATCCCTTTCTCTTGTATGAGATTGGAAGAGATGACTTATATCACCACTTCCTGAAATCACGAGAAAGTCAGATTTTATCGATTCAATGCTGCGCCCTCAGGCTTTGGATATTGGTCAGTCGCGTCCTCGCATTAAACGGAAGTATCGTTTTATTTTTATTCGTTTCTACGTTAACAGTGTGTTGATTTATCGGCTCGAAAAGTTGTCGCGCAAAATAAAACAAAAAACGTACGCGAAACCGCACAGCTTCAGGCGAGGTAGCTAAATCGACCGTCGAAACCTATCAAAATCGAAAGATGAAATAATTTCGAAAAGAAAAGCTCGTATGGTAAAAACCATTTTAGCGGTGAGTTTGGCGTGTACGGTTTTTCAAAGATGTAAAAAAAGCAGTTACTTGGGCATTCTCGAGCGCGTCAGATATTCATACTACGTATGCCCCAAGTGCCTCTGATAACAACGGTATACTAATCTGCTGGTTTGCGTGGTGGGGGTAGGCAAAGTAGTCAAAAATGCAAAAAAAAAAATTTACTCGAGCGCGTCAGATTTTCGGAAGATGTGTTAAGTAGGCCCCAAGGAAGCTGCCTTTAAAAAAACTGACGATTTCGGCGTGACGATAAGTTACGATGAATTTTTGAAAATGCAAAAAAAAGAAGTTTTTTTGAAATACTCGAGCGCGTCAGATTTTCATAGGGGAGGTTTATCTCGGTATCCTGAAAGCATATTTCCTTAATCTGACAAAAATGTTGGTGGGTTCTCTCAATCTGACCGAAAAAGGCTTTTTGGTTTCTCTTTTTCCTTTCTTTCTCCTCGATCAAACGGGGAATCTAGGAATGGCAATAAAGCGGTAGATACAACCAACGTAAATGTAGATGAAATGTGCGGATTGTATTATTTATTGTATAAAAAAATGAAATTATATAAAAATTGTATTATAATTGTATTGTTATGTTATGACCTTTACATTTTTGCTCAATACAATTCATCTTCTTCTTCACTGGAACTTTCATATTGTGGCTCCTCATCCACAATTCTTTCCTGCTGAGTGCCTGCAACATCCGTAACAATTATTTCTATTCAGTAATTTTGTTGAGAGAATATTATAGAAGTACAAAAATTTACCTGCATCAAGCGTCTCGTCATTGCTGTCCTCAGTGTCATTCTCGTTGCCCAGAATACCCGGCGATACAACAACATTTTCATACGCATCGGGCAATTGATTCCCGATAAACCACGTGAACTCGAATTTATTATTATTTTCATTCCACCCATGATCGGTTGGTGCAAGGTGAGTGATGTCGGATTTGTAAGCATTCCTCTACAAATTGGCCATGTACCGAGTTCTGAGGCAATGTTGGTATAGCTCTGACTGGCAGGGGGTAAATTGCAAGCGTCGGAGTTGCGTACGTCCAACGAGAACGGCATCGATGTGTCGTGATTTTTTTTAACATCCTCAGTTTTCGAGATATACTCAAAAAACCGGGAGTTTGAGTTTTTATGATGCTTCAAGTCAAAAAGTTTTACCTTTGGACAAAAATGTAGAGACCTTTTTTGTGTAAGATAAAATTACCTTTTTTGTTTATTTAAACTTTTTTTTTGTAAAATGTATCGTTTGCGACTTATATGCCGCAACGCGTTTTTCGGAAGACGAAATGGCTCCTCCACACTTCCGGTCATGCGGAAACCGGCAGATTTTGTATTTTTAGTAAGTTTTAGATTATATTCTTCAAAATAAAAAAATCGCACTCGAGAATTCCGGATTAACGTTTTTTTTTACAAGTTCGCAACCCTATAACTCGGCGGCGTCAAGGACGTATCGTCAGATTAGTTAAATTTAGTCTTAAAACATTAAAATCAACCCCCAATATCTTAATCTGACGCGCTCGAGTATTTCAGACTCGATTTTTTTTTACTAATCTGATCGTCTATCCTAGGCGCGCGTCACTACATATAGAGCTAAATATTTTACATGGTTGTTCTATTAGGTCTAAGGTATCTCTCATATCTTAAACTGCCACGCTCGAGTACCTATTACCGAAAGTTCCCCTATTCGCCTCCCTAACTATCATGAGAGTTCGGTAAATTGCCAGAATGGCGCTGTTGTATTTCTGCGTTTATTAATTGTAATTTGTAAATTTGATTAACGCAGTAATTTGAATGTAGCGCCCTTTGACAGCGGATATATACCTGTCTCTCTCTAGTTTATTTTTATTCTACGTGTAAGTTTCGAGTTCATTTAAGAGACAATTTAAACACAAGATACTTCTTACTTCATTCCACAGACTCGAAGCGTTCTGTCAGATCTGTCAATTCATTCGTTAACTATTTATAACCGCAGTGTCGTTAATATTGTTTTATATTCGCGTTACGTTTGATTATACTAACGCACAGGAGTCCTGAACGACGCGCTGTTTGATTTAATTTTTAACTTTTGAATATTTGTAATTCATACATAGTTTAGTGGACCTTTAGCATATTTATGTATTTCATTATTATATATTTAAGGGATTTTGTTTATGTATAAACTAATTTAACTTATGTTTTTTGCCTTATTATAAAACACTGTTTCAAAGAATCTAATTTAAAATATACAGAAGATGTGTCAGTTTGAAATGAACGTAAGACGAAAGTCTTACAGCAACGCGTTGTGTTCCAGTAGTTTAAATTTTTAATTTCCTACAATGAATGAAGTTTTGTTTTTATTTTTTTTCAAATACATGCCTCTATTTTGTAATTGTTTGTGTATAAGATGTAGCATATAATTAAAACATTCAATGTATAGCTGGTTTGTTTTATTCGTGCGGATAGTAATCGCTTTTGTCTTAGCCGTCTGCCAACTGCGCCTGACTACGTGCACTCAGTTTCCTTTCTCATATTTCGATGGGAATGAAATCTGCCGTGATCTTTTCAGAGAGTTCAGGTGCAGGACCGGGAGATTTCCCGAGGCACGGCAGTAACACGACCAACTTCCAGTGCCCGAGTGTGCTACTGAGAATTCGGGGGTGTACATTATTTAATATTTAACTTTTTTTATGATATAGCTTGGCGAACGGGAAAATGGGCCACCTGGTGGTAAGTGGTCACCATCGCCCGTAGAGAATGGCGCTGAAGCAATATTAACCATTCCTTACATCGCCAATGCGCCACTAACCTTGGGAACTTTGTCCCTTGTACCTGTAGTTGCACTGGCTCACTCGCCCTTCAAACCGGAACCCAACAATACTGAGTACTGCTGTTTAGCGGTAGAATATCTGATGAGTGGGTCCATTTACTCATTTATTTATCTAAAATGAATATTAATCTGAAAAGATCTGATAACATAAAAATTGCGTTACGTTCAAGTATTACGTAACGCAATTTTTGAAGATTTTTGACACCCCTCCCCTTGTAACGCACCGTAACGTTTTTCTGTACCCCCCTCCCCCTCTCTAAACGTTACGTAACACTCGAGGTGACCATTTTTACCCTAAAGTCGCAAAAAGTTATGTTATAGTTATTATCTTTGGTATAGTTTTAATTGACTTTGCGTTTATGTCCCGTCTGGATACCACTCACCAGCTATTCTACCGTCAAACAGCAAAAAATAATATTGTTGTATCCTGCTTTGAAGGACTCGTGACTTGTCTCAGTGTTAGTATAGCCACGAGGGACATAACCACTTAGTTGCCAAAGTTGGTGCTGTAAGGCATACATCTGCAGAACATTAATCCCTATCAGGCAGTTAAACATGTGTATAAACTATCATAACTTACTAAAAAGTATGAGTTTAGTTTTTTCTTAATGTTACGAGGAGTGATATGGTCCCGTACGTCAGTGGGTAATACATTAACTGGGCGAGGAACTAGGCAAGCAGTCGTACGCTCGCCGCACGTATTGCGCGCGCTCGGAGTGCACAACCGGCCGCGAGCGCCGTCCCGCGTGCGTACAGGACGTTGTACTTTATTCCAGTATATATTATTAAAAAAGTTGTCTTTTAAAATTGAATATTTCAACTGTGCCTGCACCGGCAAAATTTTACATTGTTTAATAAGTTCAGTTTCAGAATTGTCACTATATTTTTGTTAAGGATAAGTTTCAGTATTCTTTTTTGCAGCTTGAATATTTCTTTCTAAGGTACTCATGCCGTACTGGATATATGATTGAGCTAGAGAATTATATAACAATAATTTTACTTTAAGGGGAATACAATGAGAAATAAAAAAAATTATTTGTGCTCAACTCTAATCATATGGTTTATCTTATTAATTATTATTTATTATATAATATTTTAAAAAATGTATTATACGTATTTCTTATTTTTAATTATTATTGCTTATGTTAATTCATATTTTCAATAATTACATTGTGTAATATGATAAAGCGTGGTGAGACTACCCCTAAGTAGTACAACTTTTGCCTGGATCATTTTGAAATGGAATTTATTTTTTATTTTGGATGTGATATTGTATCTACTGTTGGTTGTACTAATGAAAATAAAATAAAATACGATTTCTTAAAATCGTCATATTAGCTAAAAACTGCCTTGCAAACATATTCAATATGATTTCTTCAATTAAATTTACTATCTATATGCAAGCCTAAATATCTAACAGTGTCCACTATTTCGACAGCGGGGCATTTACATCTGGTGTTATTCGAGTGCAGGCGACTATGTCGTGGGCTAGAATATCGTCCATTGGGAGTTTTGCAAGGTTTGGTGATTTTATGAGTATTAGTTTAGTTTTACCCAGGTTGATTACCAGACTAGCATCGTGACACCACTTATTCAACATAGTAGAATCAGACTGCAGAAGGTCACGAGCATTTTCAGGATTTTTATCAGCAATCAGTAAACATGTATCATCCGCAAATTGGTAATACTTGGAGTACTTTATGCATTTATGCATATGATTAACATACGTATGAGAAATCTAAATGAGAAATCTAAATAAGAAAGAATCTTATTTAGACGATCGTTGATTTCATTTGTAAATTTTGACAAAAGATCAGATGTACCTTTACCAGCCTGAAATACAAACTGATTTGGGTACATCGCGTTCTGTGTTTTATGGAAACTATGTATTCGGTCACTAATATATTTTTCTACAATCTTATCTGTACAAGAGAGTACTGTAACAGGACGATAATATAATTACAGAAGTTCCTTCGTGATCCCTTTTCGTAAGCCGGTCTGACACAACCAACTTTGAATTCGTCGGGACACAGTCCCATTTCCACACATTGCTAATTAAATGAGCTATTGCTGCCGCCCCTTCTTCCCCTACTGTTGTAATATCTGATACTGTTAAGCTATCGAGCCCAGGAGCTCAGTTGGATGTTTTTTTTTATTTTTTTATGTCATAGGTGGCAAACGAGCAGGAGGCTCACCTGATGGAAAGTGACTACCACCGCCCATGGACATCTGCAACACCGGGGGGCTTGCAGGTGCGTTGCCGGCATTTCAGGAAGGAGTACGCTCTTTTCTTGAAGGTTCCCAAGTCGTATCGGTTCGGAAAAACCGTCGGCGAAAGCTGATTCCACAGAGTGGTTGTGCGAGGCAGAAAATGTTGCGGTTGCATGTGTCGTTCGATAAATTTAAAATAAAAACCATTTTAATATAACTTACACCTTTATTCGTTTATTTACATTACGCACAATTTAACATTCACAAAGTAAACATGCGTCAACATCTCGTCCCGAATTTGAGCAAATTGTAGGTGATGCGGCAACACTAGCGCGAGCGAGACGGAGATATACAATAGAATGAGACAAAATGTAACTGTTCCGATCTGATTTCGATTCCTTAGAGACGAAAATGTGTTATTATTATTGTTTAAATGTTACTGATGATTATGAGAAAATAAACTTGTAAGAAAATCGACATGTCGTCGCTGTGTTGCCACTACTTACATTAAAACATTAATTACAATTTTCAAGACTTCGCTTTTTACATAATATGTTTCACAATAAATCTTAAATCCACAACATATCTCAAATGTAATAAAATATGAGTTAAATATATACTAAGAAGTGATTGAAATACAATATTATTAAATAAACTAAAATCTGAAATTTAAAAAAAATAACATTTGCAACGTCCAAGAACTATTTTTTAAGGAATTATGTAAAAGTATTATCGTTAATTTAATTACAAAAAAAGAAACCTTTTCGTGTTTCAAAGTATTAGCAAAGAGCTTTTTTGTAATGCACAATATGCTCAAAAAATTCTTGTTACGTTACAAATAGTTTTTCTTTTTAATTTTATTTTATAGTCAATGCCCCCAGGCGTGAGCCGTTTCCTTCATAGTCCAGATTCATCTGAACAAAAGCTCAATATCAAAATCGATCAATTATATGTGTATCTAAAACACACAGCATTGTTTGAGGAAGCATCCATAAATCTTACCATAAACAATTATAAAATAGAAGTTCATATTACCTCTCTTTCCGTCCTTTGACTAACGAACGACTAAAAGAAACTATTAAATTGAGAATTTTCAATTGTAATTTCACGAAGGTCATTATCAACATAGTACTTGTAGCGCCCGCTCTTACATCGGAACTTCGTTAGGTCGCGCATTTTAAGCTTGCGGGTCTGAAGTTAGCAAAGCGTCCGTACGTGATAAACTGCAACTTCTTTAATATCTCTCACTAAAGTTCACGTCGTAGGTCAGTTTATATGTGTATAGTCAAAGGGCAAAACGTCTTAACTACCAGATACAACATTACTAATCGAACAAAAACTAAGCTGTTTTGGAATGTCGTTGCGGTGTCTAACACATTGGAAAAAATATATAAATAGTGTTTTTTTGTCTCATTAAGATTTCATAGCATATCAACAATTCCAAATATACAGTTATTTAATAACATGTCGCGATGTAAAACATATAACGATGGAATAAAATCATTTTAAATATGACTAATAATATTTTAACACCATACCTTGACAGGTTTAAGATAAAAAAAAGTTAAATGGTAAAAAAAATAAAGTATACCTTAACCTAAGGACGGACACAGACTAGTCTATCGGTACGTTAACGTATTACAACGACGCTCGGAGCCGACCGCGCCCGCTCGGCAGGCGGACGGCCTGTGTCGACATCATTTGCAACGAGTACTCGCGGAGCGCGGCCGCGCCTTTGTGGGATTTTGTTAATGCTTTTAATTGCGAATTAAACTACAAACTAATATAATTTTTTTCTAATTGAATTTCAACGTAAACCTTACGGTATTTGGCCGGATACTAAATAAAAAACCTGGATATCGAATAGTAACCGAACGTTCGTTGCAAATGAAGTTATTTTTTTATAGATCGAATGCCATCTATGGCTCGATGATCGATTTATTTTATTTAGCGCTCTATGTGAGATTTCGCGTTCCGCTCCGGATGTCCATGTGTTACCTGCCTTAAAACCGAAGAGATTTTTCATAATGGCAACCCGAAGCCCGATCGAAGATAAAAATATTTACAGATTAAAAATACAGTCATTATTTTCCGAATGTCAATTTTAAAACTACAAAAAAAATTAATAATTTGTTCGAATCTTAAATTTGAATTATCACATTCGTTGGAAGATAACTTAAACAAAAAGCTAATAATATTTATGTTAAAAGGTGGTTCCTTAACGAGTAAAAATGCTAAAATTAAACAAATGTCATTTTTCCCGCCGATTTTCAATCGCATTCAATTTTAGAATCCTATTTAAGAAGAAGTCTTTACGTGTCACAATTAACGGTAGTATTTTTATACATAGAATTTGATATAGATCTTTTTAATATATATTTTTTACGCTACGATGTAGTGTGTAACTGTTTTGTAGTTTTAAAGTGTCGCCATTTACCCGTGGAAGGTTTTTACTAAACGGTAGAAGTAGCGTCGGCAAAACAGTTCCACACGAGTGCGTACGACGTGCGGCTCCTTACACGTTATCTCCGGTTGTTTAACTCGTATCCCTTCTCCTTGCTCGGGGTCTTCGCCGGAGGCGGCTTGGCGACCGCGTGACCTTCCAGTCTCAGGGTGCTCTGACGGTGGGACGACCTGACATAGAATGAAAGTTAAAACGAGTTCATCAGAAGCACCAGTAACTTATTCGAATCTCAGTAGATAAGGCGAGTAAAACAGGAAATCGAATAAGCGAAAAGCCTGTTACGAAGCGTTTCGTCGTTCGACTCGAAGGAGCGCGAGGCTGACCGTATGAGGCAGGTGACGGCCAGCAGGATGAGCAGCAGGCCGAGCGCCGACAGCCCCCAGCCCAGCGCCGCGCGCGCCACGGGCGGCAGCGCCGTCGCCAGCCGCAGCATGGACGACACCGCCTCCGGCAGCTCGTCGATGCCCTGCGGCACGCCACAGCGAGCGTTAGTGACGTCGCCGGGCCGATGCCGACCGACACGAGACGACACGAGACGAGACTGACCTCCTCGAACCACAGGATGGGGAACACGATGTCGGGGAAGTTGGCGACCTGCTTGATGTCGACGACCTGCGACACGGCCAGGTTGATCTGGATGCGCGCGCGCGCCCGCAGCGCCGTGCCCATCTCCTGCCGACCAAGCGTGCGGGTTACGGGCGGGGGGCGGGGGGAGGGGGGACTCACGCGCGTGGCGAGCGTCGCGTGTCGCCTGTACTCACGGGCTGGACGTCGATGTACAGGCGGTGGGCCTCCGGGTCCGGCGGGGAGACGCCCTCCACCGCGTCTCGCAGGCGCGGGTCGGCGAGGTAGAAGTGGGGGAACGAGAGCATTATGGGGGAATCTGTGAACACGGTACAGATCGCTTGTATGAGGCGCCCTAGATATTACTTTTGGTTTTTATTTTCAGTGTATACATAATATTCAGCGCGCCTTTGGACTCGGGTTCGTTTCTCGATTTATTATGATGAAGAGTATTAATCATTTTTAAATCCAATTGTTAAACAAGTTTCCATGGAGTAAAGTCTTCGGGATCTGTACTTGGAAAAAATGTTCCACAAGGTTAGTTTTTGGTCCCTTTTTAATTTTGGCAGATAAAAGTGACCACTATTTTTATATTTATGATATATTGAAAAAGAGTAACTATTTAGTTTCTTGCCGGTTCTTCTTGGTAAAATCAACATTCCGTACCGCTGCTAGCTTTACTTTTAATACTGTTCTGTAAAATGACAGTTGAAAAGTGCTTGTTTCGATTTAATTGTATATTTGGTATATAAAAATAACTTAGTTCTAAATACTAAAAATAAAAATGAATACTGTTTCCCTTAGGTGAAATTTAAAGCTAACTTCAAATGTTGATAGAGCTGAAACATTGTTCCGGCAATCAAAAAAGTGGTCACTAATATAAATATCACTTACCGTATTGACACAGGGACACGTTGAAGAGCCCGTTGGGCGCGCAAGGCGGGCCCGCGGGGCAGAAGCACTTGTTGTGTTCGTCGTTAGCGAACACGTCCTCGGGCGGAGTGAACCTGAAGCCCTGCACCCCCGCCGCCGATTCCACGTCCTTCAGATATCTGAGAACATTTTTTATTATCATTTCTGACGTTAAGCATCTATTAGCGCCTCGTGGGTGAGACCGATTCGTCTGCATAACACCCTCGTATGTCGTCCCGCCCCCTCTTCGCCGCCGTTCTCCGCCTCTTTGTTCGTGACGCATGAATTTTATACTATGTATATCGACGGTAAACACACACTAAAATAATAAATAAAAATAAATTTGTTGTATTTCCAACAATCGATGTTTTGTTATGTAACAGATAGGCGGACCGGCAAATGGGCCACCTGATCTTGAGTGGTCACCACCGCCCACAGACATTTCACTTCAGGCCCACTCACCCTTCAAACCGGAACACAAAAATATCAAATATTCCTGCGTGGCGACAGAATATCTGATAAGTGGGTGGTACCTACCCAGACGGGCTTGCACAGAGCCCTACCACCAAGAACCATTAAGGTTAAAAGATGTTCCATTAATGTTACTCGATATTATTATTGGCTTTCTTTAATAACAAACTATTTCAATGATCATCAACTCCAGTGTTCCACATCTGCAGGACACATTTTCATCTCGATGTACGTTCGTATCCGCGCCATATTCGAGTTGCTATTGTTTCATTTCGCTCCGTTCATTGCGTATTGTATTATCATATCATTATACAAACACATATCTACAATTATATAAATAACTACATCTAATATTGTTCTAATTTTCGTCTATGTATTAACCGTGTTACCCATCTCTTGGGTCTGCAGTTACACTGGCAAACTCAACCTGCAAATATTATTTAATGAATGGGTGGTACCCATCCAGATGGCTTGCACAAAGCCGTACCACCGAGTAAATAAGGCAAATTGAACTCCCTGCGACTTCACCTTCACAACCAAACATCCTTAGAACACAAACACTGGACATAATTAATACAAAACTCATTAAACGATCTTGTTATCTCGACATTAGGATCAGTAATTTCGTTATGTATTTATAACCGCTATGTCATTATTATATCGTTAGAGATATAACGATGTTATATATTAACCTGAAAAACTAAGATGTAAGGTTAACGAGATTATGTAACAAAAACGATTCTAGAAATTATACCTCGTTCGCGAAGGCTCGGTGACGTCAATAAGCATGCTCGAAACAAAATCCCACTTGCTCGTTTTGATCTTAACGAAATCTCACTTGCTTTTGGTAAGTTTAAAAATAATACAATTGAAGTGTTAATGATTTGATGTTTTAAGTTTAAATCGTTAAAAGTAACAGCTTGTTAATATCTCACATCTGGCTGAGACATCTACCTCTTTAGAAGAGAAGTTCATGAAACCGCTACTCCAGTGCTTTTTTCACATACTAATAAGTAGTTTCAACAGATTCATTCCGAGGCTAGCAACTGTCTTACAACGGACTGCTATTGAAATTTTCTTAATCAGCAATTTAACTTCCGGACCTAAACTTGGGTCTGAACCCTTAGGAGCTAATCACTTGATCAGCGAGGCAGTTAACTACCCTAACTCTCATCCTCGGTGGCATAACTTAAAAATAGGCACATCGGGCACAAAAAGATCCGCCTCTTAAATGTTAGGGTAAAGATGAATACTATGGTTAATTATTATGAAGAGGAGGTGGGTAACTTATAATAGGATTGCGTTTGGATTGAGAAATTAAAAAGTAAGAAAAACTGGTAACGATTATGAAACGCGCCTCGGCTACCCAACAAGACTGTCGCCATGGACACGTGCTTTTGGCTATACCCCGCTCATTATTTTTAGACATTTAAAAAGAGTAACTACTGAGTTTCTTGCCGGTTCTTCTCGGTAGAATCTACATTCCGAACCGGAAGCTTTACTTGAAATAGTTTGTTAAATGACGATTCAAAAGTGCTTGTAAAAGCCTACTTGAATAAAGTATATTTTGATTTTGATTTTAATTGCGTTCAATTGTATAAGTTCAATACACATTAAGTATATAATTTCTAGTGCGAATGTTTACGGTGTTACATATATAACAAACAGAATTGTTTGTCGATGCGAACCGCTGATCGGACCGTTAACGGAACGGCCATTGTTTGATTTGATTTTGTAAACACGAGTTCGTATCCCCGTTGTTGATGTATCGAATTGCTTTCCGCGGACCGAAGGTTTGTTATTGATTGCATTTCGCGACTTCGATGATTTAACGAGACTTTTAAAGTTCTTTATTTATGTTAAAAACTTTGTTGACTAAGTGCCAGAAGGAGTTCTCTACCAGTCGGCTTATCTATCCTAAAATATTATAAATGCGAAAGTAACTCTGTCTGTTACGAACCGATTTATGACCGATGAAATTTGGTGTGGAGATTGTTTGAGTCCCGGGGGAAGACATTTCTACTACTGACTACCTTTTTTTAATTTACCTTTCGATGGGGTAAAAAGTGGGGTGACGGTTTGTGTGCTATTGGTTTGTTCTTAATTAAAACTCCCGAGCCCGAGCCAATTACTCCCGAGCCAATTACACCCGAGCCAATTACACACACAATTATTAACAAAGACGCGCGCGTAACAAAGTGTTAGTTAGTGTTGACGACGTCCGTGGGCGAGTAGTGTGTACACCGGTTTTCATGGGTACGCCCCGCCGAGGTCCCGGGTTCGATTCCCGGTCGAGTCGATGTAGAAAAAGTTCATTAGTTTTTACATATTATCTCGGGTCTGGGTGTTTGTGGTACCGTCGTTACTTCTGATTTTCCATAACACAAGTGCTTTAGCTACTTACGTTGGGATCAGAGTAACGTATGTGATGTTGTCCAGTATTTATTATATTTATACTTATTACCTGAGAGGTAAAAGTCTGCAGAGGTCCTTATCGTAAACCGCCAGACTGTCGTTTCTAGTGATGTGAGGAGGAAAGATGGAACCGTCGGAGCCGGAGATGCTGTTGCACTCGTCGGTGGTCCAGTGAGGAAGACGCTCTCTGTAGTTGTACCGCTCGAAGATACCGTACTTGGTGATGTCTGATGCGCCGCTGAACATGGTCACCTCATCGGGAGAGGTGCCGTTTTTCTGGAAATAAACACACGCATATTTATAAGAAATTCCCTAATATTTTCATGTTGTAGATAATAATGATGTTAGAATGGTATATTTGTCTGTAATTAATGAATGGGTTGACGCGCGTGTACTTATTCAAGGGTAAGTTTTTATAGGATCCACGTGGATGTAACTCGCTGATTCTATCCCGTACAACAGATCGTCATTGCAATTGATAAACACGAGCAATAATATTTTAGTACGATTCGTATCAAATCGATTCGTTTATGATTTAATTTGAAAATTTCCTTTCTTTCAGTCAGGTTTGTCAATAATTTATTTATTCTTTGTAGCAATCACTTTTAAAATTGCTAACTCGTCGATATATCTTCTGGAAGCCCCAGAGCACTTGATCCAATTTCCCCCCCCAATTTCCGGCTATTTTCAAGATGCACAACACAACGCATGCCAAGCGTCAGCTACTAAAAGATAGTCAGTCGACAATGCTTGAATGCTGGCGCCATAATACAAAGCACACGTTATGGCCAACTCACAGGAGATAGGAGGAGGAGCTTAGGGACGCGCTTAGTCTGAGCCTTGAAATGGACTTAGGATAATGACAAAAACACTAAAGTCATGTTGTTAAACAAATATGAATGTTAAATTAACCAGATTTTAGTGATTTGGTTATAAATGGTATGGTCAATGAACACAAATGACTGTATGACATCGAAATATCTAGACTTTGCTGGAGTATGGAGCCATGATATTGTTATTAAGATGTCGATTATATATTTTATGTAGAACATTGGTTGTGATCTAAAAATATAATACATTAAACCGGAAATATTAACGAATTAAAGTAACGGTGCCGTCGACTAAAAACAGTATCGGACTTGCGATTAGAGCGGGTTCAAAACTGGTTATCACAAACATTATACCTTCGTCTATATATTTATGTTATAACCTAAAGTCGCCACCCGCTTATATTTTTTCAAGGCATAGGTAGGCGGACGGGCAATTGACCATAGACTTCTAAGGCGTAAAAAAAACCTTACATCACCAATGCACCACTAATCTCGGGAACTTCTTGAATGTTCCCAAGACGTATCAGTTTGGGAAAAATGCTACACGTAGCGTATAAAGCTGTTTCTACAGAGTGGTCGTGCGAGGCAGAAAATGCCTTACAAATTTCGCTGTTGTGGATTTTCATACATCAAGGTGCGGATGAAATGTTCATGTGTTTTATTGTCAATTCTGTTGGATGTTCTAAATAAATAAGTAAATAAACTTACCCCGTAGAAGAGACCGAACTCCTCGTATGGCAACTTCTGCTCCTTTGGTACGACATCCTTAGCCAGTTTCAGGAGCGGGTCCTCGTACCCCCAGAGCAGTTGTCCGACCGACACCTCGACGAACGGTTTGATCTTGAGGATGTCCATGATGGAGGCCATCGCGAGGCGGAGGAATCGTGCCGCGTTTTTGGATTGGGAGGTTGCGCTCTGTTGACAAACACATAACATCAGTATTATTGTAATAAAAGCACCATGGTAACACGGCTAGGCGAAAGCCTCCGCACCCATAGGACAGGTTTATTCAAATGTAGCAGAAATTAAACTAACATATACACGTTTACTTTTAATCTAGATAGATCTTTTCCTGCGTCGAGTACGAAATAAATATAAATAAAGAACGAAAGCAGGCTCTTTCAGGAAACCTTTAACAAAGGAAAACATAAGTAAGGTGTCGCACTCAGGCATAAAGACGTATTAAGCACACGAAAACTTGCATAGATTTGACCCTCGAACTCCAGACCCATATAGTGGATGTACTGAATAATCTCATCTCTAAACACTTTAGCCTAATCCAACTACAAGAGGACAAAATCCAAAATAAACAACATTTGACATCGAATTAACGCGAAATGATCGGCGACGTAAGGAATGATTTAAATTCCTAATCACGCCGATGTTTATGAGCAGTGGTGACACTTACCACCAGGAGGCACATTAACGCTGTTATAAAAAAAGGAACCGGCTCTTGTTATTTGTTTTAGATCCTTAAGTTATGCTAATATGCAACGTAACGTTATCTCAAATTCAAATTAAAATGTATAATATCACGAATAACAACCGTGTCGAACTCTCTGGAATTATTTCTTATTTCAAGATAAAAATACGTTAATTAAAGGTCAAAATTTATTATACAGAATGTAATTAACAAGTTTGAGTTGAAACCTGTTTAGACTGTGACATGTGAGGAAACGTGTCTTATTCGCCATGAGTAACAAAAAACAGTAAAAAATATACTTTTTTCAAGTTTATTAAGACATCTTCTTATTCCAAATGACGTTTTTGTCGTTTGCTGTCGAAACACTTGAAGTAGTGGTGCAAAAAGCTTCATTAAAAGTATAACATCTCGCCTTATTGCCTCCACTGGTGACAGGAGGGCTGGTTCGTTTTTTGCGCAGAAGATCGGAATTGTAATTCAACGGGGAAATGTTGCTAACATTTTTGCCACCATTGCACGCGAGCATGATTCATTTTTAATTGTTATTCGTATATAGTTAAGGACTTAATGATAATAGTTCTTATGTAAATAAATACCTTTCTTTAGCCCCAAGTAAGAAGACTTTTTAAGCACTTTTAAATTGTAATTGAACTAGATTAAACATGTAAACCTACTACCAGCTCAGAACGTAAATATGTAGCTATGCTTTACCACCGATTAAATAAGCAAAGTCAACGAATACAATACGAGTTTATTTATATGTATGTGTATCTGTATGTGCTGCATGAGTAATGTCTCATATGCCTGTAGATTATTTATTGATGCTTTTTGATGTACGCTTTAAATACATGATGGTGAGCTATGTTCTGACCGATTTTTCCATGGCGGCCCTTATGAGAGAGGCTAGACTCCCTAGCTAACTGCTCTAACCCCTCCCTCTCAGAATCCAATTGGACGGTGGAAGACCAGTCAGCACTAACAGCACAAGCACACCCGCACAAGGGATTTTTAATTCCCAAAGTTTGTGGCGATGTAAAAAAGGGCCATATGCTTAAAGCATCAACATTTATAAGTATTGGTGAACACTAACCATCAGGTACCCCATTTTACACGCCCGCGTATCTATTCTATAAAAATAATACAGCGGCGCAGGCGCACCATCAACGCTGGAAATATGGTGAACACTGGAATATTTTCAGATTCAAGGATGTCACTGAGAAAATGAATAGTGATCGTTCGAAGACACAACCTCAGCTTTCAATACCTGCCTTAGACGACCGATCTATTTAGGCCTTATAATGTAGCCCTCCTAATCCAACTGTTAGTACACATTTATTATTTATTAAGTATGTCATAGTGTGTTTAGTCAGCATAGCTTTATTTACATTTAGGTAACCTCTAATGAAATAAACTCCACAAACAATATTGAGAAACATTTGATCATTACAAACATTCTACTTAAAGAATTATTACTTTGCGTACAAATCAAAATCAACCTTACGCATATAAACTTAAATCACGTTCTTCGAAGGCAAATCTAATAATTTTACCATACAAAGGATTGTCGACTCTATTTCATTAATAATACTATTTATTTCACCTTATAATTTGTATCTTATTATTTATAATGAATGCATTATTTATACTTGCGAAAATAAGTCTTACTTGTATTGTTATAGAATTGTTTTTGGCGCGACATTACTAAGTTCATTGCACTAAGCGTGATTAGGTCCTTGATCACGTATGTGCTAGGTAAAGAAATTTTATAGGATAGCCATGGTTTTGAATTTTTTTAAGGATAATCATTATCGATTTGATTAAGAAGGAGTGTCAGGAGCTTAGGTGCATCTTGGAAGAGGCCTCTGTCCAGCCGTGGACTATACTAGGCTATACCAAATGCCGGTTCTTCTCAGGTCGGGGTGTTTCCTTTTCCGAACCGGTGGTAGTGTTTAATTTGACTATCAATAAGTAAGTGTAATGTTTGAGTTTGAAAATAGCATAATAATAAACAGCCTCCTCTCCATTTAAGAAGTTTGGAGTTCGATTTCGTTAATTTTCATACAGGACATATAGATATATGTAGATTTAATAGCATTTTTTACATGAAATTGGAGGTAGTTTTGTGCAAGCTCGTGTGGGTAAGTACAATCCAACTATCAAATTGTACAAACAGCAATACGTAGTACTGTTGTGTTCCGGTTTGAAGTGTGAGTGAGCCAGTGTAACTACAGGCACAAGGGACATCTCAATAAACAAGGTTGATGGTGCATTGGTTTTGTAAGAAATGATAAAATTACTCACGGCGCCAATGTCTATGGTAACCGCTTACCATCAGGTGGCCCAAATAGCTGTCCGTCTTATAATATAAGGATTTTTTTTACAAATAAGGAATAAAATACAATATAAGGTATGTCAGTCAGTCATTTTAAAATGTTATCAAGCGAATGAATTACGGAATTTCGTCCAACGGGCGACCACTGGTATCATAAACACGCGAATCCATGGCTACCGACGACACGGCTCGGTATTTGTGCGTGAACTAACCGTATGAATTAACAATGACTTAAAACGTGATCACTGTTATATTAACATACCGGTTACTCCAGCCGACGCGAACGTTATAGGTCGCGGGTACGATCCCTGCTATAATATCTATACTAGTCTATATATAAACGTCTATACCAATACAGTAGAGCGCAGATTATCCGAACGCCGATTAACCGAATCGCCAATTATCCGAATCGGTCCTAAGTATAATATAAAAAATTAAAACCAAGTAATTTTGTTTTGTGCTGTTGTAACAAGTTGGAACTCGCTGGAGTCCAGATATATTTCAACTGTTATGATTGTAGAACTGCGTTTGTTATCCGATGTCCGATTATCCGAAATTTCGATTATCAGAATCAACTTATTAATTCGGATAATCGGTGTTCTACTGTATTATAAATGCGTAACTCCGTCTGTTATCTGTTCACGTTTAAGCCGCTGGATCGATTTGGATGTAATTTACTATGGCGAGATGAGAGTCCCGATACAGGACATTGGTTAGTTTTGTGTGGAAGTGGGGGAGGTTCTAAGTTTGTATGGGTCTATTATATATAAAACTAATTATATTTTTACTTTTCGGTTACTTCAATAATGTTTATGCATTTTAAATCACGTTATTTAGAAGCTGATTTAATTTTTTAGGGACATTGCAAACCGTATCCACTGTTTGTGTATTTCGTACATCTACTCAGATGAAGTATTATATACTTATATGATAAACCTACTAGCGAGGGTGTTTCGTTAATGTTTTGTAAGTAGTTTTAAGTTTAACAATTTAGTATCAAACCTTAGTATTTTAGTTTTTATTCAAACTTGATTGTTTGCTATTTCAAAAACCTTTTTTTAGGGTTCCGTAGCCAAAACGCAAAAAACGTCATATCTGTCCGTCCATATGTCACAGCGACTTTTTTCCGAAACTAAAATAAGAGAATGATAAAACTAAAAAAATATATGATGTACATTACCATGCAAACTTCCACCGAAAATTGGTTTGAACGAGATCTAGTAAGTAGTTTTTTTAATACGTCATAAATCGTAAACCGCAATTTACCTTCACTCAATCAACTCAAATATAAAAATAATTTCATAAACATAGACCTTACTTGCTGCTACTGAACCCTTAATGGGCGAGTCCGACTCGCACTTGGTCGCTTTTTTGTCTGATGTTTGCAACATTCATTGCGACTGTGTTTGTTCATTTATGATAATTGAAGAAGCATACAAGCAAAACATTTTAAGACCGAGTATTAAGTGTATATTGTTGAAGACTTAATATTAAAAATAAAATAAAATTGAAAAGCTTTTTAAAGACGTCTTTAAGATATGATTCTGTGTTTTTGACTTGTATGTACATATCAAAGAGAATGACTATAATATCAAAATCGCGTTTAATTGCATTCAATTGTGTCGTTTCTCAGTTGCAGTGGTGACTTACGATGCGAGTTCTTAGAGAAACATTAAACTTATTATTAACTTTGTCAAATTATTGTTATCCCGGATTCGAATGTGTGACATTCAACTTATCATACAATCGTTGTCGTACCGGCACGAGGGACATAACATCTTGTGCCCTAGGTTGGCACCGCATTGGTGTTGTAAGGAATGGTTAATATTTCTTACGTCAATGTCTACAGGCGATGGTGACCACTTATTATCAGATGGCCTGATTATCCGTCCAACTAGACATTTTCTAAAAAACGGAAAAGACCCGCGTTTTCTCTCGGCCGTCACGACGAAATATTCAAATTGGATAATTCAATATGGGCACTCGTATCAGCATCCGTGTGCCCCGAGACGGAACCGAGACAGCGGAACTTATAACAGTGTTGTGCAACGAAGCGTCACCCGTGTAGCTACAGAACACCTCTAGGCTCTAGTATTAGTCTAGTATTAGTATAGTTTTATGTAATATATACATATATATTTCTCGATCACAGACTTTATTATTTGTGAAAATAGATAGACGCGTTATCCGTGCGCAATGGCAGGAAAGCAGGAGGTTATTTTTTATATATAGGTTGGCGGTCGTGCTAATAGGCTGCTGGTAAGTAGCGCTTTAAGAAATATTAACCATTCCTTACATCGCCTGTGCGTCACCAAATTTGGGAACTAAGTACACTCGCCCTTGAAACCGGAAATGAAAATAATGAGTACTACTGTTTACATTATACATTACATTAACGGCCTGTAAATATACCACTGCTGGGCTAAGGCCTTGGAGCATATTCCACCACGCTCCAATGCGGGTTGGTGGAATACACATGTGGCAGAATTTCGTTGAAATTAGACACATGCAGGTTTCCTCACGATGTTTTCCTTAATCGCCGAGGACGAGATGAATTATAAACACAAATTAAGCACATGAAAATTCAGTGGTGCCTGCCTGGGTTTGAACCCGAAATCATCGGTTAAGATGCACGCGTTCTTGCCACTGGGCTAACTCGGCTCTACTGTTTGGCGGTCGATTATCTTACGAGTGGATGGTAGCAATCCATGCCTAAGCCATGAGCTAGCACAACGCCCGACCACCAATTAAAGGTTCTCTATTTGTTTATATATATTTTTATGAATATTCGGGCATAACTCCGTCATACTATTTAGATTTGCAAAATGTTCGAAAGAGTTTATTTCCACATAAGTGACGTAAAGATCGGACGGAACTGTTCTAAAAATGTCATCAAATCAACTTTATAGCCGACTGTGACATTATTGATACACGGTATTCATATCGGATTTTTTTTATAGAATCGCCGCCTGCTTTAAATTCCGGGCAACATCAAATTATAAGTTTCACGATTACCGACTGTACAAATATTATTTATTTGGTAATCAGTTAACATAGCCTATTACATGATGTATTGTATCACTCGTAACCAAAACCAAAATAGGATTACATAATTAGTTTGGACATATAGTTCGGGTAGGATCTCTTATCCTATACATGAATATGAATCGTTTATTTTAAAGACTAGCAATGAAAAACTCAGGACCACCCACGTACAAATCTACTAATGAGATGTATTGTTATTTATTTCTTAGTAATTAAATCAATCAGACCGGCAGATGGGCCACCTGATGGAAAATGGTCATCATAATCGATAGTCATTGGCGCTGTAGAATATCGAGCTGGGGAACTAAGACGTTATGACCCTTATAGCAGTCGTTACCCTTAAAACCGGAACACAAATTGCTGCGTTACGATAGAGTTACAACGCACGAATCGAGGCGCGTAACAACGAAGGCTCGACAGACGTACATACGGACGTACGAATTATATAGTGCGTAATGTTCCGCCACACTCTACTTGCGTTTCGTATTGATTAGGGGTCTTCGAGAAAGTTCATTTAGAAGTATGACTAATGACACGATTTGTATTCTTAGACTTGATATTACTTTAATTTGTATGCAATTGCCGTGGAGGCTCAGTGGATAGAATGGATGAATCATAAGCGATGATTCCGGGTTCAAACCTGGATACGAATGACTGAATTTTATTGCGCTCAATTATTCCCAAGCTCGGCGGTGGACAAAGGTTGTACTTACATTTCGGTCGAACCTCCAATTGATGTGATTTTTAATAACGAAACTGTTACTAATGAACATAATAAGCAAAACACCCGAATATCAATTTTTCATTACATTACTTTTTTCTTTTTATTTTTGTATGTTGTAGGTGCCAACGAGCAGGAGGCTCACCTGATGGAAAGTGACTACCACCGCCCATGGACATCTGCAGCACCGGGGCGCTTGCAGGTGGGTTGCTGGCCTTTCAGGAAGGAGTATGCTCTTTTCTTGAAGGTTCCCAAGTCGTATCGGTTCGGAAAAACCGCCGGCGAAAGCTGGTTCCACAGAGTGGTTGTGCGAGGCAGAAAATATCTTAAAAATCGCGCTGTCGTGGATATTCGGACATCTAGGTGGTGCGGGTGATTTGGAATTTTGATGAGATGTCCGAAGGTGAAATTCAGCACCCGGGATTAATCCGAACAATTCCTCGGAACATTCCCCGTGATAAATTCTGTAGAAGATGCAGAGCGATCCAACATCTCTACGCAAAGCCAAAGGATCAAGCAGATCGGAAAGGGCTTGATCGTCGATAAATCGAGCCGCTCTACGTTGGATACGGTCAAATGGAAGGAGCTGGTACTGGGGAGCACCCGCCCAGAGGTGAGAGCAGTACTCCATGTGAGGCCGAATTTGTGCCTTGTGGAGTCTTAGACGATGGGCCGAAGTGAAATACTGTCTTGCCTTGCTGAGCACACCGAGCTTTTTTGGAGCATAATTTGGTTCTAATATCCGAAAAGATACAAAAAAGAATTTCACGACAGATTTTGCTTTAGAGATTCCGAAAATAAAACAAAGTAACATTCTAGCTATCGGTGACAGCACCATCGGCAGGTGAACCATCCAGGAATAGTGCATCCAGGAAATAGGCAGGTGAACCATCTAGGTGTTATTGTGTTTTTCTGGAACGAAGTTTTTTTACGCGTCTTACAGTAGAGTTAACTTAAAAGGGAAAATCGTTTTGCGACTTCCTCCATGTCACTATTCGTCTCTTTCTCTTTATCTCTGTCCATTTCTATGACACTAGATTTAAAAAAAAGAAACTATTTTTTTGTTATTGTTTGTATTCGAACAGAATTAAAAAAAAATGTCTCGTCATTGATATATACAAATGCTGTTAATTGATATCATTGTGTCTGTCATTTACCACATAATATATAGTTACATATATAACTAAAGTAACTTCGTTCCAAACTCGTCTTCCATGACACATATCTTTCTATGAAAGATTACTTTTTATAGCAATCGTTAGAAAAGTTTGGCAACAAAAGATCTTCGATCTTCGGTTCGCGCGTCCCAATTGGGTAACACGCTTGACTAGCTATTATGGCAAACGGTTGGTGATATAACTGTGATGTGTGCTGCGACCTGTGACCTTTGACACGCAGATATATTCGTTTACATTACAATACTTTTTGAGAAACATTTGTGATTCGAACACGCCGCTTAACTGCGGGCTGGTGGAAAACTTTTTCAGTGCTCGGAGAAGAGATTTACGCAGCAGTGGGGTATTTTTTTTTGCCCTTAATAGGCTCGCGTTTGACCGTTGTCTTGCCTGATGTTAAGCATCACCATGGTCTACGATGTAGCACGCTTGCCTAGAATCAAGTCGCTCCACGCTTGTACGTTTGTAAACTCTGTATTTGATGACCCCATGGTTGAAGACCCCATGGTTGTACCTATCGGGAAACACCGACTCAGGCAAATTATTCCACAGTTTGGCGGCATTAACTATAGAGACAGTAATTATACTCAAAAAATAAATGTTGTGCGATTATCCTTTATTTATATATTCATAAGAAATATACAAAAACGGACATAATCTTAACACAATTCTATTCCAATCAACCAAATAGGTAATAAATACGTGAAAATAATACAATAGAAGAATATGCCCTCTACAATAAATATTTAACAAATTGTCACGAGTACAATAAGGGCCTATACGCCACTTTTAGACTGAAGAAGAAATATAAAAACAAAAATTGTTGTTATTTGAATTGTTGGATTTTTCGGCTTTTCTCAACTTTAATATGCATGTATTAAACACACAAACTTTCGTCTTGAATCACTCTGTTTATTGACAATAGCTGCCTTAAAATCCGTTGCGTAGTTTACAAGATGTATGTGTATAGGCGGCGGGAAGCAACTTTGTCTTATAATATGTAGAAATTACACAAACTTAAATTCGAATACACTTATTTGTTACAACAAAACAAAAGAATTAGAAATTGTTCGTCGAATCGTTAGTAAAATATAATAAAAAGTATTTCTGACGGCTGTATAATTAACGCCAAGTTCTCGATAATGATAAAAAGATATAACCGCGTGTAGTTTTTTTCACCAAAGTGTCTAAAATCGAAAGTGCGAGTCCTCGGCCGGAGTGAAAGGTATCGACCCACATACATGAGCTAGTTTTTATAATATATTAAACAGAACCAATGAAGAATATTACGTCGGTTTGTTCTTAACATTAACTAAGAGGTACAAAAATCGCAAAAATATATTGCTTGACGACTTCTGGACTCCTCGCTGAGATGATATCATCTGTGGTGTCTCTTGTGCTTGTCCGCCTAGGAAGGTATCCGAGTAGGTACTACCTACTATACTATTTTAAAGTTCATGTCAAAAAAGCATACAAAACTACTGAGTTCCTTCTTACCGGTTCTTCTCGGTAGAATCTACTTTACGAACCGGTTTAAGCTTTACACTTTAACAAGGCGATTAAAAAGTGCTTATATGTTTAAATAATAGATCGTTATCTTCCGGTTTAAAGGGCGAGTGAGCCAGTATAACTACATAACTACGAGGAACACAAAGTATTTAAAAATATTTTATTTATTTATTTATTTATTTATTTATTTAATATTTGGGAAACAAACAGATATAAAATATAATCTGATTACATAATACAATTTAAATATCACATTATCCAGCGAAGTTTCCACCGATTGATAAAACATAAAATGCACTCAAATATTTTAACACAATAAGATAAAAAATATTGGACAATATTAAAAGTATATAATTAAGTTAATTTAAGATTGTTACAAATATTATCTTTAAATTTAATCAAAGACAAATGAAATATATCAATGTTCCCAAAATGCTTATTATATTCGCGACAAGCTCTGATAATCTGAATCTGAAATATACTACATATGATCCTATACTAAAGTATCAAGACTACCAATGTAAACTAGATCTTGAACTCATGGCGCGTTATTGACACGTCGCGTTTCCGTATTCAGTAACACACTTTTTAACTTAATTTTAAACTTTAAAGTTACAAGTCACCGCACGGAGGTCGATATCAAGGATTACATGATAATTAAGATAAAAAAACACATACATTTCTCTGAGAAGTGATTATAAGTTGTTTATTTTTTTTCTTTTTCATAAATATAACTAGGCTAGAATTCGCTGACTTTCTTAACTGGTTGCGGGTTCGAACCCGGACAAGGACCGATTACTTTTCAAGTGCTTCAGTTGTGTATTTAATACGTCTTGTGTTAATTCTACCACACGTGTATCCACCAAACTGTATGTGCACAAGAAGTAAGGATAAGCTTATAACGCCAAGTTTCCGAATCCGCAAAGTCAATAAATCATTCTTGGGGCAAGGTATCCGCTTCTATAATAAAATTCCGCAGACATTTTTAACTTTGCCGTTTCATAGATTCAAATCAAATTGGTGAAAAATTGATAATAAAAAAGCGTGGAGTTAATGCTTATTGACTTCCAGACAGGACATAACATACATAGGTTATATATAATCGCATTTAACTAACATGACTGTATTTTTAGATGTTGAAAAAGAGTAACTACTGAATTCCTTGCCGGTTCTTCTCGGTAGAATCTACATTCCGAAGCGGTGGTAGCTTTACTTAAAATAGTTTGTTAAATGACGATTCAAAAGTCCTTGTAAAAGCCTACTAGAATAAAGTATATTTTGATTTTGATATATTGTTTATTAATTACAATATTAAGTTTCAAGGTAAATATATTAAATGTACTTTTAATTACAGGAAATTCCAACTCGCTTTGATATTTTTATATGAACGTCGAAACCTACCTAGTTTTATCATCTGTATAGTCTTGTATCGAATAATATAGCTTTTATATCAATGTATTTTTTAGAAAAAAATTTGATATTATGAAACGGCAAAATTATAAATGTCTGCGGAATTTTATTATAGAAGCGGATACCTTGCCCCAAGAAGGATTTATTGACTTTGCAGAATCGGAAACTTGGCGTTCTAAGCTTATCCTTACTTCTCGTGCTCAAACAATGATTATCGCTGATTTTATCAAAGTGATCAATGCTACTGTGAATATACATAATATGTTGTAAATATACTGTGACGCAACAGTGAGTATTCTTACTTTGTTAAAAACATCCCAAAGAGAGTCCCTAGCTTCCAAATCTTTTGTAAATAAATGTATATAAAACCTAAGTTTTACTGGAAAATCTTAAGATTTACCTTAGTTCGAGCTTTTACAGTAACATATGTATGTATTGAATCTCGAGAAATAAGAGATTTAAAAATCACAACCAACTAAAATTAATTAACAGCCAACGAAGCGGACGGACGACCAGTCCGATTACATAGTATATATAAATAATTACTTATATGTGTTAGCTTCAATTAAAATAAATAGTTAATCGCAAAACTATTATATAAAACCCGTAATTAAAATGATCCGTGCGCGATCGATGATCGATACATTACGAATATAGCCTTTATATCCATGTAACTAGTTTCATTTTGGCGTGAACGATATATAAATAGTGTTCGGTAAATTATATACCTCGCTTGTTATATATAAAAGGGTTTTCAAGTTACATAATGTGTGTTTTTATTATAATAACAGGGTGACACTTTAAATTTCTATCCAACTTCAATGAAAAGAGGTTATGTTTGTTGTATCGTAATGTTATAAAGCCTATGGCAAACGAAGAAGTTCTTAATTAAGAAATGTTTAATTTACATATTTATTAGTTTATACTCATATTATAGATGCAAAAGTAACTGTCTGTGAGTGTCTTTCACGGTAAAACCACTGAAGCACATGAAGGACATCGGGAACATTTCACACCACGTGCGAGCATCTTTCTTTTTAATTTTTTTTATACCGTGTCAAAGGAAATATAACTTCAAAAAATAAGTGGCGCCATATCTGTATCAGGATGAGGATATCAGGTACTCACCAACATGGGTATATTAGGCACGACGACTGAGTCGTCGTCGGGCCCGGCGCTGAGCTCCGGCATGAAGGTGTACGTGCGCTTGTAGTGGAACGACAGCGTCCCGTTCTCGTTGTCCGTTATGTTCACCTTCTCCCACTCCTCGCTGTGGGCGAAAACGTAGCAGATACTAACAAATACTTAATTATAATAAATTACTTGGTGGTAGGGCTTTGTGCAAGCCCGTCTGGGTAGGTACCACCCATTCATCAGATATTCTACCGCCAAACAGCAGTACTCAGTATTGTTGTGGTCCGGTTTGAAGGGTGAGTGAGCCAGTGTAACTACAGGCACAAGGGACGATCTTAGTTCCCAAGGTTGGTTGCGCATTGGCGATGTAAGGAATTGTTAATGTTTCTTACAACGCCATCGTCTATGGGCGGTGGTGCCCACCATCAGGTGGCTCATTTGCTCGTCTGCCTAACAATATCATAAAAAAATACTTCACTTTAAAATATTTAAACAGTTTGCCAAATGACTGACCAATGCACGGACAAAACTGAGTCTACAGAGCTGAAATTTCGGACAAGTTTTCATTTATAAATAGATATTCGTCCCGGCTTCAAACGAGCCGGACTTTACAATAAGGCTCTACAACTTTCATATTGAAGCATAAACATAAAAATGCATATACATAAAGTCAAAAATAAATGAATTGAAGTTTGTGTGAAGAACAAGTACTTAAATGAACTAGGCACCAATCGAAATACATATTAATTCGTATGGAACGTATATACGTTATTTGAAATTAATTTTACATTATAATTCAACAAAGCAAACACCGAGAAGAATCAACTAGAAACTCAGTAGTTACTCGCCTTTACGGATGATACAATTAAACTGATTAATATTCTATTGAATTGAACTGCGATCGAATGTATTAGTCAGTCGAAGGCACATCAAAAGTTAGTCTTCGATTATTGCAATTGGATAAGCAAATCAACAGTACTTTTGACCGAAGCACGACACAACTATGTTCGGGGTTCACAAATTGGTGAATACCAGCCGGATCCGTTCATGCTTGTCTAAGTAGGTATAACCTATAACGACTTCGCCTCATTATTTAATTATTGCTGCAATTTGAAGGGAGAATTATATTATAAATATTTGCTTGTTGACTCCCAGGCAGGAGACATAAAATATATATTATATAATCGTATTTAACTAACATGACTGTATTTTTAGATGTTGAAAAAGAGTAACCACTGAGTTTCTTGCCGGGTCTTCTCGGTAGAATCTACATTCCGAACCGGTGGTAGCTTCACTTGATATAGTTTGTTAAATGACGATTCAAAAGTACTTGTAAAAGCCTACTTGAATAAAGTATATTTTGATTTTGATTTTATAATTATATTAGAGGCGCGAAGAAAATACATTGACGAACGTTTATATTTATTTACCCCTGAGGTCCGTAGGCGAAGGTGATTTACCATCAATTGACTTTTATGGCCGCCTGTCTACTTTATTTACAACTTGTTTACGATTGATCTTGAATTATATAATGAAGGAAACCGAGATTCGGATGACATTCTGATCACGTGTGATGATCACCAGAGCAACTTTAATATTTATCCTTAGGAAACATCTTCCCAGCGTTGGGATATAAGCGAAGAAGGAAACACGTCAAGGGTGAGGTGAATGCTGACGCGGGGCCTCTTAAGAAGATTGAGGGAAGCACGCGAGTCGTGACATCATATGAACACGATATACATTTTTTTTTTTTTATGTTAGACATGGCAAACGAGCAGGAGTCTCACCTGATGGAAAGTGACTACCACTGCCCATGGACATCTGCAACACCGGGGGGCTTGCAGGTGCGTTGCCGGCATTTCAGGAAAGAGTACGCTCTTTTCTTGAAGGTTCCCAAGTCGTATCGGTTCGGAAAAACCGCCGGCGAAAGCTGGTTCCACAGAGTGGTTGTGCGAGCCAGAAAATTTCTTAAAAATCGCGCTGTTTTGGATTTTCGGACATCTAGGTGGTGTGGGTGATATTTTGAATTTTGGCGAGATGTCCGAAGGTGAAATTAAGCAGCCGGGATTAATACGAACAATTCATCGGCACATTCCCCGTGATAAATTCTGTAGTGTAGTGTGTTTATATGTATACAAGAATGTCGTGGTTGAGTTTGTACAGTTTTATGGCAACAGAATCAAATCAAATAGCTCTTTATTCAGCTCCCATGATTTAGAGCGCAGGTAAGAGCTTTACAGAAGTTACTTTTACAGATTCCACGTATCTTTCTTCCTCTGTATGTTATGGAAATTTCCATCGACGAAGCTGAATTGGGTCGGCACCTAATGGGTTCACTAGCGCCATCGTCATAAACGACCTCCGTGGTCGAGTAGTGTGTACGCCGGTTTTTTTTGGGTACGCCCCTCCGAAGTTCCGGGTTCGATTCCCGGCCGAGTCGATGTAGAAAAAGTTCACTAGTTTTCTATGTTGTCTCGGGTCTGGGTTTTTGTGGTACCGTCGTTACTTCTGATTTTCTACTTATATTGGGATCAGAGTAATGTATGTGATGTTGTCCTATATTTATTACTATTATTATTATCGTCGACCGCATTGTGACGTAACAGCCTTAAATGCGGTCAAGAGCAAACCTACAAATAGTAATGAAAAAAAAACAGGACATAGAAGCGATGGAGTTTTATCAGAATTGATGCTCCAAAGATTTAGAGACACAGCATTTCATTTCAATGAAATTTTGCGACATGTGTATTCAACAACCCGCATTGGAGTTGCGTGGTGGAATATGTTCCAAATCTTCTCCTCAAAGGGATCTTCTCCTTAGCCCAGCAGTGGGAAATATACAAGCTGTTACTGTTAATGGAATTTATGTCAGCTCCTTTTGTAATGACTGCTTTTTCTACACTATCCTCTAGAGACAACAGGAAAATAGTGATCCCCGTATTAATTGAATTTGTCTAATGACAGATTCATAATTAATTATCGGAACATTCTTGTAATGACTACAGTTTAAACTTATTTAGACCTGATGATTATGTAATGGTACTTTAATTGAATTAAATTTAGATTAATAGTTTTATTTTGTTTCATAATTAAAGCCTACTTTGGAAATTTAGTTTAACACCTTCCACTTATTCCATATTGTTTCGAAGTTCTTATTTTTTATTATTAGCTCTGAGTACTACGCAGCGTGGGTTTCGATAACTATATGTTTGACCTTTATTTACTTATACCTTACTCTATATGTTACATAAAAAGCGTATATTGTAAACAATAACAAAATGAGACAAGGAAAAAAAACATAGGCAAAGAAATAATAAAAGCAATGAAATAGCAGTAATTACGTTTGATTTTCTGAAATTTGTCGAAGAGTTCTGTTCCGTTTCCGAAACTTAAAGAGATCAGTCAGATCTTTAAGAGATTAAAATACGAGCGTAACCACCAGCGGAACAAACCACCTTCGATCAGAATAATATATTACGCCCGAACAAACATGAAACATAATATATACATCCAAATTGGGAATTTCATTATTTTCTGTGATCGGCTGTAAGGAGGCCTTTGAGACTCTTTCGTCCAACTTTTACAGCAAATAAAGGAATTTTATTTTGTCTACAACCGCTTCTGGAGGACCACAAAAAATATATCACATGGAGCCGTATGATCGTATTAATTTAACCACGTCACGATACTCACGAGTAAACATATGGTCCCAGCTCGTCCAGTACCGGCTTGGAGCCGTTGTTGAGGAACTCGTCGGCGTTCGTGACGTTGTAGACGTACACGCGGACGAACGGTCGCACGGGCGGTCGCGCCCACCACTCGAACGTCATCGAGCCAGGGCGGAGCACCAGCTCCTGAAACACCACAACATATTAAGCAACCAGCAGGTGGCCCAATATCACTAATGAACAAGTTTGTCAGAGTTCAACTCAAACCTGCCCTGTTCCTTAATTGACCACGTCTCATTAAATAAATTAAGACTATTTGATAAATATTTCTGGCCTCTAAAGAAATCGGTGAGGCAGGACGCTTTTGAATACCGTCCCATTATCTTCACCCCGCCTCTTTCGGCCTCGATCCGCACCTGTATGTACTTACGATATAACAAGTAAACCAATATACAAAAACTAGTGAACCAAATACAATCAAGGATCATCACACGGCGCTCTAGCGATTGTTTTAGTTTCGAAAGCGCGTGAGAGAGATCCTACTGATTGCGGATCACCTTCACACGAATACATTAAGCCTTTATATGGGCCTGTGTTGAAGCCTTAAAACTTTTTTAACTTTACTTTAAACTCGTGAAAACTATAATACTATACATTAAATGTTCGTGACGGAATGTTGTCTGCGGTAAATATTCTTTATTCAAACTAAGTTCATAAAAGCACTTTTGAGTGATCACGTTAAAGTTTTGAATTAAATGTAAAACAACCACCGGTTCTATAATTATTTAAAATAGAAGTATATACAGTTCCTTATTGATTGTTAATTCGACCACCGGTTCGAAAAAACCAGCGATCTCTTCTAGAAGATCGCTGGGAGAGAGAGAGACTTGTGTATGTGTTTAATAGTGTGCATTGAAGAGTATTATGATTTGATTTGATTTAAACCATCTCAGACCTGAGAAGAACCGGCGAAAGAAACGCAGCGGGATTCGTTTGTCAGAAATGAGTGTTAACAATAAACTTAAAACGGCGCAGGAGTTCCGTAATAAGCAGACGCGATCCGATCTCTATTCCCTCACTCTTGTGACGCGATGCTGTTGTTAGGACTGCCTTTTAAGCTGGTCACTAAACCAGCGAGGCAGTCTTGCATCATTTTATGTCGCAGATATTTTCGACGTTTACTAATTGTCTGACACAGTTCCTCCGAATCTCTTATAAGTAACGTTCGAATGCCTGAATCGTCATGTTACATCGAGTTAAATGTAAAGCTCCCACTGGTTCCGAAAGGAATTTCTACCGAGAAGAACCGAAAAGAAACTCAGTAGTTACTCTTTGCCAACATTTTAATTACAACTGCGCCTAGTTTATCCAGATTTGAACCTACTACCTTGGTTTTAGCTACACAATTTCAACTCTCGTTTCGTGTCTTAAAATTTATGGTCATATTGTATAATATTAAAGTTGCAAAACAACTCCAATCTTTATGATATTATACTTAGACGATGGCGAGTTTATTGTTTTAATGTGACGGCCTCGAGAGACAGTTTAGGGGGAATGGTGAATTGCTTCACGCGAAAAAACATCAGCTTATCCGTGTCAAGGATTTGGTTACAAAACGAGAAATATTTAATTGAGTTTATTGGTTATTGTATAACTATTATTGTTTCAACACGTGGTTCAAATTATACCCGTGTCCCACAACTGGGACTTAACTTTAAATAACTTTTTTGAATCATAATTTTACAATGTTCATTAAAGTTTAACTTTGAACCGGTTCGCAATAATAATTCTATCGATAAGAACCGGTACGAAACTGAGTAGTTACTCTATCATCGAATGAAATAAATAATCAACTATAAAGAATTAAAATTACTTCGCCCGCGTCTAAAAGTGGGGGGGGGGGGGTGAGGTGATAGCTAGCCTATGTTAAGTCTAGCAAAAACGTCGAGTAGTTTTTGCGTGATTGAGTAACAAACTTTCTCATTTATAATATAAGGATACAGACTCGATCCTATTTATTTATTGTATTGTATAATAAACTTTATAAATCTATGTAATTCATAATATAATGGCTGTGCCCGCGACTTCGTGCGCGTGTGAATTTAACAAAAAAAATATTGTTGTAGCCTAAGTTACTCCTTATTACATCAGCTTTCTGCCAGTGAAAGCCCCATCAAAACCGGTCAAGCCGTTCCAGAGATTAGCCGGAACGAACAGACAGACAGACATAAATTGTAAAAAAAGTTATTTTGGTACATATACCGTGTATACATACATATGTATATATGGATAGATATAGATACGGCTTATAGTGGGTTGGACCAAGATCGGCAACAAGATAAGTTCTCATCGATAAGTCCCGATCGAATTGACGACAGATTCGAGTAAATTTTTAATGATTTCGTTCTTGAGGCAATACGAGCTAATAAATTGCTTGTATTGACGGGAGAACGACATACAACTTCGTCAAATCTGCCGGAAGTTCGATCTCACGACGAATATCCTAAAAATAACAATAAATAATATTACGATTACATATATTACTTTAAATTAAAATAAACAAACAAATCGTATCACTATTATGAATATACGATTAATTTATCTGTTCAATACGAGACCGGAGCTCGTGACGCACCTAACGGCACAGGTCGGCTGTAACAATTTACGTCGCCTAAAAAGGTATACCATGAATATGGAAAGATCAAACGGTATATTGTGTTTGTTTGTATAGAATCCTGTTTTATTGATATTACTAACGAAACATTATTATTATTGAACGTTGGTATTTTATAACACGAGATTGCCCGGTGGTTAGAACGCGTGCATCTTAACAGACGATTTCGGGTTCAAACCCAGACAAGCACCACTGAATTTCATGTGCTTAATTTGTGTTTATAATTAATCTTGTGGTCGGCGGTGAAGGAAAACATCGTAAGGAATCCACCAACCCACATTGGGGCAGCGTAGTGGAATATGCTCCAAACCTTTTCCTCGAAGGGAGAGGAGGCCTTAGCCCAGCAGTGGGAAATTTACATGCTGCTAATGTAACGGCATTATTTATATTTTTAGTTTTATTATTTATTTATATTGTAAAGGTTGGCGGAAGGATAAATGGACCATCTGTTGGTAAGTGGTTACCACCGCCCGTAGACTTTGAAATAAGAAGTATAAAAATTGTCATCACCAACCAGCAACAGCCTGGGGAACTAAGCTGTTAAGTCCCTTGTGCCTGTTACACTAGCTAAGTCACCCCTTCAAACTGGAACATAGCAATACAAAGTTTCGGCGCATGGCGGTAGAATATCTGATGAGTGGGGGGTACCTACCCAGACGGGCTTACACATACTCGTAGTCCTACCCCCATGCATATTAATGTATAATTCCTATTCAACATCTCCTATGAATATGCGCGAGTCGCGTTTCGTGACTGATACTATCCGCCTGTTCCAACGAGCGATTGTGCTGAAATTTAGCACAGAATTTCGGCGGTGACGACGTAATCAAGTCTATTAAATATTTCATTCAGATATCTCGCTTTACACAAGTTTGATTTTAATAATCTATATTGAAATCCAATCTGGTTTTTAGAGACTGATAATTTGTTGTATAAAAATTATTCTAAGAATGTGTGTGTAATAACAACCCACACTTATGGCATTGGCATTACTGTTAATGGCACACCGATTGTCAAAAGCCTTCTATGCATGAGAAGGGCTAATTCAGCCCAGTTTTAAGGACAAAAAGTACCCGAGTGCATGCAGTGTTCTGGCGATACCCACTGCACCCAAAAAGAGAATTTTAAAAGACCTGGCGTATCTCACCGATGGACTCAGACTTGACCACTATCAACGAGGCGACCTCCCTGGTTTATTGCACCCCCTACACCTTCGGTTAAGACAGGGATGATTCGTATACTAATTCGAGTATAAAATATAATATAGAATATTCAGAATACATACATATTTGTGATTGTTTTTTGCGCATTGCAAATAATAGAAAACAAAAAAAAATCTGCATCACAGATCAAATATAACTCTCAAGATAACGGAAAGAGGAGGTTAAGTCAAAACCTTCTCCTGGTCAGGTATTCGTTTTAATAACAAGATTCCGCAGATATTTTAACCGTTACCTATTAGTGTACCACAGGATTGTGTATATGATGGAGAAGCTTGGAGTTAGAACTCGTCGATGCTTATACAGGCAGGGCCGGATCTACCATATGGCTTTTTGGGCTTCAGCCCAGGGCCTCGTGGATTCAAGCGGGCCCCAGTCAAGTCAAAGTCAAAATTAGACGATAGTGCGAAAGAATCTACAACTTCATTAAATTAAACAGATCGTACGGTTAGCAGCGCTGCGAGTCCTGCAATTAATCAAACCCATTCGATTAATTTCATTCAAGTCTACGTTCAGATATGTCTTAGGTGGGCCCCTAAGTAGTGTTAGCCCAGGGCCCCCTAAACTTACGGTCCGGCCCTGTATACAGGACACATATATATAATTGTATGTGATATAAAATGAATGAAATATGTACAATATAGTATATATTATTCTAGGCAGGATATACAAAAATATAATTGTACTTTATTGACATACTCTATAACGAAATGGTGTAAAAGAGTAACTATTTAGTTTCTTGCCGGTTCTTCTTGTATTCAGTCGAAGTCTTACGATATAAATTTACTTATATAGAGAAGACTACAGGCTCCGACACATTAAACACTTTATGCGGTTGTTCTCGGTAGGCTGCAATCAAAACCGGCTGCAACTTTACATTCTTAGATAAACAGATCACTTCGCGTGGTTTTCGTCTTTTAGTGTATTTTTTCTAATATAAATACAAGAGGATTTAAATCTCAGCTCATTATATTATAGAAAATAAATTCAACCGACTCAATAAAATTGAATATAACTACTTAGGGCTCTGTGCAAGCCCGTGGGTACCATCCACATATCGAATCTCTACCTACAAACAGCAATACTCTTGTTCCAGTTTGAAGGGTGAGTGAGCCAGTGTAACTACAGGCACAATAGGGGTACATCTTAGCTCGCATTGATGATGTAAGGAATGGTTAATATTGCTTACAGCACCGATGTCTAAGGGCGGCGACACTAGTTTTTAATAAAACAAAATATGACACGTAGCTTTTTAAAGATTCTATATTAGTACAACACGGAGACCAAGGCCAAGTGATTAGATATTAGATAATAAAAAATATGAATATTAATTTAAAACAGTGTCAACGCTATAACGTCGTGTGGTTTCAGATTGGCAATACGGCCGCGACAGAGCGGGTCGAGGGTGCGCGGTCGGCGTGAAATAAACCATGAAATATACTTTACACGCAGCGATAACTGTCGTAATTCATTTTTTACGATTAATCAAAATAATAATACCGTTTTATTATCGCAGTCAATATTAACGTTCAAATGTAATTGTGTATTTATTCTGGTTCATTTTTAACATATTATAAATTAAAGACACCCCCAACGCGTCCGTCTCTTTGAACTACCGAACATATGACATATCTATCACATACGGTTTTCTGTAATAAACAGAGTAATTCATAAGGAAAGTTTAGATGTATAATTCAGTAGGATTTTTTGGAAATTGGATGAATTGGACGATAATTATCGGATGTGCTGAAAAAATCAAACCGACGGGGTTTATAACTAAATTGACAGAGGTATATTATTATATTTATTAGTATATATGTTTTAGGAGGTAATCTCGGACGGATAGCTAGTTACATACATGTGATCATTCGTATTTTAAATATGTAATACATATAATTCTCTTTCTCTTATCGTTTATTTTCAAGAATCGAATACTAATCGAGTAATTGTCCATTAGAAAAATGTTGTTTGTTAACCTTCAATGATATAATTATGTTCCGTTGATTTTTAAATAAAATAAATTACTTCTTACGTTTCTGCTCCGATCTCTTAATACAAGCTACAAACCCGAAATAAACATGATCAATACATCGATGGACGAATACACGCACACATTTACACAAGTTTTATTTACGATACATTTTACGTCAATCACAGATTATAAAACAAAAGGCAGAGCACACGAAACGGTGTGGTGTAGTTATTAACAATTTGTCAATACGTCAGTAATTAATAATTAAATTGACAGTTTTAACGTCGTTTTAAAAGACGCAAAACGGCAAGAAACTCGCAAGTTGCAAATAAACAGATTTACAATGCTGATGTTCACGATTAGTGTTCAGTCAGTCCTGTGATGTAACCCAAGCTTAAGCCCAGGCGTTTTTCCAAAAAGTATTCTTTTAATGAATATTAATATATTTCTTCTCGGTAGGATGTACATTCCGATCCGGTGGTAGCTTTACTTTAAATAGTTTGTTAAATGACGATTCAAAAATTCTTGTAAAATCCTAGTTGAATAAAGTAAACTTTGATTTTAATTTTTTGATTTAATTTAATAAAAAAAAAAAAATATCCCGCTGAGTTTCTTTCGCCGGTTCTTCTCAGGTCCGAGGTGCTAAATTCCGAACCGCTGGTAGATTTTTGACTATCAATAAGCAAGTGTAAACACTTCTATATTGAATAAAGATTTTTGACTTTGACTTTGACTTTGACTTTAGTCATCGTAAGAATTACAATTTTTTAAAATGGTAAATTGATTATATTTCCGGTAGTCTATTATATATGCGTATACATTTGCCCAAAAACGTTCTCTTTACCGCATGCAAGCGGAAGGCAAGGGTTCCAAGTATATTTTTATTTCTTGTATTAAAAGTAAGTATATCAGCATTCGATTTGGATACTGTATTCACTTTCATTGCTGCAGTAGGATGTTGTATTCGCTCCATCTAGTATTGAATGACACTATTGAACCTAGTGCAGGTTAAGACATTCGCTTAGCATATTCTATAGTCTACGATGTAAAGTTTATATGCTTTATATGCTTAGATATCAACTCACATGATCAATGAACATCCGGACCCAGGTCCCGAAGAATATCGCGCATATGACGCCGAGGAGGAGCAGCACCACTGCGGACGCCAACACGAACCCTGGACACAAGCACACATATTGTTAATCGGTGTTATCATGTAGAAAACGAAAAGCAAACAATAGAATTAAAAGAGTTTCTTGACGGTTCTTCTCGGTAGAACCTTCTTTCCGAACCGGTTTCCGAACATTTCTTTAAATTATACATTTCACAAGTAAATTTTTGGATAATTTTGAAGATTTCATGCATTCTATCCTCTGTTGAATTATGATCACCAAGAGTTGCAAAAGCTTCTTGTAGGCCTCTTTTTTCCTTTATTATAAAATGAAGGATTATAATCGCGTCCAGTGAAAGCATGGAAGCCAAGTAAACTTCTACAGGTTAGTTCGCCTAGATTTTCTTTTCTTTTTGTGACATCTATAGCTCTTTCATTATTACCAATTCTTATCTGCCTCCAGATATGCGAAGAGGTATTTTTCCACTTATGCATAGCACCAAGCATCATCACGAGTATATCGGTATCATGCACCTTTATTAACACGACTGAGAAACTATTATATCGTCTGCCTGGGTCTTAGAACCGACCTACGTGTTGCTTTTTTGGATATATGTATATCCTCCTGACACCTGAGCATTTACTGAAATCACTTGCAACTATGGCCGAATGTACTTTACAAAGCATTAAAATGTTTTTGTTGCGAAGGCCGAGACCTTGCCAGTTAAATAAAACATAAACTAAAGTTTTTCCCGAGTTTTCACTAAAACAAATGTTTCTTAATATTATTTGACGAGGACATTGAGCATATTTGTGTTTAGATATTTTTTGTCTTTTATAAAGGACTTTAGGTCATTAGGGCATATGTAGGTTAATTGTATAAATAAAACAAATTATTAAATTTGTTTTATTTATTTGTTCATATAATGACTATTTTTTTCGTATTCCTGACAGCAAACCTTTTCATTTAATAGCCATATCATGGGGGGGGATTACAAACAGTCCGTCCGCCATCTCGGGGAGGCCGCCATATTGGATTTGTAATGACGTTTCTTAGCTAGTCATGTATTGTCATCAGAACTCAGAGCGTGTGCAAAATTTCATCCTAATCGAAGACCGGGAAGTGGGTCAAATTAAGATTCCAAGATTTTCTTACATACATAGTTAGTTACGAGTGAAGCTAATAATAAAAGCGTGTTAAAAGTTACAGTTTATCGCAATTGAATGAAAACATAATCATTGTCTATCAACCGATTTCCTGTTCTACAAACGCAATCCAGTTGCGGTTCTTTCAAACTTGGATCTTAATATATTCGGGATGTTAAATAAATAAATATTGGACAACATCACATACATTACTCTGATCCCAATGTAAGTAGCTAAAGCACGTGTGTTATGGAAAATCAGAAGTAACGACGGTACCACATCCACCCAGACCCAAGACAACATAGAAAACTAATGAACTTTTTCTACATCGACTCGGCCGGGAATCGAACCCGGGACCTCGGAGTGGCGTACCAATGAAAACCGGTATACACACTACTCGACCACGGAGGTCGTCAATGTTATCGTAGTCGATATACATAAGTACAATTAGTCCTAAGTTACGATTAAGTTGAGGTTAATTATTGCGAGGAATAGTCGAAGTTGGATCAAAATAAAATCGTTTAATAAGTTTGAAAACTTCACAATTCAAGGGTGTTTGGCCGGATTTGAACTGGTAATCGTAGATTAATCAACGTATTCTGACCAATAAGTACATACTACACTGAATAAAATATGTTGGCAAATGTCTCTGGGTCATTCATGTATTATCTAAATTTGTTATAATATGTAACTGCGCCTCACCGCTAGTATTTGTATTCAAAACACGAAATTGTTTGTTTTTTTGTCTATTGTTAATTTAAAAAACAACTGTGCGAATGATACTGTCACGATGATCGCCGGCGTTTGACGTCACCGCAATATTTCTGTTTGAATAACACGACCGTGAAATGTCAATATGTGTCAGGCGATATTCACTCTTAAACTATATATTTTATAGGAAACACGTATCCAAATAGCTCACAGCCGTAAGTCGGTTGTCAACATTTCGCGAGTGAGATACGAAATGAAATCCTATATAATCGCACCGCGGAACTCGATCGTGGAATATCCGAATGTCACATGGGTCATGAGTCAGTGTCACCGTCATAATTATAACATTTGAAGAACACACTACGATATGACTTTCAGTTCAGCGTTATTAGTTTCAATTTTATTCGTGCAAAGATGAATTCTTGCCGGCTGCTCTCTTAGCTAAAGCTTACTTACTAAATACTACTTTAATATAGCCGAGATGGCCCAGTGGTTAGAACGCGTGCATCTTAACCGATGATTTCGGGTTCAAACCCAGGCAGGCACCACTGAATTTTCATGTGCTTAATTTGTGTTTATAATTCATCTCGTGCTCGGCGGTGAAGGAAAACATCGTGAGGAAACCTGCATGTGTCTAATTTCAACGAAATTCTGCCACATGTGTATTCCACCAACCCGCATTGGAGCAGCGTGGTGGAATATGCTCCATACCTTCTCCTCAACGGGAGAGGAGGCCTTAGCCCAGCAGTGGGAAATTTACAGGCTGATTATATTTATGTTTTATTATGTACTTTAATATATACTTATATTACAAATGCGAAAGTAACTCTGTCTGTCTGTCGCTCTCTCACTTTCATCCTGTGATCCGAATTTGACGAAATTTGGTATGAAAAAAACTTGAACTACAAGGAGGGACACTACTTTTTTGCCTAACATATGATATAACCAACCCCTAAAGCGGTATAGTATATATTGATTTTGAGTCCTACATACATGTTTCAATAATACTTATATACTAACTATACTAATATTATAAATTCGAAAGTAGCTCAGTCTGTCTATCTATAACGCATCGAACCCCAAGGAAGGACGTAGGCTACTTTTTACACCTAACACCTACAAACAAACTCGAGCAAAGCTGCTAGCGAAAACTAGTATTGTATATATAAGTTCCATTTAACGCACACCCGCGGTACCCCGATCCGCCGAGAGAGCGCGTTCGTAATTCAACATTATTATGTCAAATCGGCGACGCGTGTGCGCTTGCGCAAAGAGGAAACGACTTACATAACCTCTGGTCTGTAGATCACCGTATTCTTCTTTGTAGTACAAATATTACTTAACAAACTTTTCTTACTGAGATCAAATGCAAGTTGAATTACCTTTAATACGATTATCTGAAGGTTTTCTTAATAACTTGCATTGTTTGTTTGAATTCGAATTGCCTCCTATTATCATACAGAGTTGACATTTGACACGTTGATAACCTGACTGTACAATTGTACATCCAGTATTTCCTTCAGACGAGGACGCTACTCAACGGTCAACTGCATTTACACGATTCTGTATACAAAAGTGGATTTATAAAATAATTCCTTTTCGTTTATTTAGAATTTTAAGTAAAACGAAGTATTTTCCGGTATTAAGATACATTTTCCTTAGTCAAGGTAATAAAGTCTGCAATAAATTATACAGTTATTTTCATATAAAAAAAACCCATTAATAAAGCTTATTAATCTGTATAATATTATACCGATGACTAGCTGAACTAGCGGCTTTACTCGCGCAAAGATTATGAAACTTTATATTATACTAGTTTCCCCCTGCTTTGCTCGAGTTTTAGCGGTTGGTTGTCAGGTATTATTCACACAGTATTTCTATAAATAATAGCCGATGTTTTATCCTGATGTATGAACTATATTATTATAAAGTTTCATTAAAATCCATTCAATAGTTTTTACGTTAAAGAGTAACAAACATACACACATACTTTCGCCGTTATAATATCAGTAAGGATTCACCTGATTGGTCGAAAATTCAAATATATTATTTAATTTACCGAAAAGTTAAAGTATAAACAGTTTTATGTATGTGATAAAAAATAACCTTCGGCCTCTCCGGGACTCAAACTATCTCCACGCCAAATTTCATCTAAATCGGTTCAGCGGCTTAATCGTGACGAGGTAACAGACTTACTTTCGCATTTATAAGTAGTGATAGGTAATTTTGGAGTCGGTACACATTGCTATTCATTCCGGATATGAATGACATTTAGAAAAACAGTAATTTCTGAATTTCTTCCGTTTCACAAATACAAATAGTTTAACATTAAATCCAATCTTATAATAAAAAAAAAATCAAATATTCTAATTAAATAAAACATATATATATTTCTAAAACTACTCAAACAACTTTCCTCGAGATATACAATTCAAGGAATGAACATAATTTATGGCTACAGTATCACGTCGATCTATTGATTGCGAAATGAGCTGCTAGGTATTTTGCAACGATTCAGCGAGCGATAGCGCTGCGAACGTTTAAGACGGAATAGATATGCCTCATTAAGGATTACATTTGTACTCTTTATTGTGTGCCGCATAACACATAGCCTGACCCAAAGGCTGGAGAAAAGACACATAAACAGCCTTGAATGGGCGTGACGTCATTAGTCGAATTCTAAATTTACTAGGCTTTGGACCTGTCTGGTTAGGTTACTACTCATCAGATGTTCTACTTCGGAGTAATAGTATTGTTAGTGAGCCAGTGTAACTACAGGCACAAGGGACATAACATCTCAGCTCCAAAGGCCGGTGGCGCATTGGCGATGCAAGGCAAGGAATGGTTAATATTTCTCACAAGTACCCATTATTTCGTCCGACTTCCTATATCATTGAAAAATCAATACCAATGATAGAGATGTATTTTGTAATGTCTAACTGAAAATACTAAATCAATGTACGTAAAACTTATATCAACACGATGCTTGGTATGACTTACATGATATATATAAACAATACTTCGGCCGCTTTAAATTTAGTTTATTAACGTGACGAGCGTGAAATTCAAGTTTTTATATTATATAAAATAAAATATATAAAAAGAAATATGTGCTAATCCATATTTCACGCACTCACACACACAAACGCACACACACACTACTCTTGTGCTTCTTGATTGTGATGTGTACAGTGAAGAGTATTTTGATTTGATTTCGTTCGAACGCACGCACACCTTCATACACACACATGTAAAAACATACGTCGCATACAATTTTAATTTCATTATTATTTCTCTTATTGGGTTTAAATATATGTTTATATATTTATCGCATATATGACGTAAACTGTGAACGAAATCTTTTCATAAATTACAAGAAGATTCTCAACACTGTACGTTAGAATAGTAATTATTCGATTGCAAAATGTTGACATTTGCAGCCTTATGAGCGCGTAGCGTGTGTTTAGTTAAACACAGTTCTCTCTTTCTAACGCCATTGTTATGGCATTCGAGGGAAGAAGACAGCATTGTTTAACTTTTAAGTAACATTAACGCAATCTAAGTTCCTCGCGTTAATATCAATGATTATAACAATATTACGAACAGTGACTTTCAGGGTAGATTGAGTGGTTTATAAAACACTGTCATAATATCCCCTTTATGTAGAACGAACTCTGCCAAAATACTTTCTGGTAAGACTATTGACAATTATAATAAACATTGCAGTAATGTCTATTATATAAAATATTTAACGTGAATCTGTTTAAGTTCTTAGGGGCCTTGAATAACTCTATTTGTTATTAATATTCTTTGTTTTTTTTTTTGTTTTGTTGCTCTCCAAAATACTAATAAAAAACGTAATTTGATATACTTTGATAAACTATTAATTACTTTTTCTCATTAGATTCACTCCGTGTTTTAATGTAACAGTGGAAACTTTTGGCTCATGTAACACTTATTTTGGTATCAAATGTTTGTTTATCATACTATGCAGTATATTTCCGAAAAATGGCCATTTTATTTTTTAACTTTAAGTTTGATAAATATTTTAAAAAACTTCAATGTCATTCATACGCGCCATTTTTTTAAAGACAGCATTGGATCCAGACGAGCACACATAACAGGCATAATGTATCAGATCTGTTCGTTCAAAAAGGCGCCCCTACACGTTTATTTATCGGTGTGTATTAACATCAGCGACGCCAAAACTTACAAGATCTCTCATAAAACGTGTGACGACTAATGTCAGTAGAAAAATATCAAAATCATACAAATTTGCTTCATCAGATTACATTTGTAATAATAATAAATATAATAAATACTGGACAACATCACGTACATTACTCTGATCCCAATGTGAGTAGCTAAAGCACTTGTGTTATGGAAAATCAGAAGTAACGACGGTACCACAAACACCCAGACCCGAGAGAACATAGAAAACTAATGAACTTTTTCTATCGACTCGGCCGGGAATCGAACCCGGGACCTCAGAGTGGCGTACTCATGAAAACCGGTGTACATACTACTTGTCGTTGGGTCGTTTATACAACTTAACGTGACGGCGCCTTCGTGAGTGAACAGCTGTACATGCCTTCCAAGTAAAATAGTGTTCAATTCAATTCTACTCAATACACGGTCACTGTATATGTACACTAAATTATACAAACTTTAATATAGTGTAATCTCTAATTTATTATAGACGCAGCTGTTTTTAATTAATGGCAAATTAAAGTAACAGCCTTTTAATATCCCACTGCTGAACAAACGACCCCCCTCCCTCCCCTTTTGAGGAGAAGGTTTGGAGGTTACTCCAAATAATATTTATTTTTATTTATGACTACATAGTATAAAAGAAATTTCTTCCCGCTGTCTGTCTGTAATATTGTATACTTAGATCTTTAAAACTACACAACGGAATATATATATAATATTTATAAATAGAGTGATTCAAGAGGAAGGTTTATATGTACATATGATACATTTTTCTTCGCTCACATTGCAACACACGCAAACGAGATAGATCAAAATAATGTACTACAGTATTGTACACCTTAAAAAGATCTATCGACATTGTACCCGTGCGAAGCCGGGGCGAATCGGATCGGAAGTTTGTATATATAGAGAAAAGAGAATTACTTATTGTAACCTTAACAGGAACAAACGTTTTCACCGAGAAGTGTTGCCAGTCGCCACTAGTATTTTTCCAGGCGAAGGCACAAATAAAAAAAACCATTACGCAAGTGACACGCGCACGGCTGCGCTAACATCAAGTTCTCGGAACCGGTTCAATTCAGCCAAGGGAACATTTATCGGTAAATGGATCGGAACTTTATACGATGCAGATATTTATACTAATGTGCAGAAATTAGTGTAACATTACACTGTCATAGTGTATTAGTCATAGACTGCCTCGTTAGGGTAAATAGCTCGTAATTCGATTTGCCATCAACCTTGGACATTTTAAGAGAATAAGCCCCCAATATACAAATAAATAGTGTAGGCTTTAAGGCTGTAGAGCTGTACCAAATTTAAGTTTGATATCATATGCCGTAGTTGTGATAGGACTGTACAATCTCGTTAATTACAAATATCACTTTTTAATGACGTGAGCCCACCTGGGTAGGTTATTCATAATCTATCTAACATTTCCTGTTTGAGCAATACTTAAATATTGTTGTTCTGGTTTGAAGGGTGAGTGAGCTCGTGTAACTACAGGCATGGGTGTAATATCTTAGCTCCCAAGATTGGTGCATGAGCGTTTGTAAGGAATGGCTAATTTCTATGTGTAATGGTTAACGTCTAGGTTCCATTGTAACATTATTGACTATATTTTCAACAATATTTTTTATTAATTATATTTTAATAATTATATATAGTCAAGTCAAAAATCTTTATTCAATATGGAAGTGATTGCACTTGCTTATCGATAGTCATAAATCCAGCACCGGTTCGTAAACTAACACCTCGGACCCGAGAAGAACCGGCGAAAGAAACATTTCATGTTTTCATGTACAATATAAGTATATAAAGTAAGTATATTGCAATTCTTATTAATAAACATTTTCTAATCTTGATATAAAATTTAAAGTATTATTCTCCTTATTTTTTCTTATTTATAAATATTAAAATTATATTCAAATTCATTTTTCCATCAAGAAATAATGTAGATATGTGTTTAATCATAAGTCAAACGCTTGCAGCCCCTCTTACTGATCAAACACGCTCGCACAATGTTTTAGCGTGATCTGTTGAAAATAGACAAACATGCTCAGGTGTGTGCGGAGAGAGATAGCATTGCATCAACTATATATTTATTTGTAAGGATATATTTATAATATTTGTAAGCGGACGAGGAAGTGGCTATAGACACTGGCGCCAATTGTAACTATTTGTTACAACACCAATGCGCCACCAACCTCGGGAGCTTGGGAACAGAGACATTATGCTCTTCATCTGAATAAGTGATGATTATTTCGTTAGGTCGTCTGATGGCAACTGGTCACGGCCTCACATGACATGGTACTGTAAGAAATATTAGCTTACATGACCAATGCACCACCAACCTTGGGTGCTTGTTAATGTATCTTGTACCTTGTACTAAAACACTCACCCTTCAAACCGATACGCAACGACAGTATGTATTGGCGTTTGGTGATGGATTAGCTGACGAGTGGGTGGTACCTACCCAGACGCTTAAGCCGTACCACTAAATGAAACAAAAACGTGTATCGTTAAATATAATAACTTCATATTTAGCGCATATATAAATGTTTTGAGTCAACAGTGTACTGAAATATCGAAACTTGAATATCGACTGAGTAGAATCTCGAGTTAGAGTCTTTCAAATTGTGATTCTTAAAGAGTCATTAACAAAATATATATTATAAATTATTTATCAAATAATTTATATATTTGCACACCGCGTTTGGATAGAAAATATATTTTATGTAATCTTATTTGAAACTTGACCTAATACACTCAAAATGTATGCAACTGTAGTCTATTCAAACCACAAGAGAACAAAAGCCAGCGACGCGATATCATTGGTCGAGAGCTTGCACAATCTGATATTCATTACGTATTTGAAAAAAAAAAAAGAAATTACGAACGTCAACGATACTATTATCGGAACATTGGAAGTAAAATTAAAGCGGATATAAGTAGTTCAGTGGAGTTGAGTTGTATTATAATGAAGATGTATTATGTATTAGTCGAGAACAGTTCATCTATACATATAATAAAATTGGAGTGTCTGTTTGTAATATTAAAATAACCGCATTTGTATACTAAATGCATATGTATGTATACACGGTACATATACCAAAATAACATTTTTTACAATTTCTGTCTGTCTGTCTGTTCCGGCGAATCTCTGGAACGGCTGGACCGATTTTGACGGGACTTTCACTGGCAGATAGCTGATGTAATAAGGAGTAACTTAGGCTACTTTTATTTTAGAATTATATGTAAAATAATAATAAAGTCACGCTTTTTTATTAAATTGAAACGCGCACGAAGTCGCGGGCACAGCAAGTGCACAATATAGCTGAGCTATAATCTATGCTTTGTTTATCTTCATTGCTTTTTCGATTGGAATAGACAAGCATGTATTTTCGTTTGAAGGAGGAATTGGAAGGAAAAATGCATTCCTCGTTGAATATATATATACATTATACATATACTATTTATAAAAGATTTTTTTTTCAATATTGGACAACATCACATACATGACTCTGATCCCAATGTAAGTAGCTAAAGCACGTGTTTTATGGAAAATCAGAAGTAACGACGGTACCACAAACACCCAGATCCGAGACAACATAGAAAACTAATGAACTTTTTCTACATCGACTCGGCCGGGAATCGAACCCGGGACCTCGGAGTGGCGTACCTATCAAACCGGTGTACACACTACTCGCCCACGCAGGTCGTCAGAAGTTACCTCATGAATATCACATAAATACATGTTCAGTTATAGTTTTAATAAGCGAGTTGGCCTCGTACTATGAGCTTCCATTTGTAAGTTCGTTAAACTTTATTACTACGTCATTAATACAATGATCTACCGGTTTAACTAACAATAATTTTATCTTAAAAATGCACGGGAATTTTAAAATTATTTTCGTAACAGCCCACGTTTGCGGCTTGAGATATTTGTAATAAAACTCAGAATCGAATATAAATTAAGAAACTCGCGGAAAGTTCTATACTTTTTGGTCGTCAAGTTATATTTCTTACAAAGAGGTTTTATAGTTGTCATAAGATTGCTTTGATTCGCTACCACCAGGATGAGCCTTCGAATTATCTTTGCTAGTTATAACGATTACGATACGTTTCCGATTCGATTTTGTGTATAAAATGTTTTTGATTGCTATTCATCGGTTATCCTGTATATGTACCTAATGTTCCAGAACGTTCTTAAACTTTGTGAAACAATACAACTTATAGCAGTAAAGACAAATATAATTCCTACATTCACGAGCCGAGATGGTTCAGCGGTTTGAACACGCGAATTTTAATAGAAGTTGTGGATTCATACTCGGAATTGAATTTTTATTTGTTTTATGAATAAATGCATGTCTTTTTATGTTGTCACGTTTGCATCGCACAAGCATTAGAGAAGCGTCGTGGACTACGCTCTAGTAGAGAGAAGCCAATGATATTTACAGCTATTTCAATAATACAATACGTTTAACGAATTTCCCAACAGAGGTTATGTAAGTCGAACGGTTGATTTAATTCAATGAACTCGACAAGATTTAATATAACATGAATTGCTCTCTGGTTTCGTAGCTAGTTTAAAAGACTAGCTATCGAGGTCCTGGGTTCAAACCTGAATCTGATCAATAGATCTTTATTGGATTTTCCTGCCAAGATATTTAACAATCAGTCCGGAGTTTGACGTGGATAATTGACATATCATAACATTAACACTCCCTCGCAATCACGTGGAGCTGATGGGCCTGTCCTGTCCGTACATAAATATCAACTGTCACGGTACAAATTCGACCACTGGGCGACCACTAGTTAGTATGTAAGTAACAAAGTCACAAGGGAAATTTCATATAAAGAAACATTGACAGTGCAGGGCACGGTCAATGCTGGTACTTGAACGTCTACCGAAGGTCATTAACCATCAACCTCAATCGCCAGTCTACCTGCCTGCATATCATAACACAAATCAATTAAGAGATCGTTAAATAATAATCGAATTAATTAAGAACGCAGACAGTAAATTAAATCAGTTCGAACTGTTTACGTTCGTCTACGTCTACGTAAAATTAATTATTTACCAATCAATAAACGCTTATACGCTATATTCCATACATCCGTCGATACAATAAAGCTAAAGTGTTTAATCGTTTGAAAGATCTAGTATCTAGATTGAATCGTTATTTAATTATATATCATTCAAAATATACTTTATTCGAGTATTTTTGAACAATAACAACTCATTTTTTATCCCTCTGATTACGCCCTTGATCGCCGATGTCGGCATGCCGAATGAGCCGAGATGGGCCATAGAAGAATGGTTAGAACGCGTGCATCTTAACCGATGATTGCGGGTTCAAGCCCAGACAAGCACCACTGAATTTTCATGTGCTTAATTTGTGTTTATAATTCATCTCGTGCTCGGCGTTGAAGGAAAACATCGCTAGGAAACCTGCATGTGTCTGCATCTGCCACATTGTATCCACCAAACCGCATTGGAGCAGCGTGGTGGAATAAGCTTCGATTCTTCTCCTCAAAGGCAGAGGAGGCCTTAGTCCAGCAGTGGAAATTAACAGGCTGTTGCTGTGTACTGTGTAAGTGTACTTGTACTGAAGAAAATGCAATTACCGCTTGTCACGTCAATAGCCTAATAAAACGAGTTAAGACGGAAACGCAGTTACTTTATAGCTTATATTTACGAGTCTACGCGCGCCTAAAATGGAATTCTCTACCAGCACACGCGTTCCCCTCCTCTTATAACCTGGGTTCCTTCAAAACGAGGCGCGAAGAGGCACCTTACGGGCCGGCTAGTGCAGTTCGTTCTACCTGACTGGACTGGTCGTCTTCGCGTTTGGACTCCATTACCTCTTACCATCAGGTGGAGAAGGCATATGCCTACCCGGTAATATATATAAAAAAAAACAATATTATATACTGTAACCTCCGAAACGCGTTAATTCGTCTGGTATAAGATTTGATAAAAATATCTCAACGTGAACAATTAATTTCTAAATTCGATAATAATTTCGAAAACATAACACGTAAACGCGTACAAAACTGGGTCGCGATACACATACCGAGAGATCGCGTCCGAGGCGTTTTAGCAATGAAACTATTCGTTTGAGCGACTGCAGCGATTAGCTCTGTGCACACGACGTTATAATTCAATTCCGAGCGATCCTTCTCGTACTCTCTACCGTTAAGCGGAGTGTGTGTATATTATAGAAAAACATAAGCAAGACACGGTTACTATGCGTTCTGCTGTAAATGCTGGTACAACCCTCGCCTTATTGCCTCCACTGGTGACGGGAGGCCTTCATTTTTCAGCCAGAGGATCGGAATTGTGATTCAACGGGGAAATGCTCTTAAGGTCTTAATGTAAATAATTCTAATGTTATATACAAATATATATATTTATGCATTACATTACTCCGTGACAAATAAAATAATTTTTTTTTAGTATTTATAGTACTTATTTAGTTTAAGTAAATGTAAGGCATGTGTTGCATACAATGCTATTTATAATTGTCCAAATAGATCCAAATAAATAATTAATTCAACTGAGTTATTCATTACACACCGAGGGCTTACATGAAGAATTTAATTATGTAGATTTGTTGGAAAGTAATAACTACTCAGTTTCTTGCCGGTTTTTCTCGGTAGAATCTACATTCCGAACCGGTGGCTTCCGAAACTTTGCATTCAATTCAACCGCGTTAAATGACGATTCAAATTTGATTGTAAGCCTATTTGAAAGTATATATTAGAGGTAAACTTTATACTATACAAGTTTAATATTGGCGTGCGTATCAAAACATAAATGTCGGTTGCATGACACACACTACCAACAGGTCGTTACTAAAGTTAAGCTATTTATAAACCTTGAATGTACACCATAAATTCTGGTTAAAGACTTTGTCATTATTTTAATTAAATTGTATATTTAATTGCTTTTTTCACAATTTAATTTATTTTATAACGATTATGTGCAATTAGTTTATTTCGTATCATCAAGAGAAAGTCAGGTTTGCGTAATTTTAATATTAAATCACTTTAAGGCTAATTATATTCAAACGTATTTTATTTACATAAATACATACATATTGTACGATTGCTATATATAGAAATAAAAATTATCGCAGCCTGGTTATTATACGATTTCATGGCTTTTTTTGTGAAGGTTAATTTAAAAAACCCAGGCTATTTGTGTTAAATATTCACAAACGAGAATTAATTTTTAATCATGATTGTTCTATAAATTCATTAAAAAAATATAATCAAATCAAATCACGTAAACTCTAACAGCATTGCGGAAAGAAGCCTCTAGCGAGAATCTCGCATAGTTGCTCTTTTCAAATAAACAGGTTTATAATTTTTATAACATTATAAACAGGACGAAATCGAACTATTTGAACTATATAATTAGAATCTATCATTTCAAATTGAGTAACAAAAACACACACACAAACATAATATTAATAAGTCAATATGGAACCAAACAATAAGAAGACCTCTACCTGTGCATCACGTGGATACAAATCCAATCAAACGCGTAGTCAAGTAAACTTAACAATAAATTATTATTAAATTGTCAATATTTTAACTTACCGTACTTCGACCGATAATTTATTATGTATTTGTAAACGCCGTCGTGAGCATAGCAAAAATATAACAGAAAAAGTTAAAAAAAAGAAACATTCCGAGAGGCTTTAATAAAGGCTTTTAACGTAATATGTTACCATAAATGCAAAGGACGTGGTGGAATAAAATATATTCCTTGGCCATTAAAGAAGTCTATGCCCAGCAGTGGGAAATTTACGAACTGTTATTGTAACTTTATTTAAGTGTCAACAAAGAAATTCAACGCGCTTGCAGCTTGCTAATTAAATGTATCTAAATTTTTTTTAATGTAACAGTTTTGAGTAAACTATTATAACCGTGGATTAATTTTGTATTTCAATTAACTTCAATTATATTTTTAGAAGAAGTTACGAGCTAAACTATAAACAAATACGACACAGCTGACGTGTTTATGAGAATTAGCAAAGTAAACGAACGAAAAGACACGTACAGCAACGCAAAGCTGTTTCTTTCTTACGTGAAGGCCGAATATTTTACACCGTCGACATATAAAATAAAATTATTAAAAAATATATAAAATCATTTAAAAAAAAATGTTATGCTGAATTCGTATATCAAATTACATATTTCTTTTATTTATAAGACAGAAACTTATATTATTAAATTATTAAGTTTATCACGATTGCAATTAATGTTCTAGAAGACAACGTACATACAAGAAACATCGATATATTAGCACATCACTACTTCCAAAGTGCAGCTGACGAAATCACTAAAGTAAATAAAATTACAATACTTAGACTTGTTTGCAATGTAATTTCAAAATTAGATTCACGACCAAAAATTCCAGATTAATTCAAATGATAGATCCGACAGTCGGAGCCGCCTTTCGAATGAAGAAATATTCAACAAAAACCGATTCGGTTTCCTTTATTTTAACTAATTCACGAAGGCCGAATTACGTTATCAAAACGCAGCAACACAATTACGAAAAAACAAAAACACTCACTTATGCCCCTGTAATCCTTGACGTATTCGAAAAAGCGGGAAAACGTAAACGCCATTTTGGAAATTGAAAATTAGAATGTCGTAACGCGGTCTCGATTGGATGAAATTAGAGCGCCATTTTGCTGCGCCGGCGCGAGAGTGACTGGCCAGTTACCGCGATGCAAGTAGGTTTTACTTGCAATTTGTTTTTTTTTTTTTTTCGTGGAATGCCTATGTTATCTGTCGTAATCAATGGGACATTATGGGCAGCGGAGTGTAAACAAAAATATACTTTACATAATTGAAACAGAGTGCTATATTAAATTAATATTAAGTTTTTTCTTATTTCAATTATATTAATTATTAAGGCTATTCTGTTGGCGATATTTATTGTTAACCGTGGTTTTAGATTAAGATATTTTTGATTGGTAAAAGTTATGTTTTTTTTTTTACCATTGTTAGATCTAAGTACGAGCCTATTGGGGTCGGTTGTACCATCACTAGTAGGAAATCAAAATAGTATTTTCATTAACTAAAGAATCATTGTGGCCTGATTTAAAGAAATCGAGATATTAACTGTTGCTTCTCAATATGTATTCTGTAATGTTGTTTATGTGCGGAAAAATATTAATGATTCTGTGAGAAGATGTGATACTCATAGCATTGGTACAAGGAACGAATACGAACTAATTCCTCTTGTTACTCGACTGCATAGAGTCGGTAACTGTTTTGTGTGGTACACGTTTTCATAAAAGGATCCCAGAAAACGTCGAAAATGCCTTCGTTTGCCTCGAGTATTAAATAAAAAACATTTTAGAGCAACTCTTGGGTGCAAAAGGTTATCATACTCTTAGCGAGTTCAGGGTTGATAGTACACCTTGAAAATGAAAATATTCCTGAATATTTCTTTGTGGTATTGAATATATGTAAACAAATACAAGTTAATTAAAAAAAAAACACAATGAGTTTATTCACAGCATGAGAATGTCAGTTCAGCAGTTATATTTTTTTAATTTGTTACGTCAGCCATTTGTCATTAACGAACCGATCTCGAAAATTCTTTATTTTATAAGAGGATACTTGGCGATTGGTCCCACTTAAATTTGAATAAAAATTGATTATTTTGAAGGGGTAGAAGGCCCTTAGGGTGAAAAAATTCAGGATGAAATTTTTCATGGACTCTAATTTTATTTATAATTTATTTTCTCAGAGTATTATTTGAAGTAGTTTTTAATAATTTCTTCCGGACCGGTTGAAATTTTTGAAAACAATCAATTGAATAAAGGAATTTTAATTCGAAGACTTACAAAACAAAGAGTTTATAAAACAAAACGATCCAGCTTCACATCAGATGTATGTCGATCACGTTGCATTAATCGCTAAACGTATATTACGAACAGAATTATATGTTCATTTGGTGATAAATAACAAAAGTAATGGCTACTGTGTTCCTATTAAATCATTTTTATTTATTGCTCTCAACGCGTTTAGGTACGTGGCAGTCTTTTGTCACAGTGTTCTCTGTCATCGCCGAGTACGAGATAAAAAAGATATTAACACAAATTGAGTGAGCCAGTGTAACTACAGACACAAGGGACATAACATCTTGGTTCCCAGACTTAGTGGCGCATTGGAGATGTAAGGAATGGTATATTGCTTACAGCGTGATTGTCTATGAGCGGTGATGACCCCTTACCATCAGATGGCCCAAATGCTCGTCCGCTTACCTAGGCCATAAAAAAAAATCAAAACTCACTCAACTTTAGTTGCATTAACTTAACTGTCTTTGAAAAACATTTAAATAAAATAAACGTTGTAAAACAAGACACAATAATAATGACAAAATATATTTGTCTCACCTTTCTTATCAATCAATCAAGTATCAACTGCGCACGGCATATATATCGGTAAGCCAAGTCAAGCAACGTCGTATACGAACTGCTCAAGTTAACATGTTCTGACCACTGGAACACCTCGCCTCCAAAAATAATATTCATACGAAAAATATAAACATTTTGTTTGTTCAGTTATTATATGAGTCGGAAGGAAATCGAATCCGCCATCCTTGAGGCATGTTCCGGCTAATTAACGATTAATTTTGCTGTCATTGAGTTATATTAATATCGTAGTAACGATCGGATTTCGTCATCGTTGATTGCGGATATTAAAAACCCTAATGGCCTAGCGGATGGGCACTTAACTATCTGCTCTCATTATCTCCGGCTTAAAGTTGAAATTTCAAAAAAACATACGTTTCAAAGTCCAACTTCCTACAGTCAGTAGCTTTGGCTTGACTTCAGTGCGTTGATAGTCAGTTGGAACAATTGATTTTATAAGTGCAGGTTATTAGTTATCGCCAGCGGATTCTCTCGCGGTTTAGTCGCGAGGTTGTCGTGAAAGAGCAACAGACAGACAGATTTACTTTAGCATTTATAATATTAGTAGAGATATATAGAAAACAAAGAAATGTATAAAATTGAATCAGTTGCGTCCAAGTAAATGTGACCATCACGCCGACTTTAGTATTTACCCGACTACAGCGAATCGAACGGGAGACAACGATTTCAGTATTATATGTATTAATGTTACCATAGTTATATGGTCGTCTGTTATACGTAGCTCCTAAACTAATTGTAATATTTTATGAAATGAGGTTAGGTTTGTATTAATCGTGAGTTTTATAGGAATCAAAATATATATATTTTAATTTATAATACAACTACTTATATCCAATTTATATGTACTTCCTTAGTATCAATAACAGTTTCGTCGTCGTTCAAAACGCAATTTTTTCGCAAATCCATAACGAATATCACAGAGCGGACGAACAAATGGTCCACCTGATGGTAAGTCATCACCGCCCGTAGACAATGGTGCTGTAAGAAATATTAACCATTCCTTCCATCGCCATTGAACCTTGGAAACCTTGGAACCTTAAAAACCGGACATCAAATACGAGTAAATATTAGTATCAATAATAATAAGTGATATTTTTGTAAAAAATTTTATAGGAATGTCTAACAAGAAATAAAAAAAAAATAACTAGAAAGTACCTTAAACAACGAATTTGTAAAATGACATATTTTTACGTGAAGTTCTCCTCCGTTATGACTCCAAGGAAGGATCTACTTTGTTGTGTCTAGCAGTAGACGACAAACCGATACAAAGCGAGCACTAATCTAAAATTATACAAACACTTCGAGGTATTTCATTAAAATAATTAAACCTCGTCCTGAGGACACAAGACAAATATCGACCCTACACAATATGACTCAGTATAATTCGCTAATTGCTTAAAATTTTCGAGGAAATATTTATGCATAGCCTGTATGATGTGTCAAGCTTACTTCACACATGACAGCGAAATATTCTTAACAAAATATTACACGACAATATGTGCGTAATTCAATGTCAAATTATTTATAAAAAAAAACAACCACGGATGCGGAAAGTTATACCTCAGACCTTGGAAGCTTCGCCGAAAGAAAATTAGTCAGATTGTTTTTGTTTTTCATTTTCTTGTCATAGGTTATCGTATCTAAAATAAATAAATAAATAAATATTGGACAACATCACGTACATTACTCTGATCCCAATGTAAGTAGCTAAAGCGCTTGTGTTATGGAAAATCACAAGTAACGACGGTACCACAAACACCCAGATCCGAGACAACATAGAAAACTAATGAACTTTTTCTACATCGACTCGGCCCGAAATCGAACGCGGGACTCGGAGTGGAGTACCCATGAAAACCGGTGTACACCCTACTCGACCACGGAGGTCGTCAATATATAACAAAATATGTATCCTAGCATCGTGTTGAGTTAACATTAATCAGTTAACAGACTCGAAGATCTGAATTCTGTGGAGGGATAGCGAATCGAATTAAAATATTCTTTATTCGTTTAGGCTCATAAAAACACTTTTGAATTCACATGTTAGTGTTGACTTAAATTTAAAGCTATTACCTTAATATAACTTAGTTTAGAACTTGAGTTCTCAATAAACTGTTATTACTTACAGAATAATCTCGGTCACGGTTCTTATGTTATTTGAGTTAAATACCAATGACCGTTAACAACAGCCTCACGAGAAATGAAAGTAAATAACAATTTTACTCAAAAACTATTAAAATTTACGCAGGCGTTCCGTTCATGAATATTAAAGTTCTTGTAGTCTTTTTTTTATGATATCGGTAGGCGGACGAGCAAATGGGCCACCTGATGGTAAGTGGTCACCACCGCCCATAGACAATGGCATTGTAAGAAATATTAGAACTTATTTTTCTCGTGGACCACCTATTGGCATGTGTCCGTAATCACAGTTTGAGAGAAACACTAATATTGGTGCTTTTAATTCTATCCTTAGTAACCGAGTATTTCAGCAATTAAAATCTGTGAATTTGTTAGTGATTCTCTCTAACTGATGAAGAAAAAAAAAGAAAGGCACCTTTGGCATCAAGTATTTATAGTGGTGATCAAGTTCATGTCTGAACAAGCATTAAGCATTGTCGGGCGCATAGCGCTTTGCAATTCTGTACACGAAATTGTACGTAATATCGAATACGCAAGTTTGGACAAGTAACAGTCGCTTGCCTTATTAAAATATTATCTGCTTAGTTAGGTACTTAAAACAATGTAGGTGGGCCCTTATAAAAACTATGCTTATATTTTTGCTCTTTACTATCAAAAGCAGATAACTTTTCGCGGACCCCCATTAACATCTTATGGACCCCCATTTTTTATTCACGCCTACGTAGACCCCCAGCAAGTCTCATGTGGACCCCTGGGGGTCCACCTGGACCACTTTGGGAATCACTGCTCGACAAGGCCGCCTCTTGTGCATCTTTCTTAAATGTGATTCAACTTTATGTTTACTGGTGTACAATAAAGAGTATTGTGATTTGATTCATTGCGTGCAAAATATAAAGTGGAATAAATAATAAAAATACAAATGTCATAGATAATTAATTATTAAATAAAATAAGGTTTTATTTCATAAATTATTACTATTTATAATAACGTATTCTCGATATTAACTAATAATTATTATTAGGAGTTCCTAAAGGATCAGTTTTAGGTCTTGTTTTGTTTTTAGTGTGCATAAGTGATCTTCTATTTTGTGCTGTTTTATCTGCTGGTGATAATCTATCTTTTTTTTGAAAAACAATTGATAATCATACTGTTCATAAATCCTAAAAAAGTTTTTACGTTTAATTCGAAATATATTGTACAAGCGAAATACTATTACGAATAAAGTTATAGAAAATAAACAACGAATAAATGTTTTATTAAAAAAGTTAAAAATAACCGATTTAATAAGCATAGAAAATTCCTTACCACAATTCAAAATGGCCGATTCGTTTAGCATTACAAAGTTTAACTACCTAACTAAATAAAGGTTTAAACAATAAAATAAAATTCCTGTCGATGAAACGGTGAGAAGTTGCGTTTTTAATTTGAAAATAACAAGATACAAGTCGTAATACGATTCAAACCGTCATACCGCAAGTGATTGATGGCATTTTTATTAATAATCCGCGCTGAGGTATTTCTTAGAAGTGGGACGTGTTCAATATGCGATTCGTTTTTTACGATAATGATATGTTACTTTACATACCATTTTATTTTTAGTCCACGTTGAATAAATAACAGCCGTTTTATTTTGTATTCGTTACGTTCAGACAATGAGATATTTTATCGTAAGGAACTTTAACACACCTAACCGATCAAGCGAAACAGCTGCCGATTAGCAAACATTTGCAATTTGAATCACATTAAAACTTATAATGATCGTGATACCAAATTAGTCGTACAGAGGTTTATATATGTACAATTAAAATTCATAGAAGTGTAATTATCCATATTATCTTTAGGATATTTTCATGATGTAGGTAGTAACCGGGCAGGGGGGGCAGGCCTAATCGAACTACCACCGCCCGTCGACATTTGCAACAACGAGGGGATTACAGATGCGTTAACGGCCTTTAAGAAATGTGTCGTTTTTCTTGAAGGTTCCATCTCATTTGGTACTCATATAAAATACTTAATAAATGACCAGTTTATCGTGTTAATTAGCTTTGTGGAGATCAGATGGTTCCGGTACAGTGAGTGGGCTAGAATAATAGCAGGCTCAAGGGACATATCAACCTAGACTCTGCCCTGGTCGGCGCCACAATGGCAGTTAAGACCCTATACATTTATAACAACGCCAACAAAACACAAAATCTCTGAGAATCGCTATAATCTTTATCATTGTTTCCTTTGTTATGGTCTAAGCCCGCGTCTATCGATTATTGTTTTACGGAATCTTGTGTTCCCTCAAGCGATATATTTAAAGCTACGATCACACATGTTCGTCGAAGTAATTGTGATGTTGTCTGCACTGTATTTTGTCTCGCTTGATTGTTCATATGTAACCGTAGACACACAAGAATACTGCGTCGAGTTATAATATTTAATTGTCAATTAAAATATACACATCATCCGCCTCTCTGGTTATAAGACTTTATATCCTAAAGTCGATGAGAAAATGTCAGCTATAAGTCAAATCCTTTAGCCGTTGGTCCTGCACCTAAACTCAACTGTATTTTCAGATTGATCTCCCATCGAACTATAAACGAGGATACAGAGGAGATACGCTTGTGTACGTTATGATATCATAGCGCACAGAAGATGTTAGTCATAATAATTGGAACTGTGTAAATCGGTAAACTTTACTACTTCGACCGCATAGGTCGCACCTTTTTCGATACATCACCTATCGAAGGTGAGCTTTCTCAATTTTGAATTGTAGATTCCTAATTTAAACAAACAATTTAACTATACATACAAATATTTCTCACAATTATCGCCTTTAGAATGTCGATCAGTAATGGTGTGTCGAATCAAACAATTGTGTATAATGTGTTTGTAATCGTATTGATGTCGGCGACTGCTGAACAAATATGTAAAGAAGGCAGAAAGAAGTTGCTTTAACTCAGAATATATAGTACTAGTTAAATATCTCAATGGTCTAGTAACCTACAAGGCTACTCCCGAAGTTCAGAGTTCAAATAACGTGTCATGCCAAAACACCTATCGGGTTTTTCTATCAAGAAAATTTTAGTACGAGAGCGAAGTTTTGTAAATCCGTTTACCTGCAAAGTTACTTTTTCCGGTCGTGTGAGACTCTCCTGGGATTATGCGAGTGCGATGATAATGTGCTATTTATAAACTATAATTTCACGATCACAGTGAGCTGGATATACTCACTAAAGTCGTTGTATAGTCTAGAATCTTCTATCAGGGCAATGTTTAATTAGTTCCGTTACTGCAAGTTTCTTCGAAATCGACTTGTTTCTTATTCTTATATATTAAAAAAAGAAAAAGAGTAACTACCGAGTTTCTTGCCGGTTCTTCTCGGTAGAATCTACATTCCGAACCGGTGGTAGCTTTACTTTAAATAGTTTGTTAAATGACGATTCCAAAGTGCTTGTAAAAGCCTACTTGAATAAAGTATATTCTGATTTTGATTACTTGTATGAATCCCACTCACAGTTAAACGGCTCACCTTTAAAATCTGGAAGTTATTTCTGTTCATCCCGTGCATAAAAACACAAGTTCCGAATTCGTATTATTTGTACATTTAAAGATAATACAAAACAAGAACCAGTCGCAGACCCGAGTTCGCTTGAAAACTTTAAACGATATGCATTTAAAATAATACAAAAAATTCACACATAAATTGCTTTTAACCAAATAAAACGACATACAAAAAAATACAGTATAGCGTTTTATTTTATAACAAAACGCTGAGTTTCATTTGAATTTAATTTTACCTTTTTTATTTAAGCTTTAAAAATGATTTTACAGTTTTTTAGTCTTGCAACGTCTTGTAGCGATCATTTATATTTTATTTTGAACATCCTTTTATTTTAATGTGTACGAGCATTTTAAGTTACCAGCCTGAAATTAGCTCTCCGAGACATTTATATTATATTTTAAATCAATAAATAGAATGGTAAGTACTACCTACTGGACTATCTGAGAATAAATGGTCACCAGTGTCCATAACAAGATCCTTAAACAATATCAATGTAGCCTACCTTGGAGACATTCTGACTCTGCTATATATTCAGAATGCTCAGAAGCTTCTAGAATTATTAAGAAAATATGAAAAATCTGTTTGGGTCGGTTTAAAATTCACTTATTTTATCTTGATTTTAAGTAATTTCAAAAACCACGAATGTGAATTATTTTTGTAAAACATATTTTCGATGAGCCAACATTACGAGAATTCAATTATTTTTAACATTAGAACACAGAAAATGAAATACATTGAATAATTAAACAGTTGATAACAGTGCGCTAAAGGCGTCGGTCGCGGTTGTAACGGAAACAGACAATAATACGATAGAGGTGACTTCGACAAATATGGATAGATTTATTGACACGTATATACAGGGTTATTGGTAATTCGACGTATTCCCGTTAGGAGGTAATAGGGGCGACTATTTGCGATAATTTTAACTCCCATATGCATGATGCAAAAGTGAACCATTTTTGAGTTATCGCGTTTTTTAGATTTTTTCAAAATAAGTCCAAAATGCAACTTCAAAAATTTATTAAAAAAAAGTATCAATTAAAATCTATTTTTTTTCTTCTGATTTATAAAAACGATTAAACACTGGATATTTTTCAATATTACAACAATAATTATCGGTCCAAATTTAAAAATGCGAGACGGAAAACGATATTATTTCAATATTTTTTTCTCTCAAATATGCCTGAAAAACAAAAAAAAACATTATGAAACTTGTTCTGCAGATTATTTTAAAAACATAATCGTTTAATTAGCTTTCCGAAAATGTATAAAAACTAGGAAATTATTTCAAAGCAACCGAAATAAAATGATCAGAAAGGACGCTGATGGAAATTCGTATTCGAACATGACCGAATTCGTACCAAAGGTCGCTCTTTAAAATTCCCACAAAATTGATTTAAAATAATATCCAATGTAAAAAAACTTACTTATTTACTTAACTCACTTACTTAATACAAATTTAAAATAAAATTTAAATACATAAACAGTTCAGTAGCTAAGTTACAATTAAGATATTTTGTAATTTAGCCTAGTTCTTGCTCGAAGTGACTTCCCTTATTGCGAAAGCAAAGTCGCATTCTTTTTCTAAGTTGTGACTTAACTACCGAACTACTCAAATTATTCCGCATTGTATTTGAAGCGTTCATAATTCATATTTTGATTTCTTCCGCGGATGACACAGGCGAGACGTCATAAACTAGGGATTTCATGTGACCCCAAATATATAAATCGACCGGCGTTAAGTCCGGACTCCTCGTGAGCCACGGAATGGGTCCATTTCGGCCTATCCAACGATTAGGTTGTAATGTAATGGAGTTGCAATACACGAAAAGTTATAATACACTGTTGTGTATTGCAACTCCATTTAGCCTTAAGTCTTTAAGCTTGCCAAGGCGTTGCCTCCTGTGACTAGCTCCCTTCTATTTCAGTTTACTAATCCTTTGGGCTGTGTCAATAACTTTGTTTTTTTTTTTGCGAAAGCCTGCATATATTACGAAATAAGCGAAACAGCTGCATACCTTGTCCACAAGTGTAGGGAGGAATTAGCCCGAACGAACATAATAAGATACATTTTATTTTATATTTTTATTTACATAAAAATATATATATATATTTCTAGAACATGGCACTTCTATGCAACACTATAGTCTATGATTAGTGTAATATCTTAAAACGAGTCGAAACGACATTCGTCAGGGTCACTAAGTGTACAACGCTGTTAACGTGAACATATACACAATCACTTAAATTGAAGTATCCATTCAAACAAAATGACATTCTGTCAAAGCATTCTTTACAAATATCTATTTAATTTATACTTTGTAAATAAAGCCATTAATATAAATATCTATACATTATTATATATATCTGTTTAAGATCGACATCTCAGGCGCATACAAGTTGGCATAAATATAATTGTATTCATTGTTTATATACTCCGCCCTATAGGTATTTATATGCCGCAGTTTTTATATGATGCTGTTAAGTGCTGTAAATTTCACATCAAACTTAAATATTCTTCTCATCAAAACAATCGAAATACATTCAAGTATTATTTTTATAGGTAGGTGACCTGAGGGTAACGGTCTGTAGAAAATATTGACCATTCCTTACATCCCCAATGCGCCAGCAACCTTTGAATCTAAGACGATATATCTCACCCTTCAAACCGAAACACAACAACAAACAAGCAAACATTTAGCAAACATAGTAGTAGTTAAGTAGCCAGTAGTTGAAATTGTTGTCAATTGGAGTTACATGTCATTATAAAATTCGTGTGGCGCGTGTTTAGTCAAACACTGATTTCTCTTTCTGATATCATTGTTTTGACATTCGAGAGAAGGAGACAGCATTGTTTAACACAACCCTTAGATATAAAATATAAGTCTACATGAATCTCACATCAATATAACATATCATATTAGAAACGGTTTTAGGTCAAAAACTAAATTTACTTAAAAAAAAACATATCTCACGTTGACATTTAATTCGAAAGCGTTTTAAATCTATATTAATACATAATGAGACTATTGCGTAAGTGGAAAAAATACTAAACCGATATACATAAAACTTTTACCAGGTGTTACAGCGTGTTTCGGAGAAGGTTTTGGTATGTAATTCGCTTCGCAGTTTCGCTTTAATTTTAGACTATTGACGAAACAATCTCGAGTTTCAGTCTTGTGAATCATAATCGGACCGTTCGTTTAGCTAATATTTAACGAGAAACACACGCCAAATGATCGTGTTATATTTACATTAGCAGCCTGTAAATTTCCCACTACTAGGCTAAGGCCTTCTCTCCCTTTGAGCAGAAGGTTTGGAGCATATTCCACCACGTTGCTCTAATGCAGGTTGGTGGAATTTCGTTGAAATTAGACACATGCAGGTTTCCTCGCCATGTTTTCCTTCACCGCCGAGCAAGAGATGAATTATAAACACAAATCAAGCACATGAAAATTCAGTGGTGCCTGCCTGGGTTTGAACCCAAAATCATCGGTTAAGAGGCACGCGTTCTAACCACTGGGAAATCTCGGCTCTTATTATTCTCGTATTAGAAAAAACGTAAAATACCAATTCGAGTATAAGACCTTATTTTATTAAAGACTATGTGACTGGCGCTAAATAAGTAAACCAAAATCTGAATTTACGTTCTAACCCAACGAACACAATTATCAAATTTATTTGTCCATCAATTGTTAGTAGAACCAATAGTTTCTATAAAGATGAAAATTTCAACAATAGTTGTTTGTAAAATGATTTTTTTTTATCTGTTTTTAAATACTTAATCATTAATATTATTAATATTCGATTGGACGAATGGTTCAAACGGTGGCAGCCATTTTGGACGCTTCTCGAGATCATAATTAAGATCAACGAATCTTAATTGATAATTTTATTGCTTTTATTACCCGTAACGAAACTTATTGGGTTTTCCCAACGAGAATGAGAATCTATCTCAGTAGCAGAACGTAGACTGAATGTTGACAGTAATCACGTTTGCGTACTCCTCCACGTTGAATTGGCGTTTAATTGTATTGATTGTCATTACTCTAATTTTAATCGTATAATGCATCTAAGAGTTCTCACAAGCAAGGCAAACTCATACTAATCAACGCGGAGGAGTGGACTTTGTAGTAAAACAGATCTATACTGGTCCTGCGCCTGACCTCTTTGCAATCGTGTCTGAGTTGAGAGTGCACCTGTGCACCTGTGTTATCAGACATGCACTGTAACATGTGCTGCACAGTTGGACAGTGTCTCTTGATTTGATTCAACACCGTAGCCGCTGCCGGTCAGGAGTTCAGTACATCCTCAACGACACCTCTGCTACCATCAAAGAGGCCACAGAACCGGACGAGTTTATTGAGGATAATTAAAACTTAATGAAAAATTTTATGTTGTAATCCATTAAACACGTGTGAGGTAAAACATTACTTAAGCGAGATTTTTGTAAATTATTTTCAAATGTAGCACTTAATTTTTTTTTTATCAATTTTCTCGGAACGGACCAGTTTTAAACATATTTTAAGCAAAATTCAGACTCATTTAAAAATAAAACTTACCATAAAGCAATGTACGTATTAACACACAAACGCTTTTATTTAAATTAATTTTGAAAATCTTCTTAATTATTCTGTTAATATACTAATTAATTATCAGAATAAAAATTTAAAAACAAAATTTGTTATAATTATTTAATTAAAATGACGATTCAAATGACCTTGAGCCAACTTGAATAAAGTATACGTACCTTTTCCTCCTTTGTCCTAACCCAAAGGTTAGTGACCTAGTCAATTTTGGCCACGGCCGGCAATCTCAAGGGAGTACTCTAGGAACTACTCAGGACATATATATGCTATTTACTTGGTGGTAGGGCTTTGTGCAAGCCCGTTTGGGTGAGTAACACCCACTCATCAGATATTCTACAGCCAAACAACAGTACTCAGTATTGTTGTGTTACGGATGAGTGGCCAGTGTAACTACAGGCACAAGGGACATAACATCTTAGTAAGCCAGGTGGCCCCTATGCTCGTCCGAAAACCTATACCATAAAAAAATGCATAAGAGCGCAAACACGGCACCTGTGTTTACGCACTTGTGCATATATAATCTCTCATACTTCACCCAAATAATCCGATGGAACGCAACGAACCTAAAGGTGACCATCTATACAATTTTTTCTTTTTTGGCTCGCTTTTAACGAATTCGAGCTGAAATAATTTCGCATCCGGCACTGACAATTACAACAAAATTTGGTCGCAAATATTCCCTTTAGCAATTGTAATTTGTATTGTCTGTACAAATATTTGTCCCGGCTCGCTATAGTTATTTATACTAGTTATTTTATACGTGCGTCGTGTGTGTGTCTTAATCAACGCGATTACGACTATATTTTAAAAACATCGAATAATCAAATCTACAGAGACATATTCTTTGTACCTTTGACATTATTTTATATTTTGGTTTCCGTTATAATTTGTCTGAACGATTATAAAATACCATCGCAAACTAATTTTAAGATTATTGGTGACAATAACAACTCTACTTCTCTACGACGACGAAACGAATACTTATTGGATAGAGATGCTTGTATTTAAGTTCGATTTCCAACGAAGAACTGATCAAGAACACTAATTCTGGATACTAACCTCTATATAAATCTGGTTTGTTTTAAGTGCTATGCGCTGGTAACTGCTTTTCAAAACGGCGTTGGGCTTGAAATATTGACGATTCAAAATTGCTTTATTGTAAAGTTTATTTGAATAAAATATATTGAATTTGGATTTGAACGACTCTCCATCTTCTGCGTCTATTTGGAATGTCGATTGGTAGTTTTTTTTCTCGAAGGGAGGTCATGTAATTCTGGATTCTTTAGCCGGCTTGGCTTAACATAAGGATCGCCATATCAAGTTTCAGTCAGAATCGACTTGATGAATATCATTGTGATTATAAGATTACACATTCTTATCAAGAATTATTCAACATTTTATAACGATTATCGGTTTCTGTTGAATCGTGTAAGACGTTTAACAATAAAAAACCTAGTAATCTGACCATCAAAACAAGATGGCGTCGTAATGCAGCAAAGCTTCGCCAATTATTAAAATAACATCGTGCTGTAGACGTGTGCTAATAGTTTCCATTATAACAAACAGTCCGGCACAACGCAATTAACATTATTATTACATAAAAATTATCAAGCAAACATCAAAAGAACAATTTCTTCATACGTTCGTACATATTTTACGACATTTCGTCTTTATTTATAAATCTAGGTATATTTTTAGGGTTCCGTCTGTCACAAGGCTGTAACTCATGAACCGTTATAGTTAGATATTTTAAATTTTCACAGATGATGTATTTCTGTTGCCGCTATAACAGCGAATCTGAATAAAATAAATATTTAAGGGGGCTCCCATAAAACAGATATGATTATGATCAGAATACCTGGTTTCATGGAAAGCATTTTCATTTGATGACGATTTTAATAATGTAACAAATTATAATAGGTAGATTAGAGGATGCGGTATTAAATAAACGCGTAGGCTTCGCAGTAGTCGGGTTATAAGTAAAAAAAACAGCTATGCGGGTAGCGTAAGACCGGCCGTTGTAGGAGTCCTCGCTGGAGGCCTTTGTCCGACAGTGGACGTCTTTCAGCTGGGATGATGATGACGATTGTTGAGAGCTGAGTCAAGACCGCTCCACACGTGGAGACGGCTTGAAGCGTATTGTACACTGTTTCTGTGCGTCTTCGGACACGAGATGAATTATGAAAACACGTAGAAAGTCAGAGGTGAATGAACCTATAATCTTCATTTTTTTTAAGTCATATACTTGCTAATGGATCAACTGATGGTAAGTGGTCACCATTGCCTATAAATATTGCCACTGTATGCCAAAAACCTTGGGAACTTAGATATTTAGTGCTTTGTGAAACCGTAACATAACAACACTAAATATTGCTGTTTATCGGTAGAACGCGTGATTTATGGTGGTACCGACCCTACCATCGGTGATTAAGAAGCTGAGCTAAAGATTCACGTGTAACTGGCTCCTTGCTTGCAATTCCCTATGCCCTAAGGTAGTAAAGATGCATATGGGGGGGATGTGTTATAAATAGACTTAATTAATGCACCTTTCGCAAGTATCGCCGGACCGGTTCGTCGAGTTTTTATCAAACGTAGATATATAATACCGTTCTATGTACGTTTGCTAACACAACGCTTGAATAGGGACGAGTTTTTTTAATGAACCTTTATGATATAGAAGCGACTTTTCAACTTCGTAAACTAGCGTTAGCTTTAAATACCGGGATGTATTGGATTTTTTCGTTTAAGGCAATATTTTGAATACAATTAAATATGCTTTTTTCAAGGAGGCTTTTGCAAAATACTTTTAATCGCCATTGTACATGTTTCAATGAATTACACTAACACCGTTTCAGAATGTTGAGATCTCTAACGAGAAGAACAAAATTTTGTATAATATTAATTAAATATTAAACTTAATTACTTATTTAATATCCTGTTTGAAAATCAACAGTTAATAACTAATGTCCCTATCATCTATACAATCTTAATAAATTATTTAAATTTATTGATCGTCGAAGTTACAAAATCATTGCGGAAAATTTGTATAAAAACGAATATCTCGCCTCAGGGATTTAACTAAACTAATATTATAAATTCGAAAGAAACTCTGTCCGTCTGTCTGTTACTTTTTTAATGAAGTTTGATATGAAGCAAGATTGAACTTCAAGGAACGACATAGGCTAAGTTTCGATACCCAAAACCTGACAACATACCGGTAAAACGCGGACGAAGCCGTATGATATACTAGCCGCGCCCGCGTCTTCGTCCGCATTTGAATTGAACAAAAAAGTTATTGGTGTACCCTAAGTTCCCCCTTATAACATCAGCTTTCCGCCAGTGAAAGTCCAGTCAAAATCGGTCCAACCGTTCCTGAGATTATCCAGAACAAACAGACCGTCAGCAATTGAAAAACAATGTTATTTTGGTATATGTACCGTGTATACATACATACACATGCATTTAGTAAAAAGCGATTTTTTAATATAATAACAAACAGATACTCTAATTTTATTATATGGAAAATTACGGAGACGGAAACTTGGCGTCATAAAGACTAAATAATAATAAAAGTTCTCACAACAAACTCCCAAGAATTCATGTGCTAAGCGTTATTTCTCCAAGCGCACGATCCTTATCATTCATCACGAGATACAAAATAACATACTCAAGGTCGAAATCATATAATATGTACTATTTTGTAAATATACTGAGTAATAATTCATTATCTTTTAAATATTAAATATTTTATGTGTATTTTCTTATCCATATAAATTAAAATGTTGGCGTCTGAGTGTGATTTTAAATTATATATATACCTATGTTGGACAACATCACATACATTACTCTGATCCCACTAACACGGTACCACAAACACCCAGACCCAAGACAACATAAAAAACGAAAGAACTTTTTCTACATCGATTCGGCCGGGAATCGAACCCGAAGCCTCGGAGTGGCGTACTCATGAAAGCCGGTGTACACACTACTAGACCACGGAGATCGTCAAAATTAACTGCTATTTTTGTGTAAAAACTGTCTATGTGGTTAAATATGTTCCTTAAACGAAAATACATATTTTTATGTGTCTATTTGTCCGGAGTAATCATCGAAACTATTAAACATGCAAATTGAATTATCTCATCACAATCGGGTCTATTGAACGTTACAAATATAAAATTTACGTATATTTACATATATAAGTATTTAGAATAATATGAATTTGTAATTAAATTAATACTGGTACAGTTAAAACAATACATTACAAAAGTACATAAAATATAGTATTAAACAGAATAGCCAACTATATCCATTCGATCTATGATACAGTTAGATGAAAGCATCACCTGATGGTAAGGGGTCACCCCATTGACAATGGAGCTGTAGGAAACCTTGGAATATAAGATGTTATGTCCCTTGTGCCTTTAGTTACACTGCCTCAATCACCCTTCAAAACGAAATATAAAAATACTGAGTAGTACTGTTTTGTGAATATTAGCAAAGCCCAAAGCAAAATTAAGGAATTAATAATATTCCTATTTTCCTCTCGTTTTAAGCTTGTCACTTGTGTTAGGAGTGGAGACGACAATAGGCCCCCTTGGGGGTCAGGATCGATCCTGCGACTTTTTACATCGGTAGGTGGTAGGTTCAAATCTTAAAATATAACCGAAGTTACGATTTCTTAATTGCAAGCACCTGTTTTTGTGTAAGATTCATCTCGTGCAGCAGTCAAGAGAAACATCGCGACGGATCAAAATCCGCCATACGTCCCCCGATCCGCATTGCAGCAGTGGAATAATCTCCGAACGGTATTTATACACTGTTACCTTAATTCTATACGTATGTCTGTCTGTGTCGCTTCTATTAAACTCCGTTCTTAGGCTCAAACTTATCTACAGTTGGTGAAGCTGAACACACTTACAATTCCTCATATTCAAAGTCAACATCAGTACACAAACTGTATAACATTTTAAACACAATGATTTTAATAAACGAATTAAATTAAAACTACCGCAAATATATAAAATGCGATCTTATTTTTATGATACCGGATATATCTAGCAGTACAATGCAGCAAAAAAAAAAAATGTGTAGCTATTTCTGTATTAATGTAACAATTATAATACAAATGTATGTTAATTTAAATGAATATTTAGATCGTTACCTAAATACGTTAAATGCAAATCGTACAGGATGTACGTCTCTCTCGATACTCAATGAAGTGAAAGCACTGTAAATAATTTCATTTTTAAGTTAATCTGTGATAAGTAATACTTACACCACTTTCTGAGGAACGCGCTCGTGAGCTTAGCGCATAATTTGTCACGGCCCTGCATTTTGATTGTCCACAAATCTTCAATAAACACAATATCACACAGCACCACACACACACTAAAACCGTTCCATTTAGTTGTTAATCAATTTAAATTGAGAATTCCACCGGGCGACGCGTCCTCCTTCGCCGGCGGTCGGTCGCGAACTGACTTCTGTGACTTCTATGACGTTACGCGATGTGCGTATGCGCAGAAACCTGCGATATAAGGAAAAAAATATGTTAAGAACATGGTCTGGCTACCAAAGATCATGGCTGAGGACCGTCTTCGAAGGCTGGGTAAAGGTCAGAATAATTTTTATCAACATTTAAATACATTTCCGACGTCAATTAAGCCTTTAATTTTCAGAGTCTAATTTGAAACTACTTATACAAATGAATTAAAATTTAATTTACAATAATGCTTGCTATTCTCTTAAACAGTTATTGTTTAACTGTAGTCAATTAAAATTATATGTTTAATCAGGCAGATTGCACACCTTGACCCCGGCCCATGGAAGACTGACGGTCCGTTACTCCATTTAAAGAATGGAACTCTTACTATGTATTATTCAAATCAAATCAAATCAAAATATACTTTATTCTAGTAGGCTTTTACAAGCACTTTTGAATAGTCATTTAACAAACTATTTTAAGTAAAGCTACCACCGGTTCGGAATGTAGATTCTACCGAGAAGAACCGACAAGAAACTCAGTAGTTACTCTTTTTCAACATCTAAAAATATAATATAGTGTATGTCTCCTGCCTGGAAGTCAACAAGTATTAACTCCACGCTTTTTTATCATCAATATAATCTTGTATCGAATAATATGCCTTCTTTACCAATGTATTTTTTACAAATGACTTGAATCTATAAAACGGCAAAGTTAAAAATGTCTGCGGAATTTTATTATAGAAACGGATACCTTGCGTGCAATATTGAGAACTATAGTAGAAAATATACGAAACAATAAATGCTTACTTTTATCTATTTAATAGGAATGCACGCAGTGTGTGTATTTTTCAGCAACATCAATTTAGAAACAAGACAGATAACACAATGGTCGCCGCGTGGCGGACAATTTGATGAATTGCCAATTGAATGTTGACATGTGTTCAGCCAATCCGATAACACGATTTACACACAATCGCCAATCAAATGGCGTCGTGTGGAATGATGAAGATGTCCTGCTAACCGAGTTTTCGGTCACAGCCGCGAAAAATAGACATATGGGTTTTATTTCGCACAACCCTTACATATCGATACTATAAGAAATACTGATCATTCCTCATATCACTAATGTGTCTCCGACGTCGAGAATTAAAATGTCCCTTGTGCCTGTGGTTACAGTACCCTACTCGCCTTCAAACCAGAACACAATAATGTTAAGTATTGCTGTTTGGCGCTAAAGTGTATCATGCGTGGATGGTACCCACCTAGCCGTCTAGCTGGCACAAAGCCATACCAAGTCGTATCGGCTTGGTAGTTTCAGACGCGGAACACAAGAAAAAGAACGTCATTAATTCAAATAAATTACATAGTGTCCCAAAGCTTTATTAACCCGAGTGATCGGTTCCCGACTATTTTTTATACGATCTATGAATTAAAATATCTATCTAATTGTAGTTACTATAAATATTAAAAAGCTCTAATTAAATACACTTTAATAAACGTCAAAAATTTATACTTATTGAGATTTCAAGTCAGGACGATTTATTAAGGACTTTATAATTGGTTTCAAATATGCTCGTGACCTTGAATGCCTGTCAACAGCCCTGCATAACTCGAGTATCTGGAGGTTGTACGCGCGCTATAAACTTTACGCAAAGATTTAAGTGTCGTAGCAATTATAAATTCAATTATCATAATTACTCGTTTTTTCGTAGGTCGTACGGACCTGGTTCATACTGAATAAGGTTATATTACAAGGCTGATGACTGTCAAAAGGGCGTGTCAGGTACGTTCATGAGGAACGTAGCATTTCATTGAGCAGAACTCAAGTCTGACCTCACTTTGTATATCGCTCGTGTTACAAGCCAGTGATATTTCGATGCGTGTATCGTTTGAATTTTATAATTATTACTTCATATCTAGATACCGAAGCGTGTCCGATAAGCGAATGCTCTCTATGAAAACATACATATTATATACATGTGTATCTCATACCTATTGAACTCGAACAAATTTACCAAAATACGTTTTGCTGGTGTACTGTAAAATCGATACATTTAAGCATCCCGCCTCATTTAAGCAACAACTTTTTCAATAAACTCTTGTTAGTTACAAACAAGATAGTTTGCATGCCGTCTCATATATCATTTAACGGATGATTCTGTGATTTTCAAAAATTGATTTCCAATGTCATAGACACGTAGAAAACATCGAAATAGTCCAAAAACTTTTCCCATCAATCAAGTTTGAAATTTAAACACAGTAACTTGCGAATATTAAACTGAAACTATTAAAAAAAAATGATGACCCCTTTGGATTTTCCAAATTTTTTATAACAGATAACAAAATGTCAAACGATCTGTATTACAAAGTGGAAGGTCATTCACCAGTGCAGTTTTCTAGATGAACTAGTTGTGCCTTGATATTTTTATGTCGAGGCTATTCTTAGGAATCGATTGTTTTTGTGCAAAACTATTTGTGGTCAAGACACTTCTAGATAACTGTTTTAATAAAGTTTATCAATTTATATATACAGATTTGAGATGGCTTAGTGATAAAGACAAGTTAATCTTAACCAATGATTGCGGGTTCAAACCCAGGCAAGCACCGGTTTTCATGCGCTTAATGTTCAACCCGCATTAGAACAGCATGTCGGAATAAGCTCTTTACTTTCTCCCCAAAAGAAAAGGAGGAAAAATCCCATGACACAAGATTGTGCTCCAAAAACTTTATAGTACAATTACATATCATAAATTGTAAAAGGATAATAAACTTCTGAGATCTTCTCATTCGCTAACGGAACCCTAAACACTATTCCGATTAAGAATTACTAATTACGGGACAACTATCAAGCTTTGCATAACATTACGCAAATGTGAAAGTAGCTCACGAGATCACGAGAACGCGACAGTCGCGGACGAATTTGAATTTTATTACTATTCAAAATTAAAAAAACGAGACACATCAACTGGTTCCGTAACAATATTATGTGCTAATTGTATCGTATTGTCTGTAAGGATGTGGGCCTCACGAGTGGGCCTCAAACAGAGACCCAAATCATTAATATTCAAAATAAAATATACTCTTTATTCCAGCAGGCTCTTACGAGCACTATGAATCATTAATTTTCAAGATGTTTAATGTTCTGATTCATCAATCAATTATTTAGCTGGCATACTGTGCAGGACTCATAATAGTACTCAGGTCTGTGCGTAAACACAAGTATTCCCTGCCCTCACTATCCCATGAGAGTATGAAGGCATGGGATTGTATTGCTACTTAGTGCCGGCGTTAGGGGCTTGCGATGGAGCCACTGCTCAGGGTGCTAAATTTGGGCGGGCGAGGTCTGGAGCCTCCTGTGCTGCATACACACAATACTCTTCTTTATAGAGTCGGTCGCCGATCAAACTGCACGAAAAAATAAGGTCGTCCACAATTTCTACTGTCAAAGACAGCCATTGGAACAGTCCGGCCTTGCTGCCCAGTCTGACCCTGGTTCAATATAATAGCGCATCAAATGAATGCTGCAAATCACGACAGAAAAACCAAATAATTTTATTAATAGAAATTCGGGGTGTGCAGGAAAACATATATATGAACATACACCGATTCCCATTCTTACTATGTTGTATAAGTAAAAGGAGCTAAGTATTGTACATGTAAGTTTATTGTTAATTAGCGATGACTAACAGCCATCGAACCTTGAACTCCCTTTATCTTGTCTCCAACGACATTGTCTCACCGAGGCATTGTCAGCGTTGAATCACGTCAGTCTGTACGCCTTTTATAGTTAAAAATCGTGACAGAAATCGCCAATAAATTTCATAATGTAGGTATTCCTTTAATTTTAACCGCACTGATAACTATCGTGGAAATTAGCCATTACATATGCCAAAAAATGCCAAATATCATGCTGCCAACCAGAAGGATCAGTCATCTTACTAATCAGACCCCGTTTGGGTTAGTTCCACTTACTCATCATTTTATTATGTTCCAATTCGAATGCTGAATGAGTTTGAGTGATATTACTGACAATTAGAACATGAATACCTTCCTCCACCTGAGATCCCTTGATTGGCACTGTAGGGAAAGCAGAAGCCACAATCATTATTCGATATAGAACCGCTACTCTTGCTTACCACCCGCTTCGAAAGAGACCCAGACCGAGAATAATAATAATAATAATTTATTTATTTCACACAGAAAACATCTATAAAACTATTACATGATTGCACTATGAGTAAAGACTTAATGTGTAATATAATATGGTCATCAAAAGAAAAACAGGTCAAGTACTGGCTATACTAGCTAGGCTAAAATTAACTAGCCTGTGTTAAGGATAATAAGGCTAAAACAAAATTACCGAATTTCTTTTTATTTCTCGTTTCAAGTTACAAATCTTTATGACCCACTGCTGGAAAGGACTCTTCTTATTGAGGAGAATATTTAAGAGCTTACCACCACACTACTCGTTAGTTATTGGCCGGGTTAAGAAGAATCTGTTAGAAAACAGTTTATGCAAAAACTGAGCAATAAGACCCCGTCGTTTCTGTATTTACTTTAATGTATATTATATACGTAAAAAGGAAAATAGATGTGTTTACGTAACAGTTCAAGTCAGTCCCGCCATTGAGTCAGTTCAATTAGAGACAATTTTTCAATTTTCCTTGTATGTTCTTTAACTAGAATTGATAGTAGTATTTAGCAGTAATTAAATCATGTCATTTAGGTAGACGGACTGACAAATGGACCACCTGATTACCACGTGGGTACCATTTGGTTCTGTAAGAAATATTAATCATTCTTCACATTACCAATGCGCCATCAATCTTTTAAAACATGTTATGTCCCTTGTGCCTGTAGTTACACTGGCTCATCCTTTAAAGGGGAACACGTCAAATCAAATCAAAAAATACTTTATTCAAGTAGGCTTTTACACGTTGTCCTGCCAATGTCAATAAAAAAAAATCAAAATCAAAATATCGTTTAAGTATTTGAAACGGGATTAGACTAGTGAGACTAGCTAGTCTCGTGAACAAGACATTCGTAGATAATGTCAAAATATCGAGCTCCACCAAATAAATTAAAAAACATGGTTAATATCCCGTTTCAAATAGTTATAGTAATAAAAATTAAAAATAACCATGTTAATTTAAAATCTTATACAAAATATACTTTATTCAAGTAGGCTTTTACAAGCACTTTTGAATCGTCATTTAACAAACTATTTAAACTAAAAGCTACCACCGGTTCGGAATGTAGATTCTACCGAGAAGAACCGGCAAGAAACTCAGTATTTACTCTTTTTCAACATCTAAAAATACAGTCATGTTAGTTAAATACAATTATATATGTATGTTATGTCTCCTGCCTGGAAGTCAACAAGCATTAACTACACGCTTTTTTATCATCCATATAATCTCAATACCAAGCATCGCTGTTAAGGGGTAGAATATATGATGAGTGGGTGGTACCTACCCAAACGAATGCACAAAGCGATAACACCAAATAAAATAATCCCCAGCCGCTATCGACATATGAAACGAACTACAATCACAACGAGCTGAATTAACGAATTGCTTTACTTTAGGATATCTGTGGGTGTGTGCTCCCCACTTAACAGCTCGAGTTAGCAATATGAATTACAGCTCAATAAAAATTACAAAACTAAACAGAGATCCTACGGAAGTGGTCGTTGCAACAACGTTGTGTTCGATTGGCAACGTCCTCGGTGTCGACACTCATCGATATGTCTTCCGCCAGCGAACGCGTCCAACGGCTGCTGGCGCGTATGATGTTAAAAGCGTGCCCGGGATTTCATACGCGTAAATGCTTAACCGATTTTCGTGTAACTTCAACACTTAAAAATCTTTTTTCTATAAATAGTGTCGCCCACGATTCTCTTAAGGTTCTACTCATATTATAAACGCAAACGCACTCTGTCTGACTGATACACTATCACGACTAAGCCGCTGAACAGATTTTGATGAAATTTAGTACGGAGTAAACTTAAACGTTAAAAAAGGACATGGGTTACTTTCCTGATTCACCCCTCGATGGGGGAGGGGGCCTAACTTTAGTCCTTCCGCGACTCAAACTATCTCCATACCAAATTTCATCTAAATCGTTTCAGCAGCTTAATCGTGAAGAGGTAACAGCTTTCGCATTTATAATATTAGCGAAGGTTATATATTTATACATTTAAGAATACAGAAACTTTTAAAAAAAAAAAATAATAATACAAATATGAGGAATTACTAATATTGCTATTTACCCCTAGGTTAAACTTAATCCTTGTTTTAAAAGTAGGGCAACAATAGCTCAAGGGATCAGGATCAATTCTGCGACGTTTTACATCGCTAGGCGACCCTTAAACCATTGCGCCATTGGCGCTTTATAAATACTACAAAAATTAGACAAATTTTCAAAATTTCCCTATTAAGTCGATTAAAAAAATTCGAAGCCTATACTCGTGATAAATTTAGATCAAACGCGTGACCCAATTCCTTGCGAATCGGTTAAAAAGGCGGCTAACGTTTATCGCAACGCGCCTCAACTTGCCGCTTGAATAACAATAGCCCATGTGGTCGAAGTAGGTTGTGAATGAAATTACTTCTACAGTTCCGTATATATAAACTAATAAGTAAAATATACCTAAATTATACAGAAGCTATTTTATATGTAATAGGTAGCAGGTCGCGCAAATGGACCACCGAATGGTAAGTGGTGACCATCATAAACATTGGCGCTGTGAGAAATATCAACCATTCCTAAGACAGAAAGAGAGCTAAGATGTTTTGTCCCTTATGCCCGCAGTTACACTGGATCACTCACCCTTCGAACACAACAATCCTAAGTATTGCTGTTCGGCGGTTGAATATCTGATGAGTGGGTACCCAGGCGGGCTTGGACAAAGCCCTGACACCAAGTAGTGGCCCCATTTTCACTTGTTAAAGAGTTTGAATTTAATTTTTCAAGCATAGTCAGTATCTTTATACGTGTGACGAAGACCAAGGCAAAATAATTCAGCAACCCTTTCAACTCTTTTTAACGGACGGCTTAAGAAACGGAGGTCATATTCCATCATTATTATATTTGCTAAAATTTTATGTGATTGTCTACCGATTTTCTTTTGCGATCTATTCACTAGCTTCAGTGTTATTAATAAAAAAACTTCGAATGAAGCAAATTCATGTTTTCATAAAATTTTCAATGATCATTGTGGTCAAATTTCGTTTTGGCGTAAGCAATGGCTTTTTTTGCGGTTAGTAGAATTATCTACGAGGCGTAACTGAATAGCATTTCTATAAAACAGTTTCGTAAGTATAGAAGAAGAAAAATTACAAAATTAACGGCCATTACTGGTAAAACGTGATGTACGATAACGATTCATTAAATACGTTAGATTAGTAAAATAAATTTATAAGCCATATATGAGACATGAATATAAACAAATTAATAAATAATTATATTTTGGAGGTGCTAAGAAACTGGATATTATATTTAATCTAAAAAGTTTTGTTTTGCTTTGCTCAAACATACTCTTTTTATGTGTGTATTATAAACATATACACACTAAATTTATATATTCAAAACAAAGGAAAAATGGCACGGGCAACTGTGAACCCGTGGATGATATAATTATTTTTTTAAAAAAAAGACACAAGGGTCGTAACATCTTAGTTCCCAAGGTAAGTGGTGCATCAGCGATGCAAGGAATGGTTAAAGGTAAAATTTCATACGGCAATGTCTATGGGCAGTGGGAACTAACCAGCAGGTGGCCCCTTTGCCTAACTACGAATAATTCGTATTATATTAATACGAATTTCCACCAGCGTCCTTTGTGGTCATTTTGTTTCGGTTTCTTTGAAATAAGTTCCTAGTTGTTATACATTTTTTGAGAGCTAAGAAATCGGTAATGTTTTTAAAATAATCTGCAAGACAAGTTTCATAACGTTTCTTTTTTTGTTTTAAGGCATTTTTATGGAAAAAATTCCGAAAAAATATTGATATAATATCGTTTTCCGTCTCGCATTTTTAAATTTGGACCGATAATTATTGTTTTAATAATGAGTGTTTAATCGTTTTTATAAATCAGAAGAAAAATCTGATTTTAATTGATACTTTTTTTTAAATAAATTTTTGAAGTTGCATTTTTGACTTATTTTGGAAAAAACTAAAAAACTTGATAACTCATAAATGATTCACTTTTGCACTGTACTGTGGGGCTCAAAATTATCGAAAATAGTCACCCCTATCACCTCGTAACGGGAATAGGTCGAATTACCAATAACCCTGTATATACAAATAGTTGCTCGAATATCTCCTTCGACATAACTTCGACATCAATTGTTCGACGTTTTACATATCCAGATATATAAATTGTCATGGTGAACTTTTTTGTACCATCAATAGTGTTGTAACTCGCAGCTAGATGGCGCTAGGACACATCAACTTCTATACCATTCCAGCCATTGCCTTGACAATTGTTATTATATTAATTGTATTTAACTAACATGACTGTATTTTTAGATGTTGAAAAATAGTACCTACTGAGTTTCCTGCCGGTTCTTCTCGGTAGAACCTACATAGATTCCGAACCGGTGGTAGCTTTACTTATGAAGATTCAAAAGTGCTTGTAAAAGCTTAATCGAATAAAGTATATTTTGAGAGGTTACTAGTAATCATATAAATAAGATCGTTTGTTTGTTCGCGTTTACGCTCCAAGTCCAATCAATGGACGATCATAATGGACACGAAAACCACCATTTACTTTTGTATTGTAAAGTATAATAGTTTCGCTTAAAACAATATCTTAAACACGTAAAATAAAAATCTCTCATTGCCAATATAAGTATTATAATACGTTAAACTATACCGGAAATAACGTAATACGATTTTCACAACTGTCCACGTAACTCCAAAACATGTGGACCAATGGCGGTGGCGCGTTCGAATTTGGAACGAACGTACTCGACCGAGACGGCGCGCGCGCATCTTTATTGTTACCAACTTGAATCTATTCACTATGAATAATTCACGTTTACGTTTTTTACTATAGAAACAGAACGCGAAGAAATGGACCACCTGTTCATAGAACTTTGACATTGAAAATAATGCAATTGACTTGCCATCGAATATTAGTGGTGTGTTTGGTGAGCAAGTGTCTGTGACGTCACTGTTCTCGTGTCTGTAATTACACTAGAGCGCTAGAGTGATAAGTCCACTATGACCTAGATAAGCGGACCAACTTACTTCATCTTATTAAACTGGTTTTTGACCGCGGCTTGGCCTGCGTGTTAGGAAAGCAGCCTATATATGTATAGGTTTTAGGTATGAAGAGACTCTTGATTGGGGTTCAAGCAGACAGACGGGATTATTACTTTTAAAATATAAGTCTTGATTAGTAATAATGATATCTCCTGTTTTCCGACTTGTAATATATCCAACACTATTGGTCAAAATAAAAACTATGAATGGCAATTGTGTTAAACAAAACACTTTAAATAAATATTACTCATTAAATATGTATATTTCCCACGGAATCTTCTGGCGCCCTATTTAAACTCTAGTATTATATTATATATAATATCTTAATTCTTATGAAAACCCGAATCAAAATCTACCGCACATTTTAGGCGAAGTAACCGAACAAACGGACACATTACTTACATTTAAAGAAGAAATACTGAGGCTTACGCACATAACATTTAGCAAAGACCTAATTTCTATTTAAGGAAAATAACGTGCTTAACACGCCACGCTGCTCGTTTCAGATTGGCGTTTCGATACGCGACATGTTCGTGTATTCAGAACTACTTGCAATGTTTATCTTTAGGGAGAATAACGATGTTGAAGTATAAATAATTGAATAAAACGAAAGTCGGGACGGACAGTTTTAATTTTTTTTTTTTTTGATGGAAAGTGACTACCACCGCCCATGGACATCTGCAACACCGGGGGGCTTGCAGGTGCGTTGCCGGAACAAAATAAAAACCTATAAATATTCAGAGACAGTTAAACCGAAAAAAAAATAGGATTTTTCTATATGGAAAAACAGGTTTCTGAATCACGCTGGCGTTTGGTCTCCGTCTATTTTGAAATTGACACAGTTCGAACATTGTGAGCCTCCTGCCCGTTTGTCCCCCTATAAAATAAAAAAAAAAAAGGGTTTTGTTGCAATTACCACGTGGTCTCCTGTCAACCGGAAAAACGCAAGTAGCTTTTAGTCCAGTCCCTAGATACATTTGGAAATGCAAATGAACCGAGAAGGCGACAATTTCAAGTTAAACTTCCCCAAGCCCTCCTTAAAACATATACAAAAATCATCCTTCGCGCCTTTCATATGAATATAATGTTTGGACTATTTTTATTAGATTAGGTAAGCAATGCTGTGTTATTTTTAACGTCAACTCAATAATAACCAAAGGTCGTAAATTTCGACTCTGCATTTAATTATATAATTATTAATTAGCCCTTTGTGTGTTACATTTGAAAACAATTGCTTAAGTTTAATTGTCACTGAGGCGATTCGATAATAATATTAATCGATACGCGGACGAAAATTGACAGTGATATTTGAAAACGAGTCACGTTCACATCTTTCGTAACGTGAGAGAGAAGAAAGATACGACGTAGAGAGAAAGAAAGAGATCTATATATTTCAAGTAGTTTCTCTTTTATTGAGAAATAACATTAATTAATGTCTCTGTGAGTTAAAACATTTCAGCATACTATTCAATTATAAAAAAAATTGCCCACTTGATAAACCAAAACTTATCAATAGGTTAATTTATATATAAAACAAAAAATCTGGACTAAAAAAATCTATATTAAAAAAAAAAACATTTATACATATAACTGGAGCGTTTCTTTCCATTTCTACTTGTGATTCGTGTCAAGTGCCACACTACGAGTTTTTACTTTCGATCGACGTACGAAGGACATTTTGCAATCATGAAACCGGTGTTAAATTAATTACGATTCACTTTTAAATTCATATTTAAAAACACGCGACCAGCGTAATAAAATATACACGTAATCTTACGTCCGCGGTAAACCCCAGGACGACACAAAAACGCAATTAAATAACCAAAAATAATAATTACGTATTATTTAAAAATAAGAACAGCATCAAATGTAATTATAGAAGTAGGTATGTATGATGTATTCGAATTTGAATCTGAAAAATAACAGAGCGTAACAAAATTTATATTTAACAGTATTTGATAAATGCCGTAAGAAAAAAGTGTGTGGAAAATTTAATGAAATCAAAGTCGAGGTGCAATATTTATTCAAAGCTTGCTCATTGTTTGACAAATTTCTACCACATGTTATAGTGGGAAACACAAAAGATTCTATTGAATTAATAAATTCTTATAATTCAATTCAATAGACATTACAGTACAGAAGATCACTTACTTCTTGATAGAGTCAGAGTTTGAGTCCTCTCAGGTTCTGACATGAGTTATATATATCTTTTGTGGCTACCTGGACATGGTGAGTGGCGAGTGGTCACCACTACCCATTAGTATTGGCGCTGTAAGAAATATTAACCATTCCTCATATCGCCAGTGCACCACCAACCTTAGAGTCTTGTGCCTGCCTATTGCTGATTTGCATTAGGGCATTTGTGGATTGGGTGAAGCTACTATGTGGGCATGTACAAAGCCCTGCCACCAAGTAGAGTGGCAGTTCTATCCGATTCCTTTACTCATAATCCGATCCGTAATTTTACAAGACCTGAGAGAGTTAAAAAAATAACGCGTCAACTTCCAACGACACTGTTACTGAGAACTTCGTCACAGAAAATCCACCAGAGAACCCTCGGACGTCGAACCATGCCTGTTATCCGTTGTGAACGGCTGCTGTGTTCGGCAGAAGACATCATCAAGGATAAGCGAATAAGCGTTTTTTTAAAAAAGCTCCAAGAACTCCGCGTACAGACAAAAGAAACCGTTAGTGTTATTTAAATCTAAATCATTATTTCTATTTATAATCTCAGACAGCCGTGAGAGTGGACGTATGAATGGTTGCCTAATGCTTTGTGCCATACGTTCCCACAATACTCCGCAACTAATTGTATACAGGCTGTTCTGATGAGATTCGATATTACATATATTCAAACCTATGAATTAAAATGTATAACATAACTCCGTTTAGTATTTCCATTATTTTAGTCATTTGTTTAGAAAGATCGGACACGAGACACGCGCAAGATTTCTGGGTTTAATAATTGATAAAACAAATTTATAATAAGCCAATTCAAATTTTAAATCATAGTTAAGTTTTTCTTATTAAATTAGACTTTAGACACAATGTAGCAATACAAAGTACTGTTCAATGGTAGTGAATAGGGAGCTCACACGATAGTAACGCCTTCCGCCGTTAACTTAACAGCGTTAAATATGTCATTATTTAAGATTTGAAGTAACATGTTACGTACTTTTTTTTCTATGTTATTTTTGATACCAACCAAACCAATTTACAGAATATGATCAGCGTTGATTAACTGGAGAACCATGGTAAATTTGGAGATATCCAAAAAGACGGAACCACTTTAATTTATAATTAGACTCGGAGATGAATATATCTTTAAAAGAAATCATAATTAGGTGGTATATACAAACATACACCAAAAATATCTATTCATGATAAATGTTTTTTATTTATTTATTTAAAAACATATTTTCTTCTGTAGCCCATTTTAATCTAATTTCAACAACAATCTACTTTCGAACAAGTAGTAGCTTTACATTAATTCAACGCTGTATCATGAACCTACTTGAATAGATAATATTTTAATTTATTATCAGAATATATATATATATAATATATATATATATGTATATGTTTATACATTGAACAACTATAATACTGTATGATAATAACCGTCTGCCATTGTTACCGTTTATCGTAAATTAATATTGTAACACGCTGTATACACGTGAGGCCTTCACGAAATGAAAGCGAATATAGTTAGCTAGCGTACTTCGCCTTACTTTGTTCCTTTAACTAACGACTCGCCCCAGTTCGACTTAATATACTTTTTAATTGGACATCACTATACGTTAACTAACTTTGTGAAATTCTATTAGATTACAATACAAAAGGGGTTACAATTTAACCACAATTAACTTGGTTATCTTCGATGTGTGTATACGTATTGTCTATTCCAATCGAAGTAGGAATAAAGACAAACAAACATTAGATTTACGTATCACATGCGATTCGCTAATAGCTCAGCTATATTGTGCACTGCTAAGAGTTTATGATTAACATATCTTTATTTATAATACAACACTGTTACACTTAAGTACTTATATCCACTATAATTTTATTTACAAAGTTTCGATAACAGTTTCATCATTTGCTTGGTGGTAGGGCTTTGAGCAAGCTCGTCTGGGTAGGTACCACCCACTCATCAGATATTCTACCGCCGAACAGCAGTACTTAGTATTGTTGTGTTCCGGTTTGAAGGGTGAGTGAGCCAGTGTAACTACAGGCACAAGGGACGTAACATCTTAGTTCCCAAGGTTGGTGGCGCATAGATGATGTAAGGAATGGTTAATATTTCTTACAGCGCCTTTGTCTATAGGCGGTGGTGACCACTTACCATCATCCATTTGCTCATTTGCAGTTTATCGAGGTTTATTGCAATTTGTAAACAGATCAAGTGTACGTTTATGTCTTCTGTTTGTCGATGGATTTTATTCTCTTTTTTTAAGAAGTTTACGAAACTTCTTAAAAAAAAGTTGGAGTTGAGTCCTCTTATGTTGCAGAAGTCCACAATACGGGTGGTAGGGGTTGCCTTATGATGCCTGCTCCGTTTGCCCCGAACAGTGGCGAGCGCAAAATTCCCCCCTCAGAATTCGGAGGGCAGCCGGGGCTTCCCTGCTCAGGTGGTGTACGTCCTGAGCATGGATGCCCAGAGAGGGATTCTCCGCGACAGTCGCTGATATGCTCCAAACTTGAATTATTGATTACAAATTACGAACACTGAGCGAACACAATTTTCGATAATAACGTAAAAATTTCAAGGTGATAAAGACTGAAGCCGCAGGACAAAATTAGTTTACACATACGCTATGCGCATGGCCGGAAGCACTGTCAGTGTATATAATTGACAAGAAACTGCGGAAACAACAAGGTCACAGCAATAAAACCGAGTATGAACATACATACGAACTTATAAAAGCTCGGCCTCAAAGTTACGTTCAACTCTGTACAAAGAGTTGCTTTAATATATAATAAAATATATTTTACACATTATTTGTCTTTCCGTATTTAAATGCGACTTCAAAAAAGACGTTCTCAGATCAATCGTATTTTTTATGTTTGTTACGTCAGAATTCTGTCATTTGGAAACCGATTTGGATTTATTTTTGGGAATTACAAGAAGTATACTCTCCACTTACCAAATACCAATTTAATGGGCTCAAAAATTACATCCTATGTACTTCCGAATAGGTTTTAGAAAGAAGAATCCTGAGAAAAACCGACGAAATAAGCTCAGCGGGACAATTATTGAACATTATTGGCAGGGCACGAAAATTATTGAACAACATAACATACAATACTCTGATCCCAATGTAAGTTGCCAAAGCACTTGTGTTGTGGAAAATCAGAAATAACGACGGTACCACATACACCCAGACCCGAGACAACAGAAAACTAATGAACTTTTTCTATATCGACTCGGCCGGGAATCGAACCCGGGACCTCGGAGTGTCGATGTAACTTTCATGATGATCGAGCAAAAATCTATCTTAAACAAATCCACTTTTTATATTCATAGATAGATTCTACATCAAAAACAAAAGAATATATGAGTAAAACAACTGTATAACATAGAGAAACGAAGTTTTTTTTTTTAATATGTAGGTGGCAAACGAGCAGGAGGCTCACCTGATGGAAAGTGACTACCACCGCCCATGGACATCTGCAACACCGGGGGGCTTGCAGGTGCGTTGCCGGCCTTTCAGGACGGAGTACGCTCTTTTCTTGATGGTTCCCAAGTCGTATCGGTAATAGGTACATATATAGTATATCCGCCACGTACACTGGAGTAGTTACTATGTCGTTCGCCGTCATGTCATACGAGTGGGTCTCGCCCTTGGGGCACACCAATATTCCTCATCAAAATTTTAAAAAATTATGCACGTGTTTGAACCAATTGAGAGCCGAGACAGCCCAGTGGTTAGAACGCGTGCATCTTAACCGATGATTTCGGGTTCAAACCCAGGCAAGCATCACTGAAATTTCATGTGCTTAATTTGTGTTTATAATTCATCTCGTGCCCGGCGGTGACGGAAAACATCGTGAGGAAACCTGCATGTGTCTAATTTCAACGAAATTCTGCCACATGTGTATTCCACCAACCCGCATTGGAGCAGCGTCGTGGAATATACTCCAAACCTTCTACTCAAAGGAAGAGAGGCCTTAGCCCAGCAGTGGGAAATTTACAGGCTGTAAATAAACATTAACCACCAAAGACCTTGTTATTTCCATCCCGTATAAACTAACCAAACGACGCAACCTGATAGACAAAGAATATAAACTTTATCATACTTAAATACATTTAAAATACAAAAACTATTATAATACTTAAACAAAAGAATTGTTAAGGAAAATTAATATGTAGACGATTTTGATTCAAACCCATTGTATGTTAATAGAACCGAGCGAACGACGCGGCGAGATGAGATGGAATGTTTCTTAACAAAGATGTCTTGTAGCGTGTTTATTAATTAATTTACAATCAGTGGGACGTCGCCACTAGTTGGGCTTTACAACAGAGAACAGCTTGTAAGCGTCCCGCATCAGAATCAGCGGCGTAGCGACCATAGGGTGAGGCGGTGCGGTGTACTAGGTACTAAGGTCGGTGCCCTCTCAGGCAATACATGAACAGAAAGCAAATACTTTTTTATTAAACTTATATTTCCATACTATCTATAGCAAATGACGGTTATATTTTCTACCGTAAAGCAGCAATACTTAGTATTGACGTGTTCCGGTTTGAAGGGTGAGTGCGCCAGGGTAACGACAGGCACAAGGGATACAACATCTTAGACCCAAAGCTGCCGGCGTATTGTCGGTTTAAATAGTTGTATATCATTGGTATTTAATTTATAATAAACTATCTGTGCCCGCGACTTCGTGCGCGTTTGACGTTAACAAAAAACTCATTGTTGTAGCCTAAGTTACTCCTTATTACATCAGCTGTCTGCCAGTGAAAGTCCCGTCCAAATCGGTCTAGCCGTTCCAGAGATTAGCCGGAATTAACAGATAGATAAAAATGAAAAAAGTGTTGTTTTGGTATATGTACCGTGAATGTATGTATGCATTTGGTTAAAAGCGGTTATTTTAATATTTAATAAGCAACAGACACAATTTTATTATTTACGATGCATAGAACAGATATATTTATTTATTACAAATGTATTTATAAATACTATGTAATAACTTACCGCTCCGGGACCTTTATTAGCCTACCTACATCACTGATTGAAGCAACATGGTAGAATAAATGATAAAGACTCAAAGGCCCTGAGGCGTATATATCGGGGTAGGTATCAACCCCCATCCACATATTCTACCGATAAACAATAGAATTAGTAATGTTGAGTTCCATTTGAAGAGATAGTTAGATAGGCAGAGTCACTACAGTCAAATGGAACGATAAAATCTAAGTTCCAAAGGTCAGTGACGATGTTTGATTTAAAAGAAGAATAGTAGCAATGCCCCAAATTAATTAAGGAATTATTAAAATTCCTATTTACCCCTCCTTTTAAGCTCATCACTTGTGTTAGGAGGGGGGGGGGCAGTAGCCCAAGGGGTCAGGATCGAGCAGCAATGATAAACCATTGTGCTATTGACGACGTTTGGTTGGCGATATAATTTGCCAGTTGCCAGTCTTACAAGACTATTACCTTCTTTTTATAATTAAATACACGCCAGCATAAAATCCGCTTCAAATCTCCAAACGACACTAATGATAAAATTATTTCTATCAAAATACCTAAAAAACCCACAGAAAGTTAGCGTTGAGGAAATCGCGTGACAGCAGCAAGTTAGTAATGGCCAGACGTTACGAGAATAATACGTTGAGAAAATAAGTCTCGGGAAACGGATGTGACGTAAGATACAAGCGGTGACCGTTTAATAATAAATATATTTACTTTTGACCTTCAAAGCCTGTCGTAACTTCGTGAATCCTCACCAGCATTTCGCGTAACGTCAGGAAACATAGCATATGGTTTTAGTTGTAAATTACACTATAACAAAATATACTTGATCAAAATTTAGTTTTGAAGCATTTGGCGTCGTCATTTATAAAGACAAGTAAATAAAATAAAATTTGAAGCCACCGATTCGAAATGTAGATTCTACTGAAAAAAATCCATAAGAATTTTGGTAGTAATGCTTTTTCCTCGATCACAAACCTTTAATCATAACTAACAATACAATGTTTATAACTTTTTAATGTTTATAATGTATATATCCGTATGTATATATTTATATATGATTTTAATTGTTTCTCTTAAACTCTTTTATAACAGTACAAAAAGAAGAAAGAGTTAAACAGTTAACGTTAGAACGTTACTGTTAAGAGTTAAAAAAATCTACGAACTATCTACTAAATCCAAATTTTTCTATCGTTTAACTAAATCAAATCAAATAATTTGAATATTAAACTACAACCGGTTCAGAACGTTCTAACGAGAAGAACCGACAAGAAACTCAATAATTACTCTGTTTCAACATTTGCAATACAAAGTTACGTCGATCGAATCTCTTTCAATAGCATCATTATCGTAATTGCCTTAATTGTTTTGTTGTTTTCAACGATATTTAAATAATATGAGGTAGGGAATAACTACGCACGAGTTACACCTTGATCAGAGGATCAGCTTTTAGATCACTTACTTAAGAATTATATCAGTAATAACCCTACTTAACCCAAGATGCAGGGAGTGCCAAAAACCATGGCACCACGTATTGGGGTCGCCTAGTCGATTTCGTCAAAACTTGGACCATCAGTGAGGCGCCCCAGAGGGACCCTAAAAACCTGCTTGCATCCGGAGGTTTGTTTTCCTTAAGACAGATCTGGTAATAGATAACAAACTCTCTTGATAATATATCAATGAACATGAAGAATTACCGTGTTTGACCGTCCCACGGCTCTGGGAATATCAGTGGAGTTGTCCTGGTAGATCAAACTGGTTATGCGCCGTTGCTTATATTAATTATAACATTTAAATGATATGCGTATCATAATAGCGTATCACCGCGAGTTGATATACAAAATTTATTGGATTAGAATATCAAATTATTGCAAGCAATCTCTTATAAAGCATATGAATCGTCAATTTATTGTAATAATAGAATTAAATTGTCTGTAAAGCTACCATTGATTTGGAATCGTGATTTTACGGAGAACATACTCATTGTATTTTCAGTAAGCTTGGTACCTAGTTACTATATATTATAAGATATACATAGTGAACTCAAATCCAACCAGAAGATTTACATAAAATTATACATAGTTTTAAACGTTTTGTATATATATATAATTTTTTTTTTTTTTAATTTGGGAAACATATAGCATATTGTATATTACAACTTAATATAATAATCATATTTTAACACTTATGCCAGTTAAGTTTCCACTACTGTTTTAACAGGGAAGTGGACTAATTTTGATGTTACATAAAATATAACTATTTATGACAAAGTAAAATTTTAACGTAATATGGTTATGGTTAATTACTAATAAGTATTTTTCACAAGATTATGAAATTTACTTAAACTATTTTTAAACAGATCAATGTGGTTGTATTTTCTATTATGACTATTACAATTTTATATATTAAACTCCACGAACAAATTCACACATTGATATATTTGCAAGATATACAATACCACGTTCGTGCTCAATAACGAGCGACATCTCGGCAACAAAAATAACGATAAAACAAGATCCATAGATTATTTATACATCTATAGTGTCGCACTACAAAAGAACTAAGACAACCGAGCCAACATCTCTATCTCGGTGTGCGTGACATCTACGCTTGACGGTCAGATACGAAACTAGTAAAACTAGTTACAAATAAAATTGCAAGTATTACCTAACCGACACTGTATTATATTTCAAGAAACTTTAATTTAACACTAGAAAAAGGTGCGTGTACGTATGCAGCTAGTCAGTTGAGAAGTTCTAGTCCTTCGTTGTAATTAAAAATAGTTTCACGTGTATGCAACAAATAATTAATTTCAATAAAATAATAATAATCTACTTATTAATAGTAGTATTATTATTATGATAAATGTATTTTTTATGTATAACACTCATCCAACCTTCATCTTCATCGTGTAATGGTCAGTCCACCCTGCGCAGGCGCATCATAAAGATTCACTATAATCATTTTCCATAGCGCGCCAAAAGATGCATAACGTCAAGTGCTCTTAAATTTAAGGTACACACCATTGTGTGACTGACGTCAGACGTGCGAGAAAGATAATCATATAACTCTCATCTCTTCCAACTTACGCCACAAATACCAGGGAATCAGCTTTCACCGAATGTAATATTTTTCAATGATTCACTTTCCGACCCGACTGAGATTCTACAATTTTGTGTTGAAAAAATCCATTGAATTATTCAACCGAATTAGAATAAGTGAAGTTCAAACATTACTGTTTATTTTACCTGACTTATCTGTCTGCTACGCTTTCATGGTAGAACCACCATCAATTTTGATAAAATTTACTACGGAGCATGTTTGAAACCAAGGTCAGAAAGTCTTCGTTTTTTAACCATTTACGGGGATTAATTTTGAGGATAAAGGATTGTAAACAAGTTCTTAAAACATTTCGTAAAAACCTAAAATGAAGCGGGCGAACCACGAGTTCAGCTAGTTTGTATGTATCAATTTTGTCATTCTACGAATATTTTAATAACAAAATAAACTTGATTCGAGTAGACTCGTATAGGATTTTTTGTCATTTTATAGAATACTCATTTCCATCCTAGTTCTCCTTTAGCAGCGAAAATCGTTACTGTTCCATTTCTTGGATCGTGTTATATTTTATAGCATTGTCAATAAATACATTTATTGAATTAGTAACCAGCAGTTAATATATATAACTTATATTCTATTAACCAAAACAGGATTTTGAAATATATATACGAGACGTTCAAACAAACAGACTCTAAAGATTTATAGATGAACCAGCTGAGCCTGCAGCTATATCCATTCCAAATTTCATTTTAATCGGTTTAGCGGTTACTTATTACTCAAAGATACCTCGTATTTATATTTGCTATAGAAGAAACATAGGCGGTACAAAGTGAATGACAATTATAACAAATATTGGATGATAAAAGTCGGAAAGACAACCCAACACATTAACATCTGACGACAGTTTTCCCGCATGCACGCTTCACAAAAACCTGTACGCAATCCTTTGCAAATGGTGCATTTACTTGGTGGACTTCGTGCAAGCCCGTCTGGTTAGGTACCACCCACTCATCAGATATTCTACCGCCAAATACCAGTACTCTGTATTGTTGTGTTCCGGTTAGAAGGGTGAGCGAGCCAGTGTAATCACAGGCACAAGGGACATAACATCTTAGTTCCCAAGGTTGGTGGCGCATAGGTGAATACATTGGTAAAGAAGGCATATTATTCAATACAATATTATATTGATGATAAAAAAGCGTGGAGTTAATGCTTGTTGACTTCCAGGCAGGATATATTACATACATATATAATTGTATTTAACTAACATGACTGTATTTTTACATGTTGAAAAAGAGTAACTACTGAGTTCTTTGCCGGTTATTCTCGGTAGAATCTACATTCCGAGCCGGTGGTAGTTTCACTTAATATAGTTTGTTACATGACGATTCAAAAGTGATTGTAAAAGCCTACTTGAATAAAGTATATTTTGATTTTGAGTTTGATAATATGTATGTGTTTGCAGTTAACTTCTCTGTATCACTACTATCAGTAGTGGAGGTTGTCTAAAAGAGATAGCTATTAGTGATAAGGCTTTGCATAAAATTTAATACCTATTAGTTTCCATCCATGACTTCAAGGGCTCACCTGTTTTATCCTATCTTATACCAAGACTGTACCTCTGACCGCGTGTATGTAAAATTACACCATGTAAGTAAGTAAGCGTAATAAAGAACCAACTTATTCTAGCATTTCCCTAAATTTACTTCTTGGTAGGGCTTTGTGCAAACCCGTCTGAGTAGGTATCACCCACCTATCAGATATCCTACTGCCAAACAGCTGTAATCAGTATTGTTGTGTTCCGATTCAAATGATCAGATAGCCAGTGTAACTACAGGCACAAGGGACGTAACATCTTAGTTCCCAAGGTTGGTACCGCATTGGTTATGTAAAGAATACTTAATATTTCTTTCAGCGTTACTGTCTATGCGTGGTGGTGACTACTTACCACCAAGTGGCCCATTTGCTCGTCCGCCTACCAATACCATATAAAAAGAATAAGTTTAATTTTGTAATTGAGTTCATAATTTTTTATTAATCTACCTGCCTCTTCAACGTGCAACGAAGTGAATATTAAAAAATCTTTCACGCGTTTATTATTCGCTACGCGTGAAGACACCATACATTAGTCGCCTGACCTTCAACACTAAATAAGAGAGTTCTTATTACTTAATGCTCTATCGGGTTAAGGACGCGATGTCTTCAAATTCAGACATTTGACATCATATTAAACTAGAAGCAAACGTTACTAGCGCTTATGTTGAAGGTCTTCGCTTACCGAAGAATTACCAAACATTTTTAATAAAGTATTTATTATTTATAAAATTATATAGATGATATAATGGCGTGGAGTTAATATTAGTTGTTCATATATGATACATGGTGAATATGCTATCTAAGAAGCCATTCTCAAGGTCAACTGCGCAGGAGATACTGCAATGCAAACGTGTGTACATAAACATAGACACTCTCTATTCCTGTAACTCATAATTCAATGTAGAAGCAATCCAGCACGATCGGAGGACCACAGCTCACTTTCGTGGCTCAGAAAGAACGTAACGCAGTTGGTCTAAGGTCTGTTGGTGTCCTGGTGTTGGCTATATTCCATTAAAATATCCGCCCTAAGCATCATCAAATCTTTTACAAGAAACAAGTTTAGAGATAAAGATTTACTGAACAGTAGATATACTAAATCGTCGAGACGTAGTGATTAAAATCAAAGACGTTAAACTAATAAAACATCATGAATGAAATAGTTTAATAAAATTCTAGTCGTGTTCGGACATTTGAGTTGCATCTTTAAGGAATTTCGTGTCAAGGTAATGTCCTCGGACGAGTTTTCAACCGACAGGAAGGTTTCCTATCATTGAAATACCGTTTACCTATTCGCCAGAAGCACTTAACTTCCTCATCCACGTCATCTGCAATTTTATTATAATCGGATGTATAGTATAAAAAACATCCAGAATAGCCTGGGAACCAAATAGGTACCTCTATGATCAATTTGAACAAACACCTAATCAAGGAACTAACTGGTACACGAAAATAAATAAGTCGCTTAGAATCCACAGACGGTAAAATTGAATCCATTGCGATGCTGCCTCGATAAAAAAAAACATACAGACACATCAGTTGATTTTAAAGATATAAAAAAAGTATTTTTCTGATTCACATACTTTTAAAATTCCTATTTGACTTTGGCGTGACTCTTAATGGCGTAGTAACACTCCGACGTGTTTTTTCGGCATACTATTTCGAAGGACATTTTTATGTATTGGGCTATAGTCTTCCAGTACAATCTTGAATCACATGAACATACACTTAGATATTACTCAGGTCATATTGGTCACTAACATGAATTCAATGGCAGAAATATAAGTATACATAATCGCCTAAAACGTCCACGATTGTTAGATTCAAATTATCCAGCCCTAGTAACCATCTTCCCCAAGGTCCTAGCACCGAGTCACGTAACGCCATCCGTCCGTGCAACATCCTCGTGTCACGCCTAACCTCGTGTCGTAAGACGACCTCAGTACGTGCGTGTGCGCATCGTGAATTGTGAAGCTAATTATGCTTAACTAATAAATAAATTTACTTCATTTTGGGGAATTAGTGGTTTTTTGAGAATTTTGAAAAGTTTTTTCTTTACATTTCAATGATTCCATTATAATACCCTGCATCATGGCTATTCAGTCTGAAACGTGTGGAAAATAATCTCATATACAATCAGCCCTGTATTTATATACTACGCTATGCTAAAAGGCTTGTTCACTTTTTTATGACAAGATTTATAGCTTATTACACGAATCTGCTCCGATAGTGCTCGTTAGATATATGACAGATTTTCAAGTAACTCACGCAGACCACGATGTTTCTCTTCAGCTCCAACGTGAAATGAATTACAAACACAAGGCACATGAAAGTTGCCAGGCTTGAAACGGCAATATTTTTTTTTGGAATATATAACTTTCCGAAAATCTATTCTAATAAATGAGGATAATTGTTTATACACGAAACTTATACCAAAAGATGCAGCTCGATTCGGAGGTTTTAGTATATTGTGTTGTTATACTCGTATAAATAACTTCGTTTTGCGGGTCGTTCCGCTTTACTTTACAGTTATGACCAACTAACAGTCAAGCCAAACACCCTAAAATCGTGGATGTGAAAATTGGTCAAGAGTGAATCATAATATTTACCTATTCATACGAATAAGACGTAAGACGCAATTAAAAGTCACGGTTAGTAAACTAATCACAGTTCTCTAATTATTCAAACATCCATTAACGTTAAGAAAAACTAAACAATCAAGAAGGATAAGTATATCTTTAATTACTAAGAAGAGGTAATATTATCTTAAATTATTATCGCTGAGATTATTACCGATAATTGTAGTGCTAGTGTAGTAAATTTAATTAGTCTTAAGTGTTTATAGACAAACTATAGAACTAGATTGAACAAGTGTGCCCAAAAATGCACGTTTATACGTATGAATAGTGTTCCATTACGGCCTGGGAGCCCTTAGCTGTTTGCTACTCTGTTCAACACTAACATAACGACTCGAAAGTGCTTTTATGACCCTATTTTGATTTTGTTTAAAGTATTTTGTTTGTGATCCTTCTTTAACCGATTTCAAAAATGGGTGACATAATTCGTCTGTATATTTTTTGATCATTTTTTTATGAGACCGCTCTTTATGTCCATTAATGGGAAAGTAAGTCTGTCTATCTGGCTGTTTGCTTTTACGGCTAATTCGATTTTGTTGAAATTTAGTATTAAGCAAACTTAAACCACAAAGACGGGCAGAGGCTTTTACCCTTTAAGGGAGTAAACTTGAATAAAGACTTGTATGAAAGTTCTAGAAGGATTTTCATCACAAAGAAAATTATATGCGGGCTAAACCGCGGGTTCAGCATAGTATATTAAATTAAGAAATACCAGCTAGTCTGTAGTCGGACAGTAGCGATACTGATTTGTAAATGTATATTCAAATAAGATATTCGCATGCGGTTTTGGTTTTGTGATACTTGATATGTAATCTATTGTTAGAACAGATCTCACGGTTACGAAACGACCTATTTATTTATCTATAACAGTTAGAGTTAAATTCTTTAATTAGAGAACATTTGCAGGCAGAGGTTCTATAGTCACTACTAAATGAGCCGAGTGTTTTCATAATACTGTTAACGACTAGTTCTTAGGTACTAGTAGTTAGGTTCCTCGACATTATTTTTAATATACCTATTAAAAGAAGCAGGTGCTTTCTGGGTTCTATTGCCTCGCAAGATTTTCAGGCTTTAAGCCTTCAAAGTGCACAAACGTATATTATATTATCTATATGTTCTATTGGTTTGAATAAATCATATAATCCCATACCATATACGTATGTAATGAGCCTTGGAAATGTTTGATTATTCCAATCGCTATGACTACTATAACAAGAACCAGGATGGCCTGGTGGATCTGGACCGGAATACAACTGAGTTTTTACTGACTACACGTGTGTTTACAATTCCTGTCATGCTCGGTGATGAAGGGCATCCTGAGGAAACCTGCATGTTAGATGAAAGTCCGTCCCAGTTTTGTATCCACCAATTCCCATTGAAGCGCTATATTTCGCATTACTCTTTAAATCTTCTCAAAATGAGGCATATTAATAGCCAGCAGTGGAATATTTACGTGCTGTTAATCTATGTGAATTATATTATAACTCAATAATTTTAAATATTTAGTAATATAAAGTACCTAAATCTGAGTTAGTACAGAAAGATTATAATTGTCAAAAATATTAAGTAATCCAAGAAATACTCGATCATTGACGGCGTGGCAGTGAGAAAGTTGTCAATTTTACACCAACGCTAAACAGCACGATTAGTTTGTCCTTCACGTAATCTCTCTTCAGCCGCGTCTGGTTACCTTTGAATTATGGAGGTGATAATAGTCTCAGGCATAATACAGTCACGCCTTGGAGGGTGACGCTCCGTTGATAACGGATGCTGAAGACCAAATCCTAGTAGGTCGTCTTCGTCCTGACTAATTTTCCGAACCAATAAAGAACGATGACATTATTATTTGTATACACATGTAGTTCAATTATTTTTCGGAGTTAATGCTTGTTGTCGCTACTATTTGCTTGTTGACTTCCAGGCAGGAGAACATACATATAATTGTATTTAACTAACATGACTGTATTTTACATAGCCGAGCCGAGATGGCCCAGTGGTTAGAACGCGTGCATCTTAACCGATGATTTCGGGTTCAAACCCAGGCAGGCACCACTGAATTTTCATGTGCTTAATTTGTGTTAATAATTCATCTCGTGCTCGGCGGTGAAGGAAAACATCGTGAGGAAACCTGCATGTGTCTAATTTCAACGAAATTCTGCCACATGTGTATTCCACCAACCCGCATTGGAGCAGCGTGGTGGAATATGCTCCATACCTTCTCCTCAACGGGAGAGGAGGCCTTAGCCCAGCAGTGGGAAATTTACAGGCTGATTATGACTGTATTTTTAGATGTTGAAAAAGAGTAACTACTGAGTTTCTTGTCGGTTCTTCTCGGTAAAATCTACATTCCGAAACGGTGGTAGCTTTACTTTAAACAGTTTGTTAAATGACGATTCAAAGGTACTTGTAAAAGCCTACTTGAATAAAGTATATTTTGATTTGATTTGATTTAAAACACACTAACCCAAAAACTATGCAAATTTTAAGCAATGTCCGGATATTTTAAATTCTCTTCGACATTATATTATAGCTACGAAATATGTACTCTCGGAGCTATTAGCGTTTCTCGTTGTGACACACTCACGTAACGCATACGTAACGTCTATGCAACCAAACTGGTATTCTTCATAAAAGTGGTATTTAAAACTCGTCGAAACCAGCCGAGTAATACTTCAAATGCAAGAGGAATTGTATGCGTGTATATTACTACATTTTTATTTTATTATTTAAAATAACTATGCAAACTGATGATTAGCGGTCATCAAATTGACACCCTTATGTTGTATATGCGCCACCGACCTTGGGAACTAAGACAATCCCTAGACTGATTGTAGGGCACAACCAGGTTATTCTGAATTGGTCTAAAGACTTATGGTGACTTACTCCAATTGCTTGGTCAAGAGAACGTATTAATTTTATACGTAAAATATAAATTAAAAAAATATGACCTTTGAATATAAGTGATTTATATTGTTACAACTACTATTATGCCCGGAATTAGATTAGAGAGATAAAACCATTACAACACTATCAGGTAAATAAATAAACTGTTACTGTCATTTTTTAAAAATAAATTTCTCTAACAAAATAAAATATGCCCTGGCCTCTCTACTCATATTAAGGAGATAAACACACTGAGGATTAATGGAAACGGAAAAAACCAATAAATTCTTTTGACGATGATTAAGTTACCTCTATAATCGAATCGACGAACGATATGATAAGCCAGCCAAATTATTTACACTTTCAAACAAGTTAATATTTTCTTACGGAACAATACTGGATTGTCTTTCGCGTTAAAATATTTTGGTTATTATGCAATGGCCATTGTCGAATATCGAAAGCGTAACGCTAATTACAAAACATTGAGATTAAAAATCGTTCATTACACCCAATGATTTACCATCGAATAATAACCAGAGATAAAACGAGTTTATTAGATTGTACAGCGGATGCAACGCGTATTTTTATGTTTAAAGACAGTTTAAGACAATTTTACGTTCTTAATTTGTATATATGTCACCGTAAAATTAGAAATACCGCTAGATTATAATCTATCTCGCGAGATTGTGAACCGTAACATACTGTTTACAATTTAACGCATTACTTTACGGTATATCTACCGAAGCTAATTAAAATTAAATTATAAAAACTCTAACCTAACCTAACCGAAATATCATAAACTATCGAAATGTTTGACGTTTTATTATGAGTTAAATCACCGTTTACAATATTTCGACAGTTCATAATCTCGCGAGATAGATTACAATCTAACGGTATTTATAATTCTATAGGGATATATATAGTTATCATATCTCGATTGTATATGCATAGGAAACAGAGGCTTCTTGTTGCGAATGTCGAATCAATAATTGATAGACACAAATCAGTAATTAACTGAACACCTGCTGAACATTTATATGAAGTAAATAGAATACGTAGATCATTACCGAAGATCGAGGGTCTAATTCCGGACCAACATTTACGTACTTAATTTTTAATTAATCTCAACGCTATGACTGTACACGTCCATCAACCAGCTTGAAAGAAAACTGTCGAGTGTGAACGCACAAAACTTTTGCGCATTCGGGTGCAACTCACTGATGATGGTCAAGTCTTGACCATCGGTAGCGACCCAGATCACTTAAAATCATTTTTACGGGAGAGGGGAGATCGTAAGAATACTCATAGCAACTGGTTGTACTTATGGCGGGGCTATCGATACTATAAAATAAAAAGACTCAAGTGAATAATGTCATAAAAATGTTTTACATTAAAAATCAATGTTTGTCTTTTGAAGTCTCGCTAAAGCAATGTTCTGTTACTTTTACTCTTGAGAGTTATCGTAGAAAGCTATTTGTAAATGAACCACGCGTTACATTAGCTCCTTTGTTTAAATTGAAATGACCTGAAGACATACAGACATACTTTATGATTTCTTATATTTGAAACATCCTGTTGACGGACCGACCAAAATGGCCATTCCCAAGGGAGACCAGCCATCTACGCGGGACGTATACAGCACAGGTGTGTGCACAACACGGGTGCTCTTTTTAGTGCAGTTTCTGGCTGTGCTAACTTCTAGATTCTTTGTCTAGATTAGATTCTAGTTTCTGTTACTTGGAATCTCTCGAGTCGTATTAAGTGAAGCTTGAATTAAAAGTGGTTGACAACAGTCAGAGGTCAGTATTGAACCTACGACTTTCACATCTCGCCGGCCGTTATAACATTGAGTTATTATATAGGCTATATGAAAATTATGAGAAGCCGTGTCTGTTTATAATTTGTAATTTGGGTCATCGATATAAGATAAAAATATGATTTAAAATGTATATATGTATTTATCATGAGCTTAAAGAGGGATAAGAAACGAGGTCATTAGGATATTACTATTGTATGTTTATATATTTTCAGAGAATAATTCCAACCCAGGTATCAATTTATCACCCTCATATGTTTTCGTATTAAAACTCGTAAATTAAAATAACGACACCATCTGTAGGCATCCCAGAAGGTATCTTAAAAAAAGTTTTTAGGGGGACAGCGCAAACACACAGATGTGTGTCGACGTGAATTAACATATACCTACTAATGTTACTATGTTGTAAGGCTCGTTTATATGCAACATTAAAACATACATACTGGGAAAATTATTACCATTTAGATTAAGACAAAAAAAAACTTCTAGGCAGAGAAGTTCATAAGAATCTGGTGCATTTTAAAATCAAGTATTATTTTTAAATTCTAGGCAGAAGATAATCACGTAATTACGAGTGGGTAATACTACATAAAATGTCAACACACCAGTATAATATCACTTGTCAATAAAAAAGCTAGCATAACGAGTTTCTTCGGCTAAATAACTCGCTAAAACATAATGTGATGGCGTCTCACTTACCTCAGTAAATGACCGAGTTATTCAGGCTTTTATTTCGAAAATATTTATGTAACAATGTCACGTATTTAAACTCAGACACAACACAAATATATTTTCACACCATAGTCTATACACGGAGAATTTTGACAGATGCCAAATCTTCCCGCCGCTTCGTTTAAAATCGGCCAAGAGTGTCGTACTTTTTTAATTGGAACTTTTTCGAGCAACGATAATACGCGCGACGTACTTTACGTCGCTCCACTGACTAACTGCTTGACTACTTTCGAATCTTGCGCCGGACAAATGCTGTGTACAATTAACTTCAGAAAGCGTGTAAATAATTTATATCTATGAACATAAAGTTTAGAATCGCTTGCGTTCTAAAATCAATGTGTAAAAGTATTTAAATTTAGTTTTAAAATGATATGCGTCTCGATTAAAAAAAATCTTATAAGCAAACGCATAAAATATATTTTTAAGTAACGTATTGTGAAACCGCGTACAAGATGATTGTTCGAAGAAGTATTTGCGTTACGCATACCTTATATGCCAAGCTCGTTCCATAGATTGTGTGGTAATTTTTACTATAATTATTTAAGTCATACAGTTCTAAAATAGTACCTTACATACGTATAAGAAACAGGTTTTCTTGGAGCTATACAGTACTTATGTATAACCAAATCAGGTTAAATATATATTTAGCTCTACTTAAAATTAATTAGAAGTTCTTAAGGAAGAAGAATAAAGGTTCCCACCATAACATTTCATTCATTGTATTCATCAAGAGAGAAAAATGGAAATACGGAAATTAAAAGATGGCTTCTGATCTATATAACTAATAATTTTCCTGAATAGATAAAATGTTAAAGCATCCGTTTCCCACAGAAGACTATTAAGCTAATGTTCATCACACGTGTAAAATTGGGTAAAATCCAACTATTATAAGATTTTTATTATGGGAAATAGAATAACCATTAAGTGTTATCTAATACAAAGTTCGACAAAGTTTATCGATATCAGTGGACAGCCAACTGCTTGAAATGTTATTATGAAACACGTAGATTCCACACCCGTTCTGACAGCAATCCACCATGACCAAAAATTAACCGCAATAATGTTATTTTATCTATCTGATGGTAAGTGGTCGCCGCCAATGTTCCTATGTGAATAAATTCTTGGACCGGTGGTGAGGTGACTCAGACGATCCCTTAAAAATCGTTTTTGGGGGAGAGGCACCAGAGTAACGCTTGTATCCGGGCGCTTGTTGTGGTTAATACGCGCATTAATAGTACGAGTATACCTAAAGACACAAGGGATATAACATTTTAGCTTCCAGTTTGGACGCGCATTGACCATGTTATAAATGCTCAATATATCTTACAAAGCCAATGACTATGTACGCTGGTAACCACTTACCATCAGGTGACCCATTTGCCACTCTACCTATCCATGCTTAGTAAATAAAAAAAAATACAAAAACATAACCTACTTTAATTCTTTTTTTTTTTTTTAATTTAAACGGGACCAAACGGAAACTAACTCCCAAAACAAAAAAAAAATTACAAATCGAATAACGAAAAAAAAAAAAAAATGCAACCGAATCGATAACCTCCTGCTTTTTCTGAAGTTATAAATGAAACAATGATATTACAGTTACCATAACTTCATTGGATGATCAGTTTTGCAATTCGAATAAAAGAAAATACGTAAATAATCGCCCGCCTCTCCTTTTTAAGAGAAAAGATCGAGCGATAGATCGTATTTACCACGCAGTTCCAGTAACAACCGAATTGATGAATTATAAATGTATTAAACGTCTGAAAATTAAAAGCTATCTGCTGTAAACAAACGATGTTTTGTTAAAATTCACTTGTCATAACCCGGGTACCTCGGTTTTTTCTGTTTTGCAATTATTTTATTTATCTATCGTTACAATACCGTTATCGTTATTTTAGAAGCTAATTTAAAGTGGATAGAAGTGAAAATTGTTGTATTATAAATAAAATTTGTGAATAATATACAGGGCCAGATTAGCCATAGAGCAGTGTAGGCAACTGCCCAGAGGCAATTGCCTAGACACCTCTAGGCAGGCCAAAAATGAGCAAAAAGGATATTTAAATGAATTGCTAATGAAATTGCTGTAGGCAGGGTTTTTCCTTTTTGATATATCCTGTAATATAGTAAAAACATCATAATGATGAAAACAATTAAGACAATTAAACAAAAAAGGGTAAACAAGCCCAGGGTACATTGCCTGCAGGCACCGATATGGTTTATCCATATCCTGATATTATAACGGAGCTAATACCATGAAATATGAAAATATAAGTGTTGTTTGTATCTTCTTGTTAGATCGGAATAGGCTTTAAAGAGATCCCCCATGTCTTGGATTGATTGTTATTTTCCTGAATAATGTATCTAATATTCTTATAATGCAATTCGTTCAAGTTCCATATACTGTATATTATCGATATTAGTTTAGTTTTAAATACTAAAGACACATTTGTTGTCAAATGTGAGGCAGCCACATTCTTTTAAAATAAAATTCGACAAGCGATACGTAGGAATTGACCGTGTGACTAAATAACAACCTCCCCTTGATAACGTTTCATGCCAAAACGGTTCTTAGAAGGGCTACAATCGTGGCAGTTAAATTATTCGTCGATTATGCTAGATAATAATCGCCATATTTTAATTCGCAAATTTTCCAAGTGAATTAAAATAGAAATATATTATTTTTTTTATTAAAGTTTATTTCATCATTTTATTCTTGAGAAATATATACTCTGTATTTAAGGAAATAAAATTTTATTTTCAGTATTAATCAGTATTTTTTCTAGTAGGGTGAAACAAAAAAAATATCCAAAAGTTGATAAAGGTCTAATATCTATTCAATTCAATTCTTAGTTTAATGGCTTTTAGTTGTCTAATATCTATTATTCAAGGCGATTTAATAACTGACATTTGACATCTTGACATTGACGTTAATAGTCATTTTTTCTAAAAAAATAATAATAGCAAAGGCAATAACATTAAACTAAACATATTACATAATATTCGCTCAGCTAAGCGCTAACAGCTAAAGAGTAAATTCAGTCATTCAATCAGTAAAATTACGGTATACTTTCAGTAATGAGCTAAGAATGAACAGCAGTAAAAAGTTCTCGTTATTGTAGCTTAACTTTAATATTAAAATGACTGAAATTTGGAATTTAAAAGCATTATGTAGATGTTGTCATGCTGACGGCAACTTCAAAGATTTAAATTCGCCTTGCAACGAGGTGGATTCTCTTGAATTATGTACGGATTTGTTAAAATATACTTTTGGGATAAATGTAAGTCAGAGGTTTTAGTAAAAAATATATATAACGTTAATTTACATTGTACGGTATACTAAGTATTGTTTTTTATTAGAGACAAATACATTTTGCATGTAAACAAACACTTTTTTAAATTAATTATCCTCAAAAACAAATTCTGTGGATACTATACTTAAATTAATATTAACAAATATTGATATCTCAATAAATATATTAAAAAATAAGGAAAAAAAAACCATTTACAAGAATATTGTTATACCGTAAAAAGATTATTTTTCAAATTGATACAAATATATATAATATAAAAAGTTGCAAATTACAAAATGTATCAAACAGATTATTCAGGATTAACAATTAACATAATATACAAAAAATATCAAAATAATATCAATGAAAAAACACCAAAACATAGTACAGCTATATTATAAATTTTATAGGATTTATTTTAATTTATATTTAAAATAAAAACTTAATTTCTAGTTACAGTCACCGTCTATTGAAGTCAGTAACACCATATGTGCTGATTGCGTACAACAATTACAAAATGCAACTACATTCAAGAGACGTGTGATGGACTGTGAACAAAAGTTTCAGGAGTACTGCAAAAGTGAGTGTTCTGACTAAATTAATCAAAATATTCTTCAGTTTGTGACTATGACAGTATGTACATACTGAAATGTTATTATTATTGAAATAAAATATATCATATGTTTCTTTTGGATAAAATAGTTTTCTCATGGTGAGATAATTATTAAAATTAATCAGTTTTAGAGTTTTAAATTTACAAAGAAACAAACCTTACCTTAATAATATTAGTATTGATACAGCTGAACTCTCCATCTTTTGAATTGACAGTGGATCGGCATGTTGATTCTGTACTATTAACTCAGATTAGAATAAAACCATTAGTACGGCAATTGATAGAAAAGCTGTTTTTCTGTCCCAATGATGGGCTAAGGGCTTAAAACTGTCTAGGCAGATTGGCCCTTAGTCCAACTAATGTTAAATGGTCACTACTTACCATAGGTACCTATGGTTAGTAGTGAGGTACCTGTAGTAGGTACCTATGGGCAGTAGTATTTATAGGTTTGTACCTACTGTGAAAAATTTTAGTAATTCTTTGTATAACCAATGAGTCGCCAACATTGGGAACTAAGGTGTTATGTCCCTTGTGCCTGTTAAACTAACTGACTCACCCTTCAACCACAACTCAACAATACTTATTGCAAATTATCATTTACATTACATTATATTAACAGCCTGTAAATATCCCACTGCTGGGCTAAGGCCTCCTCTTCCTTTGAGGAGCAGGTTTTGGAGCATATTCCACCACGCTGCTCCAATGCGGTTTGGTGGAATACACATGTGGCAGAATTTCGTTGAAATTAGACATATGCAGGTTTCCCCACGATGTTTTCCTTCACCGTCGAGCACGAGATGAATTATAAACACAAATTAAGCACACGAAAATTCAGTGGTGCTTGCCTGGGTTTGAACCCGAAATCATCAGTTAAGATGCACGCGTTCTAACCACTGGGCCATCTCGGCTGGGCAGAATATATGATAAGGGTGGTACCTACATAAATATTTAAGATATAAGATTACTGTGGAATCGAATATATTGTTTAATTAATATTGTCCTTCTTTACAGATGAATTATTACAATATATGAATATTAAATTAGAAAAAGAAAATGGTAAGTGAATTCAATTACAGTGGAACATTTCTGCATAACTTGGTGCAAATGTATCCGAAACATGGTTTCCGCACGATGTTTTTCATCGCCGCGAAAATTTTTAAATGCTAAATAACGTAAAGCTTTATTTGCTCGTCTGCCTAATCATGCCTGCTGAGGTCCTGGGTTAAAACCGTAGGTCCAGCCTATGAATTAGATTTATCTGCCGAAATGCTTAGTAATTCTAGATTTTTTTTTTCAGATTTTAATATTGTAGCGAAGACTGAAATAGCTTCGGAAGATGAAGGTCAGTATTTGAGAAATGCCAACATTATATAAAACAAGTTTTCACCTGCGTGGTCGTAGGTTTTAGGTATAAAAAATATTAAAATTCGGTTCAGTGGTTCGTGAAAGCGTAACAGACAGACAGATACTTTCACATTTATAATATTATATTAAATTATAAGTTGATTTATATTGAGATGCCTATCGACAATCAGAGCCGCGATCGGACGGCGGCCGAGATTGTATCTATAGTAGTTCACAAGTATCTATAGTAAACATAATAATGCTGCTCGGCGGTCGAATATCGGATGAGTGGGTGGTACCTACCCAAGTCAGTTTTCCGCTCATATTTACTTTTTTACATGAAGTTATACGTGAGTAAAATAAAGTAAGATCCTCTAAATGTGCCAAGTCTGGAAACCACGAGACATAGATATTCAAAAAAAAAATTAGGAGACCTTCGGAGGCGCTTCACTAATGGTCCAAGACTTGACCATCACCTGTGAGGCAGCTCCTCGTCCATCGTCATAATTAGTTATTTTTCTCTATCAGGTAATGATCATGATTATCAATTAATTGAAGAAACTTGTACAACTAATATTAAATACGAAGCTCAAGACAGCAGACAGGGGGAAGTAAAGAATAACCCCACTCAACGAGATGGGAAACGAGAGAGTAAGTATTCCAGGTCAAAGTTGCACGCAAGGGTATGTCTCTACCCTTACTTTTTACAGCCACTAATATTATAAAAGCAAGCACGAGTCGCGAGCACAAATGTACAGTAATGGGGTCAAGTTCTCGCGTGTAAAAATTTTGGGACAAGTAAGTGTACAAAAAACGACAAAATGCCATGATGCTCAGGTCAAGGTTGGGCTCACGACTCATGCCGTTTACTATACTTTCTAAGTAAACAATTAAAGGTATTCAAAATATAAATATTACTTTGCTCAGCTTCTTTCCCTTTTAAGAAGAATGTTTGGTGTTAACGCGCTTCCCAAACACGGGTTGACAGGTATACATGGTTTTCTCACGATGTTACTCTACACCGAACATGAGGAGGAATACGTTTATGAAAACTCAGCTGAGCTATCGATAAATATTGGTCACCTTTGAACCACCGGGCCATCGCGGCTCACAGCATAATGGTTAGCGATCCTTAAACTTTTCAGGTAACTTTGCTAAATAAACATTATTACGAAAATTTGTTATGATATATAGCCGAGATGGCCCAGTGGTTAGAATGCGTGCATCTTAACCGATGATGATTCCGGGTTCAAACCGGGTCCAGGCAGGCACCACTGAATTTTCATGTGCTTAATTTGTGTTTATAATTCGTCTCGTGCTCGGCGGTGAAGGAAGACATCGTGAGGAAACCTGCATGTGCCTAATTTCAACGAAATTCTATCACATGTGTATTCCACCAAACCGCATTGGAGCGGCATGGTGGAATATGCTCCAAAACCTTCTCCTCAAAAGGTCAGTGTCAGTGGTCACCATCAATAAACGCTGGCACCGCGAATATACTACATGGCTTATATCGTAAATGCGTTGCGAACCTTAAAATCTCAACATGTTAAGTCCCTGGTGTCTGTACACTGGCTCACTCACTGAACACATAAATAGAAGAGTTGCTCTTCCATAAATCTCAGAGCATCAGACATTGAACTTTTCCGTAAACAACTAGCTACAAAAAAATAGCAACGCCATAGACGTAACGAAAATTATTTAATTTATTTTACTATAGTTCAAAATACTTTTCAGGTACACGAAAGTACATCAGAACCAAAGGCAACGCAGACAAATATATATGTAAAATTTGCAAGATTGGTTTTAAAAACATCAAATCACTGAGAAAACATATATCAGATATTCACAATACTGTTTACAAGTGCAGTATCTGTGATATTAATTTCAAAAGACGTGATACATACAATAAACACACATACAACCATTCCATATGTGTAAACCCTGCGATACCTCTATCAGACATAACAAAGTTTGATTGCCAAATGTGCAGCAAAAGTTACCGCACGATTAATGAATTACGTGCGCACAGAAACACACACACGAGAGAAAATATATACACATGTGATATTTGTAAATCGGAGTATCTGTACAAGAGCACTTTGGTGAAGCACATCCTCTGGCACATGGGGCTCAATAAGCGATACATGTGCCATACGTGCGGGAATTCATTCAACGACATTACGAATTTGAATAAACACATCACGGCCGTTCACAAGAAGCTGAAACTTTTCAAATGCACGTTCTGTTCGAAGGAATTCGCCGCGAATAAAAATTTGAAGATCCATACGCGTATTCACACGGGAGAGAGGCCGTACAAATGCAAAACGTGTGATAAGGCATTCATTTCCTCCTCAAACCTCGGTAAGCACGAAAATAAGCACGAAAATAAGAAAAAATTCGGCGGTATATACATTTGCAAGTATTGCAAAAGTGTTTTCGATCATCGCGGTATTTATACAAGTCATCTAAGATCACACCTCTCGGCGAGAAAGTATAATTGTGCTCTATGCGATGAGAATTTCGTGAACGGGTATTCCCTAAAACGTCACATGGAAAGGCATAGTAATGTTAAGAAATACTCTTGCGATAAATGCGATCGAAAGTTCACGACGAAAGCGAACCTAAAAAACCATGAAAAACATCACGATCCAAGGCGATTGAAAACGAACAGAAAAGTGAAGATCGAGAGAGTCAAGTGTGAAGTTTGCAAGAAATTAGTTACAAATATAGACAAACATTTGAATGCACACCACAACAAACGCCATCGATGCGATTTCTGCCATAAAGCCTACGCCGAGAGGAACACATTGACCCGCCACGTGAAACAGTTCCACGATGGAGTTCGCCACGAATGCGACGTGTGCGGGAAGACATTTGTCAACTCAACGAGCTTGAAGACACATAAGATAAAACTCCATGACCTTGTCATAACGAAGAAAGAAGAGGAATGATGAAGGATTTCTGAACGGGTTTCCAATATGGCGTCCGGTATGCGGCATGTCAGTAAGGTCATAGCCTTATGAGGCCAGTTGTGAATGTCCGATATTACTAGCAGTGCCTGACAGATGCTGACTGCCTGCCAATTGTCCTGATGATCAGTTTAATGGTAAAGAAGTTCGATGACTTCTAGACGCGGAATATAATAATGAGGATATTATAAAAATCTTCTCCGTGAATATTTAAATATAAATATAATGTGCAAGCTTTCGTGGTGACCAATCAAACGTTGTTCAGGTCAATTAATCTCTAACGGATGTAAGTATACATCCATTTTTATATGTTAGATAAATTTACAACTATAATAACAATCTTACAAAGGTATTTTCACCTACAAAATGGTACCATCCATTCATCCATTGGACCACGAACGATGTACTTACAGTTATAAGAATGAGTTTGAAAAGGTCAGTTAAATTATTTTGAATAAAATATGGGTACTTGAATAGAATTCTTTTATTTCTATCCACGCCCATTAAGTTATTTGTAAATCCAGTCACCCAAGAGTGTGCCTCCTTTCTTAAAGCTCGCTATTCAAAAGCCAAATTTCAAAAGGTATCCTCACGATGTTTTCAGCGTGCGCAGTTTTTAGAACAAAACAACTCGTGGGTAGGTGACACGTATGGATATAAACTGGTAATCTAACTACACAAGTTGGCTGAGGGGGCGTCTGTCAAGAATTTTTCAGTAGAAACCCGATAAACATCAAAGAATATATTTTAAAATATATTTCTTAATTATGTACTTGTCATTATTGCTTAATATATACGACGGCGACTGCGATAGATCAGCGGCGCGCCCGTCGTCGGTCGGAGCGCCTGGCACGGGGCTCATGGCATAGGTCTCAGGCAATTAACCACAACCATACAATATGACAATTCTTGTACTTTACGTAGGTAATCAGCTGTCACGAATTATAAAGTGGGTATATTATAACTATCCGAGTTGCGGGAACCGACGGCCCCGTTCGGAAGGCCCGAACTGTACCGCTCTCTGTAACAATATTTAGCTTCCGACTCATCGAACGATTCCGATCACGTGACTCGTCATGTCCCGGCGTTCTCACCACACAGATACAACAAAATCATCTAAGGTAATAATTCTTCATAATCGACGACATATACATATATATATAATTACTTAAACGATACCCCCCCCCCCAAACACGTGGGAGGAAACAAAATTTTAAATAAAAGACTGCGACGCAAAATATATTAATTTTTATTTACATATATCTTTGTACATAACTGTCGCGTATAAAAATCACATAATTTAGTTAAAAAAACATATATTTAAGTACAATAAAATATTTGAGCGATTGTGTTGTTGAAACTAATTAAGTATTTATAAAAAATAATATTAATTATGCCATACATAATCTCTAGTTAATAATCGACCTCGTGCCCGGAGGTGAAGCATCCAGGTGTATCCATGAAAAAGCATTGCAGCAATACAACAGCAACAATGGTGGAATACTTTCAAATTTCAAGAAGATCAGAGACCTCGACCCAGCAGTGTTACATTTACAGGCTCTTTCTTATACTTAGACAATAAACTAAAATAAACTTTATTACATTTTAGGAACATTGCATTGTATATTATGACTGTATTTTTAGATGTTGAAAAAGAGTTACTACTGAGTCTTTTGCCGGTTCTCGGTAGAATCTACATTCCAAACCGGTGGTACAAACTATATTAAGTGAAGCCACTTAGTATAGTTTGTTAAATGACGATTCAAAAGTGCTTGTAAAAGCCTACTTGAATAAAGTACATTTTGATTTTGATTTATTAATTTTGCAGTTTATATTAATGTTTACACGTATTCCAAAAGTATTTAATGACCAATGATTTGACAATCAATAAGTAATTGTAATGCTTCTATATTGAAAAAGGTATTTGAGTTTGTGTTTAAGTTTGACCTGACGATAAGGAAACCGTCGTGCAACGAAACCTTTCAATTGATGACTGTGTGTAATGTTTATGGCATTTTACCCTTTAAGCTATTATATAGTATTTATAATTTTTGAATTATTATATGCGCCATGATTCCTGAAATAAATATTTTTCAATAAATAATATATTCATATTTTTAATTTTACTCACCCAAATTTGTATCAGGCAAAGGTATGTCACCATGCAGCCTCATTTACTATTTTTTAATTTAGGAACTTTATTAAACATTTTATTCACTGCCACAATATTTTTTTATCTCAAATTTAATCTGTATATGTTAAATGAATATAAGATTTTTTCATTTATAAGCTTACTCTACTTCTTATTTCTAGTGTGTTTACATCTCAATCAATTTTGCCAATATGAACACATTTATGCCTTTTCAGACCGCTGCTCTGTGTGAAGTGACTGTTGCACACGTCACAGCTGAACGGCCGCTCGCCGGTGTGCACGCGCATGTGCAACTTCAAATTGCCGTTTATTGAGAACTGTTTGTTGCAAACATTACAATTAAACGGTTTTTCGTCCGAATGGACGCGCATGTGTTTCGATAAATTACCGATTTGTTTATTGCAGACTTTACACGTGTAGGGCTTGACGCCCGTGTGCACCCGCATGTGCCGTTTCAGCTGACCCGTCTCCCGGAACGACCGCTTGCACACGTCGCAGTTGAAGGGCTTCTCGCCCGTGTGCACGCGCATGTGGATCTTCAAGTAGCCGTTATCCGAAAACGCTTTCTTGCAGACTTTGCAAGAGAACGGCCTCTCGCCCGTGTGTGTTCGCTCGTGCAGCTTGAAACTCGCCATCTGCGCGAACTGACGGTCGCAGAACGAACACACGTAGGGCTTGAGGCCGGTGTGGACTCGCATGTGGACTTTGAGCGTGGTGTAGGCCGTGAAGTCCTTCTTACACACGTCACACGCGAACGGCCGCTCTCCCGTGTGCTGCCGCTGGTGTATCGACAAGTAACTTTTGCTAGAGAATTGTTTATTGCACACTTTACAGCGATGGGGCTTGATTCCCGTGTGAATTATGAATATGTGCCGCTTCAGATGCGTCCGCTGGGGGAACCTCCTGCCGCACACGTCACAGACGTACGGCCTCTCCCCCGTGTGGGTCAGTATATGCGACTTTAAGGTCTGATTGTGGCCGAACGACTTGTTGCAAATGGTACACGTGAAGTTCTTCTCGCCCGTGTGTATCTTCATGTGTTCCTTCAAGCCCTTCTTCCTCTGGAACTCCTTCTCGCACTGGCTGCATTTGAACTTCTCGTCACCGAAATGCACAGACAGGTGGTTCTTCAGCAGGCGCGCTTTTTCGAAGACCTTTGCGCAAACTGTGCAGGGAAACGATCCATTTTGTGAGTGTGTCGTGTTTATGTGTTTAATAAGTTCTTTGTTGAGGCTGTATGTGCTGTTGCAGATGCGACAGAGGTAGTTCTTCTCGCCGCTGTGCACCCGTCTGTGCACTTCCAACGAGCCGTTGTAGGAAAACTTCTTGTCGCATATCTCACAGCTGAACTTTTTTGATTTCGTTCTCTGAGGCGTTTTGTTGTCTTCAGCTGTAAATTAGATTAAAGACAAATTAGTGAACATGGAAACAAATAATGAGAAGTTACAAGAACGCGAGAACTATTCGAAAACAGTCGCCTTGTGCAGCAGCCTCACGAGACACGAGGTCTTTGTAATGTAAAGTTTTTATACTGTTTACTTACCAACAGGGAGCTGCATCCAACTTGTATCTTCAGCAGAGTGACTCCTAAGGGTGGACAAGGGCTGATCATCAACATCCCCTCTGTCGCTGAATGTATCTGTAATATTATAATTAAATGTGTTTATATATTGATATATTATTAAAATTATGTTGTATTAGTAACTCAACTAGTCATAGTCACATTTATATAATACTAGCTACCGTCTTAACCCCGACGTTGCGAGTGTCGAATTAGAGTGTACATAAAATATTTATCAATAAAAATATATGTGTGTCTCGGGGCGCCCCACAGAAGTGACAACTAAAAAAAACCTCTATCCAAAGTACAGCTAGAGAGCACTCCTCGCCTAATGATTAAAATTGTACGTATTCTATTAAAATTTCGGCCCAACCGGATGTGTAGATTCACTTATAAGATGAGACACGCTAAAAGATTAAATGAGAACTTGTAAATAACATGTACATTTACCATCATCAAACTTTTGCTCAGAACTGTCTTCATTTTGATCAAATTGTGATTCCTGCTTCACTTCTGAAACAACACAGTCTTGTAAGGACATTATTTTTGACATTCGAAAACTTAAAGGTTCCTAAATTGTTATAGAAGCAAATACAAAAAAACTTAAATTTTTTTTTTAATATAACATGATATATATTCAATTCTCACCAGTTGCTTGCTCCGTAACTTCATTTTTAATTTCCTTATCACAGAATTTTGCTGAAATCAAATCATAGTCATATATTTTATTGTTACATTGCTTGTCATCTTGTCTCCTCTGTTGAGAGAACTGACTTATTTTTTAAACAGGGAATTGTAATTGTGATTCAATGGTGGAAATACTGTTAGTCTTCTTGCTTCATCATTATTTACATGATCAATGCTACCAACCTTAGAACTGAGATGTTATGTCCCTTGTGCCTGTATACTGATTAACCCTTCAAACCAGAACACAACAATATTAAGAATTGCTGTGTGCCAGTAGAATATGTGTTGACTGGTCAAGCCTTACCACTAGTAGGATTAAGATGTTATATTCCTTGTACCCATTATTCAACTGGTTCACTCATTATGTCAACGGCAGCTTGCCAGTACAGAGTATTGCTGTTTAGCAGTAGAAAAAATGTAGTGTGGATTTTTCACACTTATATTTTTATTTCGCACAAATGTACTACCGTTAAGACATCCCTGTCTTTTGAGTATGTTTTACCTTTGAAATGTGTGTTATAATATTGATAAAATGATTGTTCACAGGACAACACCTGTTGGTGGAAGAGAAATGCATCTATTAACCGCGGTGTACAGATATCGCAAATTGAAAATGCTGCTGATACTTCTTGTGTTGGTTTGATCTGCAATATATAAGATGAATATTAATTCTTTATGGAAATGTATCATTGTGTGTAGAATTGTGTGTTCTACAAATTATTAACATCTTTTTCAAAATATTGTCTGTGAATGAATTTTGATTTAAAAAGAATACACTAATTATAATTATTTTATTAACTTAATATAATTTAAAGACTTTTGTCCAGTTACATATTCAAATCTGTAGGATATTAAAGAATATCAATAAAATTGCATTTAAGTCCTATTTTAATGAACATGTTTCATTCGCACACACACAATTAATACAACTATGAATTAACATATGATGTCAAAAAATCCTATTAATAAATAAGGCCTCAATACAAGATTATATTAATGATAAATAGTGTGGACTTAGTACTTGTTGATTTCTAGACAGCATATTTATATTTTTTTATAAATTGAATTATATTTTATTGACATACTTTAAAATTAAAATGGTGTAAGAATAACTTCTTAGTTTTTAGCTAGTTTTTCGCAGTAGAATCTACTTTCTGAGCCGGTGATAGCTTTACATTTCAGTCAACACTGTAATACGACGATTCATCAGTGCTTTTAAGAGCCTACTTGAATAAAGAATATTTTGATTTTGAATTATGGTATAATTAGATAAGTTAAAAAAGATGTTTATAACGTTAAATTATACGTACATCTATATTAAAAGCTTGTTGTAACATATTTAAATAGACCTCTTCACGTCCCTCGTAAAGGTATGAATCGCTTAAACTTTTGAATGTACCCTGAGTGTGACAACAACGACAGATACCACTTATGTTAAATTCAGTCATTTTTTCATATTTCTTAGTATTATTTAAGCATACAACACATCTAATAAATTGATTGTTGATTTATTTCTAGCATTTCGTGTTAGAAACATACACAAATTTGGATTCAGAGTCAAATTGACATTTGCGTTTTGGCAATGACAGTTTATTGGTATCATTTTTACGCCAAGAAAAAAATACCTCTTCTTGGTTCTTAATGCTTTTCGAAAACGCAAATATAATGATGCTTATCATTATAATAATAAGCGAAAGAAAGTTTTTAATGAGGCTGGTTGGGAGAAATTCGTCTTGCATTACTGTCTTATATTTCTAACGATGTCGATGACTTTAGGTAAAAAGTATTTTTGCTATTGAGAATGATGAATATTCTCATTATTTATTAAGGTTTACTTAAAATGTTTTCTTCATTATTTTACTAATGAAATGAAGCTTCAATTTACCTACTGCTGTATTCGTTAAGTTACAGATTATAACATAAGTAATTAATATGACACTGACATCTGCCACCCCAAAATTAAAAACACAGCCGTGTCACTAATATCACGTCAGTGTCATGGCGGTCAAAGAAAAATTAGGGCGAGGTCTGTGGTATTGTTTATTACACGTGCGCGAGTTCTAAATTAAGTTTTTTGTACTAATATCGCTTAGTTTCACTAATATTTGTGTTGTCCTGTGTTATTACTTGTTGTGAGGTAAGTTTTTCTTTAATAATTTAGTAGTTGGTGATGGAATCTGAGGAGCCCCCGGATGGGCGCGGAGGTGACTCCATAAGTCATGATTTTGTGATGTCTACTGAATCTATAATTAGAGAAGACTCCAAAAAAGTCCTGAAGGCTGACAAACGCTCTCATACCGCTGCAGAGAGTATTCTAAACAAACGGGATGCTTCCTCTCCTCCTAGTGCTTCAATTCAACACACATTCACACTCCCCGAATTTAGCGGTATTAAATTGAAGTATAACGAATCCGATCAAGGCCCTTTTATTGTCCACGCCTCACGAGTGGAACCCGACCCATCAGCTGGTTATACAATTAGTTTACTTAAATTTGCTCAAATTATTTACAGAAACAAAGTCTCTGGTGTTCTCAAGGGAGGAATTAAATCAGCAGGACGCAACCGTGTTGTTGTTGAATTTGAGAATGCTTCTTCTGCAAATAATTTCATTGACAGTCCATTGTTCCAGGAGCATAATTATAAAATAATTATCCCAGCTTTTCACATTACCCGAATGGGTATTGTGAAGCAAATCCTCATCGACTGGTCTATGAAGGAGTTTCTGAGTAGTATCGAAAGCTACACCCCTGGTTGCCGGGCTATATAAGCAAGACGGTAAAACTGAATGGTCACCTACTCAAACAGTTGTTGTGACATTTTTAGGTCAAACCTTGCCTGAGAGACTCTTTTGTTGCTACACTTCACTTCCAGTAACCCTTTACTCCCCTGGTTGCCGGGCTATAAAAGCAAGAAGGTTGAACCGAAAATTTGTCACTGAAGCCTCTCTCCGTTTTCGCCCTACCCGTCGCTCTTTTGCTGACTGCGCACGCTCTTCTCCCAACTCTATGTCCACTCCCACTCGCCCTACGATGAGCTCTCTCACTACAATTTATGAAATCTCCAGCCCTTTAATCCCTCCTGTTTCATCCCAACGGAAAACTGTACTTCTCAACCAACGACCTTGCCCTACTCTTATTAAGGGATTCGATAAAGAAGTTCACTCTGCCCACCTTCAACTTATTGGACTCATAAAGAAGCTCCTTGCCTTTTCAAAAGTTATGAAAAATGTATTGCAGCATCTCTACTTTTTTAATTTCCTGGTAATCCTTTGTTTGCTGTCTGTTTTGATGCACTTGTTTTTAGGCCCAATGTAATTACATATTTTGGTATTAATAAAGAAGATCCTGGAGCCAACGTTCGGTTTAAAAACCTCTTAAATGAGCAGTTTCCCTGGTGGTGAACTATGTTTACAGACGCCTCTAAACTATCTGCAGATGACCCTGTGGGTTCAGCGGTGTGGGTTCCTGACATGAAGCTGACTCTTAGTTTTAAATGCTCTCCCAGGATATCTATTTTTTCTGGAGAAACAATAGCTATTTATGAAGCTATAATATAAAGCTAGAATCCCACAACCTGAATAAAACCATAATTATCACTGATAGTCGCAGTTGTTTAGAGGATATTTTAAAATTTCCCTTACATTCTAGAGATGTTCACCCAATCAACCTCAAAACTCGGGAACTTCTTTTTAAGTGTCACTCTGCTGGAATTGAGGTAACCCTTGCGTGGATTCCAGGCCACTCTGGGATTTCTGGCAATGAACAGGCTGACATATGTGCTAAGTGGTCTATTTGCAATGGTACGGAGACTTATGGTAACTGTTTTGCCCAAGATTTACGTTCTCTCGCTAAAATTGATTTGAATAAGTGCTGGAATGATGTATGGAACTTTACCCGCCATGTAAAAGGTAAATTTTATGGCAGTTTGCAACCTGATATTCCATTAAAACCCTGGTTTTTTGAGTTTCATAACTGCTCTAAATTTTCTACTTCGACAATAATTCGGTTGCGTCTTGGCCATAAATGCAGCCCTCATTTTCTATCAAAAATCAGGGTTCGGGACCAGTCTTTATGTGAATGTGGCCTTGATGAGGGTACCGTTGAACATATTTTTTTGATTGCACCAGATTTCCTGTTTCACTGTATGATGTTCTTCCTCCTTCTTTTCCTCGCCCTTTCAACATGTCCTGTATTTTGTCTTCTTCAGAAATCTCTATTATAACTATTTTATTTAAGTATATTGAAAGATATAACATTAAACTTTAAATAAGTTTAAGTATATATTATTTATATCATAAGTACATTTATGTAGGTATTTTATTATTTTGTATCTTTGTTGGTGTTGGTTTATTATGTCTTTGTGATGTCCTATTTGTTTTAGATCGTGCTGGTCATTTGGCAAAACGAAAAAGTGCTGTTTCAAGCAACCACGTGTATTTTTCAACCCTGACACTGGCAGAATTGTCCACCTATTGACAGAAGCCATAAACTTAATAAATAATAATAATAAGAAGAAAAATTAGCGCGCAACTCCTGTCATCGATCGCGTATTTTTCTATTTGTATGTAGTTAAAATGCCTGAAACAATAATTCAAAGTGCTCTTTCGGGAAAGTTAGACTGGGATTTATTATCGAAATGGTTAAACAATGAGTCAATTGAGGTAAATAACCGAGTAAATATTTAAAATGTTATACTTGCTAACTCTGTTTATATTTTTTTGTTTAATATTTCAGGCCGCACCAGAAGACTGTATTTTATTTTATTCCAATAGGAATGAATTTGTCGGCTTTTTCCTGTCGTACCTCAGGAATCAGACTGAAAAGTGAGTTGTTAATTTATTTAAAAAAAACTAAACCAAAGTTACAATGAATACTATGGGTTAGGTTTAGAATAATTCTCCACGATTTTGGGGATACAAATTGTTGTATATGTTAGAGGATTGCCCCTGATTACAACAATACCACTCGCATCCTGCGAAACTGCACCATTTTCAAGAAAATTAAGAAAAACTATCATAACCTACGCGAAAATATGTCAAATAGATCGTAATATCACTATAAGAGCAGGATAAGTAACTATTTTGTTTAAGTTCGACAAGGATGCAATATACATAAGATGCTTGTCATATGTCAAACGCTAAATTAATGTGTCAAATATCACGAATGTGTTTTGACACATATTTAAATATGTCGTTCGTTGTTTCTTTTTGACTCGCGTAATCCGAATGAGTGATCATTTTGTTTGTTGTGTTTTATTTCGATGATTTTGCTAGAAAGCTTAGATTTACACATTTGACTGTATAAAATTGACACAAAACCGACTCTGTTAACTCTGACTCAATATGGTCTTGTCGGACTTACCCCTTGAGTGTTTTCCAAGAAGGCCACTGAGTTTCGAAATTGTTAATAAATAGCCTGATTTGAGGTTAGAATTATAAGATTAGTTTTTGCCAATATGTCAAGAACGAAGGAAATTCGCATGATGGGAATGGTACCAGAGCACAGGGAGAATACTCATATCCTCCCCCACAGCCCCTCCACCCCCTGCTCCTGCAGCAGATTACTAAACCGCAACCCATTACATATTTAAAGAGATGGTATTATTAATTCTGAGTGACATTGAATGAATGATTAATTTTATAATATACAACAGAATTATAATTAAGAATTATTTGAATTTTGTATGATATTAGAAATATCACATGTATCAAGTATGTTGTGGAGAAGCAACATACTTGATGACGAATGTGCAACAGCTCCTCAGCTTACCTTTTACCTTACCTAGTCAATGAGGCGAGGTTCTATATTCCTGCTAGTTAGAATAAATATCCCAATAGCAGCTATGGACTAAAAGTTATAAATAGATATTTTGCTTCAAGTGTTGATCTTGAAATTTGTCTGTTGGCTATGGGTGGTTGTTTTATAAGCTTGTTATGATGGTGAGGTAGACAGGAAACAAGCTGAGCCTGGAAAGTTTGGTATCCATATATTGTAATATTAATTAATTAATTCATTCATTAATTTACTCGGTGGTAGGGCTTTGTGCAAGCTCTTCTGAATAGGTCTTTTGTGTCCCGGTTTGAAGCGTGAATGAGCCAGTGTAACTACAGGCACAAGGGACATAACATCCCATGGTTGGTGGCGTCTAAAAAAAAATCAATGGCTTCATTAATGTTGATAGTGTTCTCATTTAGGATTTAAACTGTTGTTGTTCACAATTTCAGATGTCATTAATTTTATTTATATATTTTTGCAGTGTTTTACAGACAAACAGCAATGCCTTACCAATCCCACAGCACCAAGGTACACCAGAGAAATCGCTCGTGCAACGCAAACACCACAGATCAGCTAGCGAACCGACGTGTGATAGCGACATTTCCAATGATAGTCTCGCTGTGAAGTCTGACAGAAAAACACAGGAGTCTCCAAACAGGGAGAGAAGGAAACCAGGCAGACGAGTCAAAACAAAGCTGTTCCCCGAGGATAAAAAGGAACATAATATATCTTTATCGTCTGATGAATCGAGGATCAGCACAGGAGTCGAGAGACTCGTCCTATCAAGTACTCCATTGAAAACTACCTTCAAACCTGACTATTCGAATTTACCTTCGAGCAGCCCTGTCACACCTCACTCCAGATCCTTCAAAAAATGCGAAAGATGTGACGCTCCTCGTATCAGCAGGCATTCCAGGTCCCAGGAGAAGAGCGTCAGCTTAGCGGATTACTTAGTCAATGTCCAATCGAAAAGCTCAAAAAAGAGAAGGTCAAAAAATACATCTAATGACGACAGTGAAGCTAAAATGGACTTGGATTTGAGCAATTTGGAAATATTTCCCGAAATCAGCACACGAAAGTCCAGTTCCTTAAAGTCTGACCGACGCAGGATCAACCCGACGAATATTGATAGAAGCAAAAAGAGCTACTCGTTGAATAGTTTCACTCCAGAGGCGTTCCAGCAACCATCGCCTCTTGCGCTCGAGGAAAACTTGGCTTTCAAACCGAAATTACAGCCTAAGGAATTGTCGAAAGGCATAGAGGTCGAACGAAATATTTTAAAGCAGGAAAAACAGAAACTGATGGAGAAATTTAACGTCTTGAACACAACACTATCCCCTAAAGTTACAACGCCACAGATAAAGGTATCCCAAAAAGACTTATCTGAGAGAAATTTAAGTTGTGTCGAGGCTGATCAGAGTAAAATCGCATTTATTGAAAAAATCGATATTTTAATCGATATTTATAACGTTTTATTAAAGAATAATTTAATATTAAGCATAAATACGGAAATATATTTCCTCATAACGATCCTGTTGTCGAAACAATTGGACGAAGATTATAGGATTTCGAAATCTCAATTACAGATGAATTTATATGAATCGATCTTAAAACCCATTCACAATAGCACTTATTTCGCTGTGAAATCGTTATGGAACCAACGGTCCGTCTTAGATGTGATACTAGACAAGAATTCGTTAAAAATCCTCGGGGAAAATAAGAAAGTACGAAGTTTTTACCCGGATTTGGCGAAGTTTCTCCTGAACTCATACGGATTGAAGCGCGAAGCAGAGTCTAACAGCGATAGGTCTAAAACCAGCGAGAGTAGAGGCTCTAACGGCATGGTGTGCTTCAACCATGAGACGGACAACGCGGAAAACTTCCCATCGATACTAAGTTTCCAAAATTTCAAAAAGCAAAGGGATATGTTTTTTGAAATATTGAGGTGAGTTTTAACGTAGTTAATATTATGAATACGTATGTTTCGCTTTCTTAAATACTCGACTGATCATCTTAAAATCTTGCATATACGTCAGGGTTCAGAAAATGATACAGACTACCTTTAATCTACTTTTGCAAACTGGTCTGTGTAGAAACCCACTCATCAGATATTCGACTAACAAACAGAAATATTTAGTATTGTAGTGTCCCGATTTGAAGAGTGAAAGGCATAAAAAAGCAAAAAATAAGAACTTTTACAGTTAAGAAGAACATTTATAAAATATAACAAATATAAAATAACCTAATATTGATCCTTGCGAAACACCTATTTTTGATTATTTCATCAGAAAACTTTATTGTATTTACGAAAATTCGTTGACCTGGTATTTGTTGGCTTGTATTATAAGCTCAACAGCTTCACATTTGACACTGCTATCCCATAAAAAATGTATCATGTTCCAACCGATCGGAGGCCTTCGATAAGTCAAAGAATACGTCAATAGCATTTCGCGAGGACTAGGACGGAAACTACGTAACTTAACTCGATTTAACTTCCAATCATATGACTACGGGGATATGATATGAGAAGAGTTTATATATGTCATAAAACTTAACATAGGCGCGCGAATGTCGCAGGTGGTACTCGTCGGGCGACGGCGGCGGCGGCGGCGGGGGCGGCGGGGGCGGCGGGGTCGGCGGCGTCGGCGGCGTCGGCGCGGCGCTGCGCACGCGCACGCGCACGCTGCTGGCGCTGGGGGCGGGCGCGCCCAACCACGCGCACTTGGCCGCGCTGCTCACGCGCATGCTGCTCGACGCGCCCGCGCCGGTGAGCGGCTCCTCCCGCGCCTCCTCCCGCGCCTCCTCCCGCGCCCCCCGCGCTCCGAGTGCTTCGACGAATTACTACGACCTTTGTCATTCCAGGAGTCGAAGCTGAGTAAACTCCAGCGCAGGTTGACGTGTCCGTCGGCGACCGAATCCCATCGCCTGCCACACTTCTCCGACAAGGAAATGTTTTACAAGTGAGTTTCATTTGTTTATCGATATATCGCGTTACGCTTAGCTAGATCGGAGCCGAACCGCTTTTGCCTCCATGACGCTAAGTTATGTATTCCTCTGGGCTCGTACGGGTGTTCACCGGTGATGACCATTTATCTAAAATTTCAATAGATAATAATAATAATAATAATAATAAATAAATATTGGACAACATCACACGTACATAACTGATCCCAAAGTAAGTAGCTAAAGCACTTGTGTTATGGAGAATCAGAAGTAACGACGGTACCACAAACACCCAGACCCGAGACGACATAGAAAACTAATGAACTTTTTCTACGTCGACTCGGCCGGGAATCGAACCCAAAACCTCGGAGTGGCGTACCCTTGAAAAGCGGTGTACACACTACTCGACACGGAGGTCGTCGACAGATAGAACCTTGGGTATTATCAATCCTTGGACATCCTCAATCGGACCGAAAATACACACATATATTTATTCGTCGCGCATACGATATAGAAGAAAAAATTGTAGAGTCATGTTATGTCATGTTTCATTTATTTTTCCAGAGAGTTCATAATGCACGCAGAAAACGAGAGCTTCCGGGTACATTTGAAGGATGCGCTCGCTTCAGAAATACTCGCCCTCGATGCGACGGGAATTAGCAACGAGTCTTGTGAGTCTGTTACACCGCCTGCAGACTGTGTTCGTACAACGCTAGACATGAGCCCGCCTAGTGTCAACTTGTAGCCAAGTGTAGCCTAGAATCAACTTCCCGACCCAGTGGTAGCTTTACATTTAAATCTAAGCACTGTTTCGCAATGATTCAAAACTGCTTTTATGAGTGTACTTGTATAAAGAATATTTTGATTTTGAAAATGTCGGATTAGCAAACCGAATAGTTCTCCTGATGAAAAGTGATCAAATTTGCCCAAAGATTGGCGTTGTGAGAATCTAAACCGTTTCCTTACTTAATCTCTTCAAATCATTTTGGCTAAAGGCTTTGAGCAAGAGTTTCAACGTAGTTATCACTACCCAGGGACATAACACCATTCCCACAAATGGATGACCAACATTGACGATGTAGAGGATGGTCAATTACAGTGTCAATTGGTAGTGGTCAGGTGGTCAGGTGGTCTGGTGGCTCATTTGTCAGTCTGGCTATCTATTTTAAATAGCGTAGTGTCATGTAAATTCAGACGAACAAACCTTCCCAACACGTAGTACAAAATGATAAATGACTAATTAAATGTTTGTTATTCATTTTTCAGCAAACGGGTCTGACCTTACAAGAGAATATCTACTTTTATCCAAGAAGTTATGTCTTCTGTCCAAATTCCTTGGATACCTGACATCCCTGCCCTACGTACAGATATCAGTAGACATTTTATTGAAAAGAGGACCGCTCCCCGGAAATAAGGAAGAAATATTCGCAGCGCCGAAGGAGAAAGTTCTGGAAAACGATATCGCCTTACGGAATTATGTAAGTCGTTTAATAAAAACCTTATTTAAGTAGGCTCCCACTAGGAGCACTTTTGGGACCGCTTTTATTTCAACTCGATTCTTGATAGACAAAAAATTGTCCCAAGTATTAATAAAATAAAATTAAAAATCACCGTTAATTTCAACATTTTTTATTTATGATATAATAGTGCATATTCCGTTTCAGAGCCAACCTACCATAGATTTAAACGGAATTTTAAGAGCCGCCATAGACAATGGCAGAATGACAATAACAGTACCTTGGCTAGTGCATTATTTGTCTATGCTCGACTACACCACTTTACGCTTAAATTACTATCAAAACCTTCTAAACCTACTCTTCGGTATCTACGAGAAAACATTAAAATGCAACACATTTATGAAGAAGAATACCATTATATACATGAAATCGATTCTCGGGTGGCTATTCGACTTGCCACATTTCCCGCAGGAGTTTTTCAATCACAAGAGAGATGTAACGTTCAGTGTAGCGAGGAAAGGATTCGACTCCTGCGACTTGGTCGATGAATCGACTCTATTCGAACTCTGCCCGTTCCTGAGGGACGTTAACGTGCTGCTTTCCACGTCACGAGTTAATCACGAGAAGGAGAGCTTCAGACACATAACGCCCGTCAGTTTGACCTTGAACACGGAAGACAGGATACGGAACAAGGAGAAGGAGCTACAGGTACGTCTCCTCATATTTGTTAACGTTCGTTCAACAAACTCGATATCAGATGAACAAAAATTATAATAGATTTTCATTCAGTCATAGTTGACTATAACCTATCTGTGCTATCTGTGCTGTAGATACAAAAAAAAAAATATTTTAACCCATTGATTAGTACCTGTGCTACTAAAACCTCTATCTATATTTTGGAATGCAATGTAAATGTTAAAAATATACGAGTTAATTGAAATCATTAGATTTAAAGGAAACTGATCTGTGGACGATCTCTGTTAAGTTAGACAGTTCAATAATCGATGTGATGGCAGCTTATCTTGTCATTATATTTCAAAATTGTATTCTTAATGGCGTGTTTTCTCATTTCATGAAACGGTAATGTGATCCCAATTTTTAAATCGGATAGTACTCCAGATCCCAATAATTGTGGATCTTTGTCCTAACCGCTTTTAGCAAGGTCTAACTTAAGACGAGAAACGAATACTAAATTGAATGTTCGTGCATTTTGACGAATACGAGTCAATTAAGTCGAAGCCGATAAACGATTTGAAGTGAATGATTTTATAGCCTGAAAAGAGTCACAGGATTTAGGGATGTTTTGTGATTAAACCCAGCATTAATTATTTGACACGTGATACGCTGGTCGGGAAGCTGCATCACTACGGCATTAGAGACACTACACTCGATCTTCTGATTTCGTATCCGAAACATGATTTATTTACATATAATCGGATTGAGAAATGTCTCCCGAGCCCCCAGTTAGCGAGGGGGTCCCTCGGGGATCTATGCTTAGTCCGTTTCTCTTTCTCGTTTATGTGAATGACTTCTCACTTATGTTGGCTAATCAACCCGAGATTGTATTGTTTGCTGGCGATACTTCTCTAGTTTTTATGATACAAATACGTCTTTCAATATATGATAATGTAAAAAAACTCTTTGAAATATTATATCGGGTTAGTGTTATTTTGTAATTACTGTTATACTGTAAAGATGTATATTTTTTAAATTCGTTACTCCTTAAGTAAGATGTGTAAAATCGAATGTACTTTTAAAAGGGGAAGCATCAGATGTTCTGGAAAAAACAGAATTCATCGGTATAGGTTTTAAGTTTCGACGGGGCCCCGCACATAAACCGATCGGTGAACGAGATGCTCTGCAGGTCGGTGAGGAAGCGGATAGAGGTGGGAGGGTCGTTAAGAATGATTTTAACCCCGTCACCCAGGCGCGCCTCGAGGAGGAGCTGCTCCGCAGCCAGCCGTCGTCCAGCCGGCGCGTGCTGGAGCTCGTGTGGGAGCGGGTGTGCTCCGCCGCCGTGCGCGACCTGGCCGCCGCGCTCGCCGGCGCCCGGGGCGAAGCGCGGGCCGCCGCCGCCGGCCTCGTGGCGCAGCACGCCGACCGGGTGAGTGCGCCCGCACTTGTACATGGCTCTGGCCTTCGCTATTGGAGCGTTCCCGTGACGTCGACGCGGCAATGTCTTCCTTCAGGACACGCTCATCCCGCTCCTGCGAGCGATGTACGCGGAGCATCTGGACAAGCTGCGCTCGGAAGCCCTGGAGTCCTGCAAGACCATCGCCCGCAGCCGGATCTCGGCGGCGCTGACGGCGCTGCTGCCCAATTCGCCGACGCAGCTGCACGCCGTGGCCACCAGGACCTGCTACAACAGGCTGAGCAAGTGGATCAACGACCACTGGACGACCACCGGTGAGTGAATAGAATTGAAATATTGAAGAATTGCTACCTATTGAATGGCCTTAGCGAGCAATTTATTTTAACCGGATGTTTTATTTTCGCGTATTTTTATTCATATCTCGTAATATACGTGTAGTGATATAGCGTAACGGGCTCGTCTATGTCACGTTTGTTGGATGTCTCATGGTGTAATTGTTTTTCGTTTTATCTTTGATTCGTGTCGAAATGTGTGACCTAAATCTTTCTCCTACTGCTTTGCACTAAGAGACACATTCCAACTCGATCGATAAGAATATTCCCCCCCCCCCTCCAGCGGTGCTGTGCAGGAACATAGAGCAGGAAGCGTGGTCGCTGCGCGTGTCGCCCGACTCCCCCCCCGCGCAGGTGGCGCCGCCGCCGCCCAACCTGCCCAACCTGCGCGACCTGTGCAGCCCGGCCGCCGCGCTCATCGCACTTAAGGTTTTATTACTATTTGTATATCTCAGCTGGTCTCAGTGCCCCTTGATGGTGACCGCCCGAGCGCACGTCCCGCAGGAGCACATCTGCCTGCTGCTGGAGGACGCGGAGGCGCCCCCCCCCGCGGGCGTGCTGCGCGCCTGCGCCGCCAGCTGCGCGCCGCACAACGTGTTCACGCGCCCCCCCACGCAGCGGGCCATCCTGCAGCTGTCCATCGACTTCTGCATCGTCTACGGTGAGGCGACGGCGCGCTGAGCTGAGCCCTATAGTTGCCATTATGAGGATCACAATCGGGTCGCCGATAACACACCCACGATGTTTTCGTGTACCTGTCATGGTTTTGTCAGCGTTCGTTTAGAAAGACATCATTCGATGTATATATTCGATTACGTTTACTTAATAAAATATTATCCTATAATTCTTTTGTAATATTGGTGATGGGGAAAAATGTCGCCAGTGAGCAGGAAGACGATGAAAATATTGGAGGTGTTGCCCGACCTCCACGAGCTGTGGAACACGTGCTGTCCGGACCGGCCCCATCACGACGAGGGGCCCGAGTCCCCCGAGCGACGACCGGACCTCTCGCCCACGGACGACTACGACGACAGGGCCCCCACCCCGCAGTCTGACGATGACGGGAAGACCGGGGAAGTTAACGGTAGGTTTTATTCGTTACACCGGGACGCGTAATATTGGTAACGGTAATGCTACTTTGATGTCAAATCAAATCAAATTTCTTTAGTAAAATTGTCATGTTACACCGTTGAATTAATGTAAAGCTACCACCAGTTCAGAAAATAGATTCTACCGAGAAGAATCGGCAAGAAACTCAGTAGCTACTCTTTTCCACCATTTTAACTATAGAGGACCTCAGGACACCGATCGAGCAGTATAAACGGCAGTTAGTTTTCCAACTTCTGTGACCGCGCGTGCTGCGGAGCCGAGTCTCCCTGTCGGGGACGATAAATAAGAGTTCTACTAGAGTTACCATATGAATACTATTGAGTTTAATAAGCATTTTGTTTATTTAGCATTAAGATCTACATAATTTTCTGTAACCCAACTTTGTTATCGGTGATAATGCATCGTAGCATTGACATAATTAGGTTTTTCCCATCAATTTTGGAAAGTTATGAGGTATTAGCGAATAATATAATATCAGAAATACTTTTAACATAAAAAGAAAGATCGTGTATATCCAACAAAAATAAAAAGGGATCCAAAATGTATCCCCGCTGAACACCCATTCGTAGTACAGATCCAGGAGAATATATATTAATGGATCGAGTGAAATCAGGAGTCTCACCTACTAACCCGCCCAACGTGCCGTACGCGATCATCAGACATCCCATGTCTCATTTCAGGGCCGGTGGTGGAGCGGCCCCCGCCGGCGGCGAGCCCCCCCGAGCCGGGCCCCCCCGAGGCGGGCGCGCTGGCCCCGTTCGCGCGCGTGCTGTGCGCGCGCAACGTGCACGTGCTGGGGCGGCGCGCGGGCGCGTGGGCGGCGCTGGCGCACGTGCTGCTGTTCCTGCTGACGGAGCGCTACCTGGCGCCCGGCGCGCTGGCCGAGACGTGCCTGGCGCTCTACTCGCAGGCCTGGCCGCAGGTGCGCGGGCCCTCTTTGTCGTGGCTGCTTTCCGATATCGCTTCGGAATGGAATCCTTAAGGCAGCTCTGGACAATCCAAGCCGCCCGCGGTCTCGACTGGCCTCTGCGCGAGGAATGTTCTCTCCGATGGCCAGAATTGATCGATTGCCTTTTCCCTTGTACCCTTCAAACCGTAGAATATCTAATGAGTGGGTGGTACCTACCCAGGCAGACTCCCTCAAAGCCCTAACATCAAGTAAAAATGCTTATCCAGAAAAATCAAATAATTTGATTGAGACCGTAATTAGTCATAATGTGCTTGCGCACTTCAATATAGTAAGCAAATGTAAAGGCAGAATAACATAAACATAACATAATCAGCCTGTAAATTTCCCACTGCTGGGCTAAGGCCTCCTCTCCCGTTGAGGAGAAGGTATGGAGCATATTCCACCACGCTGCTCCAATGCGGGTTGGCGGAATACACATGTGGCAGAATTTCGTTGAAATTAGACACATGCAGGTTTCGTCACGATGTTTTCCTTCACCGCCGAGCACGCGATGAATTATAAACACAAATTAAGCACATGAAAATTCAGTGGTGCCTGCCTGGGTTTGAACCCGAAATCATCGGTTAAGATGCACGCGTTCTAACCACTGGGCCATCTCGGCAGAATAAATGATCTCGATTTCTAATTCCTGTCACATTACCAGCTCCTACTTGCCCCCCTCTAGGGAGGGAGGGGGGGGATTACTGGAAGCGTCTTATAACTGTCACAAATGAAACAAACCGTCTCGTATATCAGCGATGTCGTCATATTTCCAGGACGTGCTGACGAACCTGTCGACGTGCATGAAGACGGTCTCGTCGGGCTGGTCGAGCTCGTCGGGTGGCAAGTTCACACTGTTCCTAGACTTCCTAGCCGATTACTGCAACGACATGGACGTCGAAATAATCGAATAATCGAAGCGAAATCGATTTGATACATTTTAATATCGATTCGACTAATCGCTTCGCGGTTTAGTGTGAATATCTGTGGAATAAAAGTTTAATTATTGAATAGTTGGAATACGTTTCTTTGATATTCGTCAAATATATTCTGTGTCTAATCCAACGGCAGCAGGAGTTCAGGTAAACAAACCTTGGATTCACATCTGCCACGCGATTTGCTGATAGCTCTTCTGTATTATGCACAGACAGCTCTTAACAATCGAATCGAGTCGAATCAAAATATACTTTATTCTAGTAGGCTTTTACGAGCACTTTTGAATCGTCATTTAACAAACTATTTCAAGTGAAGCTACCACCGGTTCGGAATGTAGATTCTGCCGAGAAAAAATACTATCTAAAAATACAGTCGTGTTAGTTAATAATCTGGTTTGCAAATAAGTATGTAACGCGAAAGAGAGAACCTTCGTGCGGATAAAGTTTACATCGACTCCCTCCCATTTACCTAAAGCCACCCCATAAAGTTTAAATTTCTATAAAGTCCTTTCTAATGGTATGCTTACGTTAAAGAAAAATTATGGTCGTAATTTCATCTCGCTAAACACAGTCGTTTTGCTTGTGAGTCAATACTGAGTCAAGGCAAAGTTTATTATCAGTATAGATTAAGCATTTTATGCCCCGTTACACGTTTGTACCAATAAATGAGGATTTTCTTGTGTTCCCAACTGAATATACTAAACCGATATACATAAAACTTATACCGAAAGATACAGCGCGTAACGGAGAAGGTTTTAGTGTCAATATTCTAGAAGTAGTCGTACTTTGCAGTTTCACCTGCTTTTAATTTAGACTACTGACGTGACGTGAATTTCAACGACTTGAAATGAATAGGGGGGGAATACATTCAATGGTAAATCTGGTCGTTTGTAATGTTGCTCATGAAATGTTTGGAGAGATATATTTAAGTGGCTTAACTAATATATGTATGAAAAACGTCACGTAATTTTGTAGCGATTTTAGATGTTTTTAAATATTTGTAAATATGTTTAGGTGATAAGTAATCGCAACACCAATTCGGATGTCTTATAATTATTGGTAATGATTTAATTGTGCGCACGATGGTGTGTGGTCACCGTTTAAGGGGTGCGACTTTACTACAATAAGCCATAAGGTTTTAAAAGTTTATGTAGGAGTAATGCCACAGTTGCACACGGTACCTGTTTTTATATATCTGAATATATTTATGGAAATTTAGTAAGGGGAATATTTCATCGATAATGGTCGCCAATCTCAAAGACAAGTGTGCGCAGACGCAGGTGTATCTTCAGTTTTCTCGCTCCACTGACTAACCAACTAACCTAACCCTGAACTGCTACTGAGAACTTCCCAACCTCAAGCCCAGCTGCAGGAGTAGGTAATTCGTGATTCAAAAGTAATACAATCGATGTCAGATACAAGCTATAAAATTAGCTGAGTTATTCTATCAGAACTCACTTCCACGAACACCATCGTGAAATATCAGAGTCGTGAGCGGCACAACGACGCGTCACTGTGAGTCGTGAGTCGGTTTTGTTGTCACGAGTGAGATACGACGTGAGTCGTCAGACGGGCATCAAATCATAATGAAACTCTGCCCAACTCAAGGGCGGAGAAGTGATTTATTTACAAAAGATAATCAGAAATTATCTTAAAACGTATGTTGTGCTGGCATTTTTTTGTAGCTAATAGAATATAATATTGGTGTGTTCTTATTAGATAGATACAAACTAAATCAGTAAATAGATAGACGGAATCTATAGTTTAGAGAGAAATAAAAATAGTGACAAATTAATAATTTTAATAAAATATTTGGTACAAATAACAGTACATCAAGTTCACAGCTCAAAATTTAGTTTAAAATTAATCTCAGACAGACATACAAACATCCATTTATATCAAGATTAAAACCAAGATGGTCCAGTAGGTAGAACACATGGATCTTAGTTAAAGATAGCAGGTTTATGTACTAAAAACATCACGCAGCTATTACTCGCAAGAAATGATTTCTTGTGTTTCCAATCCATACTGGAGTGTGGTAAAGCTTACTGTTGTTATTTACTATATCGAATGAATTTAAGCCGAACGTTGTCAGACAGACAGTCATTGTTTTGTGCATCTTTAAATTACGAAAGCCCGGTTACTATATTCAAGAACGATCCGTTTTAAATACGGATACTTTGTGTCTAATTGTCATTTCATCTATTTATCTTACTATCCGTTATTCGGATGGTAGCGTTTGAATTACGCCTCGTAGACAAAACAATAGTATTATAATAATATTTTTATATATTACATCAAAATGACGGTTGATTTTTTTGCGTTTGTAGTAGTGTACCGTCAGCAAACAAAAAAATAAACTACTTTTAGGATAATGTACTTAATGTTATATATCATTAATGTTTTTTTTAACAACCAACTTGTCGCAGTCGTCCTCATCCTCGCTTAAATTTGATAATTCATCGACTCTACCCTTAAAGTTATATTCGTCTTCAGTAGCACGTTTATAACTATTTCTCTATTCGTCCATAGTCAAGGAATTGATTTTTTCTTAGCCAATGTCATTACAGCATTCATATGTAATTTTAAAATAATTCTTTTGACTTTAATTTTCACTCAAACCATATATTTGATTATCAACTAAGAAAAGAAAAATAGAAGCTTGCAAAAACGAATCCATTCCGATTCAGCCGCCGCGTGTCGCACTACAAACGCAAAATCGTCTACAAACAGATTTATCTGTACGACATGTAGATATGTGGAAAGTTTGACAAATAAAATAAACTCTTGTAATATTAGAAGTCACTTATTGATAGTACTTTATATCGTGTAGTGTAAATTTATTAAAAACTATAGTATATGTCCCACTACGGAGACTATATGATAAAGTATTGATTTAAAAAATATAATTTTAAATAAAATGATGTTATATTAATAAGTCCAATTTTATTAGAAATTAAAGTTTTTTGTGAATTTATTGATAAGAAATATACATAAGCTGTGGATGATTTCATAGATAATAAACTAGTCTATGGTGTGTTAGTACTTTATGTTCATTTATTAGGAATGTATTTTGTACTTGTATAATATTTGACGATTCTTCTTTAGTCAATTTACAATTTTAAAAAAATAAGCGCCTTATTTCAGGATTTAACCTGGTTGATGATGTATTGTATTGAATTTATTTTAACTAAGAGATATAAGTTTGTAATAGCACTGGCTCACTGCCTGTGCAAAGGCTATATGGCTGCAAGACTGCAGGTTCACCGGGCAAGAATCACTGAATTTCATGTGCTAAATTGTTGTGAAAAAATATCGTGGATAAAAATCTGCCACATGTATATCTATATATTCAATAAGCTCTTCAAAACGAGGCCTTTGTCCGACCTCGATACATGTGAAGGCTGTTATATATTGTCTTTACTTACAAAGCGTTGCTGTTCAACTAATAGTAAGTATAAGGGCTGGTATGTGATACTTCAACACACGACATTGGACCTGGTCTCCAGGAAAACCCGTTCCAAGTGTTAAACGGGGTATTTGTACAATAATAATAGATATACTAGTTTTCGGTTCAACGATATAGAAGTTCATGTGATGCAACGCCATCTAGCGACGTCTACAACATATGTGTGTATACAGATAATAAAATCAATATAGATGTCAAAATAGCTGGAAAAAAATCTGTGGACAATTTTTATGTATGGCGTATTATAACGACTAAGCAGTCTCCGTGTTTGAAGGATATATGTATGATATTTATTTATTGATTATCTATGTGAGCTTTACAAACTCAGATTAATTAATAATGTTGCCAGTGACAAAAATGTGTTATTTGTTATTTTAAATTTTCTTATATATGACAATATAGTACATATTATATTTGAATATAATTTATAGTTAACGTAGAAACGTATGTGTGAGGATTGGATCATTATTTCATATGATATAAAATTAGTGGAATAACAATCTTTTAATTATCCGATTACAATTAAATTGTAATTTTACTTATTAAAATAATTAATATTTTGTGTTCCCATATCAATGTCTAGACCGATTTGGATCTATGAAGTATCGTTAAGATCTGTGTAATTGTCACTATTGACTTCTTAATTTGGTTTTGTTAATATTTACACTTTTAACGCCCCATTTACACTACATAGCCTTTATTAGCCATAGACATTATAGACACTGATCAAAGGCAATGAGATTTTTTTTTATTAAACAACACAGCACCCTTTTTTTCATTTTTTACTTTTAGTTAGTTGTGGTAGTTTACAATTTTTCTTATTTACTAAACGTCAGCAGAACTTCGCTGGAGTTGAGCGTTACGTCCTTCTTGAAAGACGTGACCCACACCGACTGGTTTGTTTTTTTAATATATATTGTTTTATTAATTTAATATATTCATGATTAATGACAATGAGATTTAGTCATAGACAATTTAATTGCTCTTCACTGATATGATATGTATACATTTGAGAATTGATTGCGTCATGTTGGAAAAGAGGTCAGTGGTATTCTTTACTACACGTGCGCAATTTCTAAATTAGGTTTTTTGTACTAATATCGCTTAGTTTCACTAATACTTGAGTTGTCCTGCGTTATTACTTTTTGTCATTTAAGTTTTTCTTTAATAATTTAGTAGTTGGTGATGGAATCTGAGGAGCCCCCGGATGGGGGCGGAGGTGACTCCATAAGTCATGATTTTGTGATGTCTACTGAATCTATAATTAGAGAAGACTCCAAAAAAGTCCTGAAGCCTACCAAACGCTCTCATACCGCTGCAGAGAGTATTCTAAACAAACGGGATGCTTCCTCTCCTCCTAGTGCTTCAATTCAACACACATTCACACTCTCCGAATTTAGCGGTACTAAATTGAAGTATAACGACTCCGATCAAGGCCCTTTTATTGTCCACGCCTCACGAGTGGAACCCGACCCATCAGCTGATTATACAATTAGTTTACTTAAATTTGCTCAAATTATTTACAGAAACAAGGTCTCTGGTGTTCTCAAGGGAGGAATTAAATCAGCAGGACGCAACCTTGTTGTTGTTGAATTTGAGAATGCTTCTTCTGCCAATAATTTCATTGACAGTCCATTGTTCCAGGAGCATAATTATAAAATAATCATCCCAGCTTTTCACATTACCCGAATGGGTATTGTGAAGCAAATCTTCATCGACTGGTCTATGGAGGAGTTTCTGAGTAGTATCGAAAGCTACACCCCTGGTTGCCGGGCTATAAAAGCAAGAAGGTTAAACCGAAAATCTGTCACTGACGGTAAAACTGAGTGGTTACCTACTCAAACAGTTGTTGTGACATTTTTAGGTCAAACCTTGCCTGAGAGAATATTTTGTTGCTACACTTCACTTCCAGTAACCCTTTACTCCCTTCCCACTATCCAATGCAATAATTGCTGTCGCTTTGGGCACACAAGATAAATGCAGGTCCAAACCAAGGTGCTTTGTGTGTGCTCAACCTGATCATGGACGTTCCTGTAAAGTACCCCGTAGTGAGGCTACATGTTTGTCTTGCCCAGGTCCACATCTGGCTACTGACCCCAATTGCCCAGAACATATAAGACAGAAACAAATAAAATTGTGATGTCAGAGGAAAATATTACATACAATGAAGCCTCTCTCCGTTTTCGCCCTAACCGTCGCTCTTTTGCTGACTCCGCACGCTCTTCTCCCAACTCTATGTCCACTCCCACTCGCCCTACGATGAGCCCTCTCACTCCAATTTATGAAATCTCCAGCCCTTTAATCCCTCCTGTTTCATCCCAACGGAAAACTGTACTTCTCAACCAACGACCTCGCCCTCCCCTTAGTAAGGGATTCGATAAAGAAGCTCACTCTGCCCTAGTTAGTTCTCCAAAATGTTCCCAGCCTAATGGCTGTGCTCTTAGAACTTCAGGTAATAATTCTAGACAAAATCCTGATTTATCCGATATCATCCAACTTTTGCTGTCTTTAATCGATATTATTACCAAGCATAAAGCAGATTCTGAAAATGTTTAGTGCTAAGCTGGCCGAGCCTGCCCTCTAACACTTCGTTAACGTGCTGGTGAGGCAGGTTAGGTTGAGCAAATAATTTACGTATTTCCTTTTTTTTTTTTTGTATTCTGCTTTTTTGTGTCGTAATATCTTTTGTTGTACTAACATAGTTGTAATGTGTCTTTTGTAACTAACAAGTGGACTATTAATTGTCTTAAATAAACGAAATTATTATTATTATTATAATATCAGTTTACCGTACACTGTCACTGAAAAACTTAATCAATTCACTCCTAATTCTTTTAATAAAAATGACGACAATTCTCCAATGGAAATGCAAGAGCGTTAGACATAAAAAACATGAAATTATCTCTCTAATTATCTCCTACCATCCTCATATTTTGGCCATCTCGGAGACATGGTTAAAGCCGGGTTCTCGTTTTCGGGTTCCTGGATATTCATGTCTCCACGATGATCATGTTAGTGAATGGGATGGAAGTGCCCTTCTACTTAAACGTATTTTTCAAACCTGCCACTGGCAGAATTGTCAACCTATTGACAGAAGCCATAAACATAATAAATAAATGAATACATTTCAGGGCAGTCGTGTTGTTCAATTTTTAAGGTAAATAATTGTTGTTGCGTGTAAATGTTTTAAAATACTTTGTTCTTAAATTGTTAATAATAATAATAAAACCAGTTTCTGTTAATACATTCCGAATGTTTTTTGTATTTTTTAATTGTATTTTACATTTATTAACTTTAATAGACAATACTTTGATGTACGCGTTTTGTACGATTTATTTTATGTAATTAAATGTGTGTATAACTGTGTGATATTTTATTTACATGAATGTTGAAATAATGGTGGGTTTATAATGGTAACAGGAAGGATCAATTTGGGCAGATTGTAATTCTCAAAGGAGACCCTATTACTTGTTACTAGCCTGTCCCAGGGTCCAGACCCTGGGTCTCGGGATCAACAGTATTGTTAGCTAGTCACTTAGCAGTTAGCACAGACACGTTGATATATTCCAAAACAAAAGTGTCGTAAGCGCGTAAGTATTTGTCGTCGTTTTACGAAATCTGTTTAATTTAAAACCTAACATGATATTTGCGTAATCCCAATATGAATCGTATACATAGGTCTCGTAATGCTCAAGATTATTTAGTTGCTCTTCACTTTAAGATAAAACAGCAAGTGTCAACACAGCCAAGATTCGGTAGATGGAGAGATGGACCTTATCTTATTTTTCAATATATATTTTATTACAAATTAAAATTGTGAATGTTTAAATAATTTTAATTATAGAAGTGATGTAAAGAAGGTATTACATTTAATATATTAACAGCGTGAGCCGATTTCTGTCCCAGTGATTATGGGACGGATCGTTAATGTTCTCAATTTGAAGAGCTCCAGCCGTAGATGTGCAGAAAAATAAAGAGGATTCTTGTTTGCAATTTATCAAATTGTTACGATTGAACAAATAATTAATTTTATAGAGCGGAATAAAGTTACAGGCCGGTTAGAGAGCGCTACGTCTGTATAAGAAAACAAATTATAAACGTAAACCAATCCAATTCAAACTGAACTAATGTGTACTATTTGACATTAAAGATTTCTTATAAATAAGGTTTCATAATTTTGGCACCCATTACAGGCACAATTTACAAATTTAAAATGCAGGGACATAGCAGTTTGTATTGTCAAATGAATAATAAATAATTAAAATAAAAACAATTATTAGAGTAAAATATATTCATTCCTTAAGATTTTCTTCCCACATAATTTTCCGAGACACGATGTCCGTGGGGACAGTCGGATAGTACGTAATACTTGACACGCATTCTCCTTTGTTTACAGGAAACCAATCTTGAACACAAGATTTAACATTGTTTATAAACTCTCTCTTTCAGTCGCTATTGATTTGATATTCGAAAGAAGGAGACAGCATAGTTTAATTGATCAGACTAAACATGTATACCCTATTCTAATCGCAGAAAGAGTGAAGATCAACAAACATTATATTTACATATTAGGACCGGATTTAGGGGAGGGCAACCGGAGTAATTGCCCTGGGGCCTCCACAAGAGGCCCTCAGAATAGAGGTTCCGACGAGTTAAGAATTGTAATGTAATATATGTTTAGATATAATCAAATTATAATAATATTACTAAGTACAGTTTTAAAAGACTGATACAAAGAAATAAATTAGTGTCAATTTTTACTGATACGAATGAAATTGATCAAATTTATTTGTAAAATAACAATAAATGGGGCCTTTACTCCCTTGTGGTCCAAATCCGGTCCTGCATATTCCATGCGATTTGCTATGCTATATTGTGAACTACGAACAGTTCTTGATTAACATATCTTTATTTATATTACAAAACTATTACATTTACTACTATATCCATATATACACACTATATATAATATATATACACTACTTATATCCACTTAAATTTTACTTCTAAAGTCCCAATATCAAAAACAACTTCGCCGACAAAACTCATCACGAATCCATAAGTAATCTCATAGTTCATTCAATTTCATGTCAAAGTTGTTTATTGGTCTTTACCCTTGTGGTTGGAATATATTTAAAATATTACTTGAATAAAGCCATTCTTTAAAATTTTACAATGTTTATTATACTTACAAATCATCTTCATCATCATCCTCCTCCCCTTATCCCAATTTTCTTCCATACTTCTCTGTCGGAAGTCATCTCACAAGTAACATTCTTTCTAACCATATCGTCGTTCACACAATCCATCCATCGTTTCTTTGGTCGTCCCCTACCTCTATATCCATCCACATCCATTCTCAAAACCTTTCTCACAACATGGTCCTCATTCCTCCTCATAACATGCCCATACCAAGACAGCCGGTTTCCAGATAGCTTCTCGGTTACCGGTGCCACTTTCAAACTTCCTCTTATGTACTCATTCCTTACTCCATCCATTCGCGTAACACCACACATTCCTCTCAGCATTCCCATCTCCACCACATGCAATTGTCTTTCAGTCATCCCTTTTGTAGCCCAACCCTCTGATATATACTTACAAAATCCTGGAATAAAAAGAAAAAAACAATATTAGATGAAGTTCAAATCCGAGTTCGTATGGTAAGAACATGTGTTATGTATTTGGGATCAAACCCAAGAACCTTTGGATGTGCTTAATTTGTATGTACCCTCTTAATATGTATTCCCTTCGTGTTTACCGATGAAAGAAACCGTCAACCCGCATTGGCGCAGCGTGGTGGAAAAAGCCCATAAAACGTATCTATAAAAGAGGTGGCCTTATGTAATATTATTTTATTTATTATTACAGCTCCACCAATTCCATATCCCAGGAGTTATCACCTACACCGTTGGTTGCCTGGGAGATTGCTACGTAGCGATAAGGTCGTCAAAATCGTATGCTACTTTTATTTAGGCTGTATTTTTATTTTTCTCTTTAAGATGTACAATTACGTTGAAAGTATTTTATTTATTTATATACGTATATCTAAACTTTTAACTGTGTAGACTAGGTATAGTATACATTAACGGATGAATGTCAAAATGGAGATTTTTTTATGTAATAGGCGTACCGGCAAATGGGCCACCTGATGTGAAATGGTCACCACCGCCCATAGACATTGGTGCTGTTAGAAATATTAACCATCCCTAAATTCTCCAATGCACCACCAACTTTGGGAACTAAGATGTTATGTCCCTTGTGCCTGTAGTTACACTGGCTCGCTCACCCTTCAAACCGGAACTCAACAATACCAATTATTGCTGCTTGGCGGCAGAATATCTGATGAGTGGGTGGTACTTACCCAGACGGGTTAGCACAAAGCCCTACCACCATGTAAAGAAATGTTCAAATTGTAGAGACTAGATGGCCCAGTGAGTTTTCATGAGGCTATTGGGGTTATTGAACTAATCAGTACTCCACGATGGTGAGAAACTGTAATTAATGCTATTAATCTTTCGGCGTGTGCAACTCCCAATACTTTGTACGTACTTATTACTATAGAAGTATCCGGGATATAATTTTTCATAAATAGCGTTAAGCCGAGTTTTCTTAAGTTTGGAGGAAAACATTTTTTTATATATTTGTTTCCTATTTCAAATATTCTTCATCGTTCGTTTTTAGTTTATTTTTTAATGAATATAATATTAAGCCTAATGTTAGCATCAAATATATTATTTTAATTATTACTTCAAGTCTCAAGATTGTTCAATTCATTGTTTGATAAAAGACCACTATTTACCATTTTACAACTCAGAACAGTTAAAAAAGAGTTGAAATAGAAAAAATAATATTGATCCACCGCCAACTTAAGAGAACTTTGATGGCGTATTGTCAAATAATATAGTAACTAACAAAAAAGATTAATATGTTACATGTTATAGACAACTAATTTGACATATTCCAACGGGCACCGAACACGTGACAAATACAGTTTCATGACATATTCTACCGTCAAACAAACATACTTATATATGAGGGATGGTTAATTTCTGACTTTGCTAAAGTCAGAGGGCCCACATGACTTTTTAATAAAAAAATAAGTTCACATACTTTTCGAGGCAGACACACAATTGGCGAGTTCCAAGTAACAAATATTTTCGAATAGCTGAAATTCGTACACGTTTTTTTTCTTGAAATTTCCATCTTTTGGTGCTAGCCTCATACCACAAACACTTCCGTAGCTGGAAAAGTAATCAACGCAATACTTTTTTAGAATTTGTAAGGAAAAGATGACAGAGAAGAAAAAAAAAGAATAAGAAAATATTTCGTTAACGTTGGATGAGCCAGTGTGAAGACATATGTGTGTGTGTGTGAATGCACATGGGTCATAATAACAATCTTCCACTGGCATTGGCAAATAAATAGGGTATTCTACTATGATTGAAAAAATTACTTCAAAATTTTGATTTTCCTAATAAAAAGCCACAAAAAAATATATATCGGCAAAATAAACACGCTTTGTTGCCATAAAATTAAATTAAATTTTAAACCTTTTTTATTCCCGCAAAACGCTGTCAGTCATTTTGATGACGTCAGATTGTTAAAAACAACAGTCGTGTATGTACGGCCGGTATATAGATATTTGGTGTTTTTTGGGAAAATAATGAATTACAATCGCTGTCGTTGGAGTGTAGTGTACAAATACTAGCATTAAAACTCCAGAAAATTGTTTATCAAATACCAGATGATATTGACATAACAGTTTTTGCCAATCTGACGCCACATCATGGCGGATCGTGTTTTAGGTCACGTGATATACAGACAAAAATTACGTTTTTTTTTATTTAACTATTATACGCGTATAGTTAATTAAAAAGTTAAGTTGTTGTAAGGACCGATTTCGACTATAGCGACCAATCTTAAGAGCGACCAGCCACTCAAGACATAGTATAGTGTCCAAGTGTGCACGTGTAATCTCTATTCCCTCTCTCTTAAACACCGATGAGATGGCCAATCAGTTGCTTTACGAGTTCCTCGATATCTGTGGGCCTCGCTGGAATTCGATACCCCGCTTTGTCACTTGACTACGTAATGTTCTCATCATTGCTCATTCTGTTAGCCTGTCAGTATCAGTACCGTTTGTATAAATGTCGATATGATGTCATCGACGTCAGTCTACAGATATTTGGACCGCATTATATATTTCCCTATCGACTTGACAGCGTCACCAAATTGGATGGCGAGTACTAAAACTCAAGCCAGTTAGAAGTCCGCTGACCATTTTAAGTAAGCAAGACTTATGACGGCCCACGGTTTATGAAGTCGTCGACGTTGGGGTCCTCAAATGATATTAATTTAAATAATTATCACTCTTGAGTTCCTAATCTTATTCAGTTACTATTTACACTATAAATTATTGTTACCAAGTCCCGTGGAATAGACCCGATTCTAGCATAGCATTCGGGGGAATTGTCAAATATTTTTATCTGTATTCATAATTTCGTGATCTACGATATACCCGAACGAAACAATACGGTTCAAGAATAATGATTTTTTAATCATATAGATTATTTAGACATATATCCGCAAAATTCGTATAATCGAGATATTTCGATATTAAATCCATGAAATTCAATGACCATGACAGTTCAATGGGCGGCCATGTTTGACGTTTACGGATGCATTTAGAAAGTGTGTTCGAAATATTAATTTCGTGCAGAGGTACGGCAGTTGGTATATTTTATATTTGTTTAGTTTATTTATTTTACCCGAACGAAGACTGGTTTTCATCTAGTATTTAACAATATGCCAGAAGACAATGACATTTAGACATAGACAATATTATAAATTTTTTAACCCTCTTATAATACAGCATACCTTTCATACATTTTCAGACATATTTGATTGCACTCCTTGTGTTGAGTTGATCCCATGTTTAGAATATGATTCGATGGTTTTTTCAATTCTCTGTTGAAACATTAACCGTCTGACATACTCCGAATTAGATACCGTAGACTAAAATTACTAAAACGTTTATTTTTGCTTACTCGAAAATAATTAAGAATTAAAATTATACTAGTAATTATAACACTCACAAGTCAATCCTTTTAGGAAGAAGGTTTACATCTTGTATTATCAAACACACGGAGGTTTCTTCTTAGAATATGAGATGAAATGTAGACGCAAGTTATACGAAATTGGGAGAATCCTAACCCATAAAAACACTTTAAAACACTGTGCTATTATTTACAAATAGTTAATTTAGAAAAAAAGCTATTGTTGTAGCCTCAGTCACTCCTTATTACATCAGCTATCTGTCAGTGAAAGTCACGTCAAAATCGGTCCAGCCGTTTGAGAGTAGCCAGAACAAACAGACAGACAAAAATCGAAAAAAATGTTATTTTGGTATAAGTACCGTGTATACATACATATGCATTTAGTAAAAGCGGTTATTTTAATATTATTACAAACAGACACTCCAATTTGATTACAGGTATAGATTTATGGTATTGTTTGAACCGATAGTCTATTCCGAATACAAGAAGAGTAAAGCAAAATAAACTTTGACATTGTATTGTCTCGATATCATTGGTAAGCCATGAGGTGATCTTGGATATTCCATGATATTCATAGTGATATAGCATTTGAAATGTCGACGAAGTTGTTATCGGAACATTGAAAGTAAAATTAAAGTGGACATAAGTTGTGACGTAGGGTACTATATTGTATTATTATTAAAACGAATGACTTATTTGTTGATAACACTTTGGCAATGAAACAATCGACTTCAGGCCGTTTCAAAATAGAAATATGAAATGTTTAAAAAGAGGAACAGAAAAGTTCCGTTGAATTTATTTCGCAGGTTCTTCTCAGGTCTGAATTGTTTCTTACCGAACCGTTGGTAAATAAAGATTTTTGACATATGTAACTTGCGATTCGCCCCTACTCCACAGGGGTCCAGTTAATTAATTTACAAAAATGATATGATATTATATGTATTCAGAAATAACGTACATTTGTACTAATGAAAACATTTTAAAATTAGATCATTAATAGCGGAGATTACATACTAACAGAAAATTTTTACCTCTTCATTATATTAGTACAGAAGATATAATAATCAAGAACTCTATATAGTGAATACTGTTAATCCTTCTTAGATTGGAATCGATTCCCCCATGGCTCTGCAAACTTTAAACTCATAAGATATTAATGACAAATATTATCAATATCAGTTCAGCATTTAATCGGTACAATAAATACATTCAAAGTTTATTTAGATAGATAACCGATAGCTCACAAATGATATCAAATTTCATCTAAATCGGTTCAGCAATTTAACCCTGAAGAGGTAACAGACAGAGTTGATAGATTATTGTTACTAATTAATCATATTAAGGACATTACCTGTTAAAAACCCATTCGCCATTTTCCCAGTACGGTTCATAATATTCTTCTTGTCTAATGTTTTTCTTACCAAACGACGGTCTCCTTAAACACGATAAAATCATTCGTTTTTAAATTTTAATTAGAAATATATAATCACTTCCAAATTTTTATGGTTTATATTTAAATAAGAGTTATTAATTGCACATTCTTTAACTATTTTTAATTTTTATTTGTCATAGAAAATATATGACTTCAGTTTTTTTTTTTTTTTAATATGTAGGTGGCAAACGAGCAGGAGGCTCACCTGATGGAAAGTGACTACCACCGCCCATGGACATCTGCCACACCCGGGGGCTTGCAGGGCGCTCGAAGGTGCCCAAGTCGTATCGGTTCGGAAAAACCGCCGGCGAGAGCTGGTTCCACAGAGTGGTTGTGCGAGGCAGAAAATGTCTTAAAAATCGCGCTGTTGTGGATTTTCGGATATCTAGGTGGTGCGGGTGATATTTGGAATTTTGACGAGATATCCGAAGGTGAAATTCAGCAGCCGGAATTAATCCGAACAATCCCTCGGAACATTCCCCGTGAAAAATTCTGTAGAAGATGTAGAGCGATCCAACATCTCTACGCAAAGCCAAAGGATCAAGCAGATCGGAAAGGGCTTGATCGTCGATAATTCGGCTCTACGTTTGATACGGTCAAACGGAAGGAGCTGGTACTGACGAGCACCCGCCCAGAGGTGAGTGCAGTACTCCATGTGAGGCCGAATTTGCGCCTTGTATAGTCTTAGACGATGGGCCGACGTGAAGTACTGTCTTGCCTTGCTGAGCACACCAAGCTTTTTTTTATGCCAATTTGGCTTTGCCTTGACCGCGGAACTGAACGAGGCTCGAAATATCGACGCCAAGTATTCCGATACTAGCTGTGGCGGCTAACGGAATGTTCTCAAATCGTGGAGATACGACAAATGGTGTTTTTTTAGCATTTAACGCGCAAACTTGCGTCTTTTTGGGGTTGAAATGGACTAGGTTTAACCGGCCCCAGTTCGGGACTTGATACTGAATATGAATGATACCTACATCTCAATTTAGACATTTTGGAATGCTGTACTTTGATCTACATTTGCCAGACTTTTTATGAATTCTTCTCAAAGTATTATTATCGCCAATATTGTTGACATTGTAACTTCGTCACGCTCTCTATTGCCACTTGAGGGTTGTGTCTCTTGTGCCTGCGATTAGTCTGGCTCATTCACTATTCATTTTAGAAATGGGTACACCTTCAGCAAGGAGTGTTGCTATGAATTGTTTTAACTAAAACTATGATGTATATCGTAGGATGATTTGATAATTCGAATTTTCGCGAAAACTTAAGGGATATTGCAAAACCACGGATTATTAGAGGATGGTGAAAACCGTTCTCAATCATACGTATTTGATTGTGTAAAATTAACACAAAATATTAAATATATATCATCCTACAACATAATATACATTTATTAATATTACATATTCATTTGCAGCTAAAACACTTGGGCCTTGAAGTAGTATCAAAAACTCTAATTAAATTATTGCCTCCACTGATGACGACAAGAGATCCGTTCCTTTTTTGGCCCAGAGGATCGGAATTATGATTCAACGGGGAAATGCTGCTGCACTCTTGTCACCATTCCACGCGGTCATGACTTATACAGTAGCTTTAGTGATAATAATTCTTATGTAAATAAAATTTATATGATTCGTATATTTAAATGTTCACATTCTTAGTAATAATAAAAATAAAACATATTACGAGAAATATACAAAATCAAATTACTGGTTTTGTCTGCGGTTGCCTTCATCTGACACCTGATTTAAGCCTGTTGAATTTGTTCTGAACGTCGGAAAAAATGCCACTGTATATTGGAATTAATATCGATTAAATAAAATATAAACAAAAATGTTGACAAAAAGAAAACCGACTTCAAATAAAACACTATTCCAAAACAAATTAATATGCACTAAAAAGTTAAAAAATAATTGCGTATTCTTCTACAAATTAATAATCAACATATTTTTAGTACTCATCGATTCGAATTCGATTCGATTCAATTCGAACGATTTATGAGTTTACCACGCGAGAAGATAGATGGGTGCCTACCCAGTTTAAATCTAACTCAAAACATACCTATGAATAACAAACAATGATCGAAATATTTTTTAGAGTTCTCCTAAGTATAATGAAATGGAAAATATTAGAATACTTAAAAGTCGATTTATGATAGTATAATTTAGTTACAATTATTGTTAGTTTTGGAGTCCTCCTTTTTGAAGTCGGTTAAACACACTACTTTAACATTTTTATATTTTATATTATTAAGAGTCAAGTTGAAAATATTTTTAATTACACCTAAAATTAGAACTCGGGGGCGTATATAAGGGCAGATGTAATAAAAGGGATCTAGAAAAATGTTTATAGTTCAGCGGCATAAAGCACTCTAAGTTTTTTCATTTTGCGTTTATAGCTTAAAGTTTTAAGGAAAATTTGATTTATAAAAACACTTTAGTTTTGATAACATATCATCTTAAGGGTCTTAATTAAAATAAGTACATATAGTATACTTACTGAAAAATAAAATATTCGCCAACATTTTTTACATTCACAAATAATTTGATTACATTCTTTGTAATTGAATTGGAAACTTAACGGACGATAAAAAATATTATTAACTTCATATACCTACTTCAAAAAATGTCTACATATTGGAGATTATCTTTACTAATATTATAAATGCGAAAATAAATCTATCTGTCTGTCGAGCTCGGTCAAAACACTGAACCGAACTTGAAGGAAGGACATAGGGTATATTTCTTATACCTAAAACTTACGACCTCAAAGCACGCGAGCAAAGCTGCGGGCGAAAACTACTTGTCAAGAAATGAGGCAAGGGTCACAAGACGAATCTCAAACTAATTCAGTATATATCCTTCAATTAAAGGGGATCATTGCTCTCTCCTAGCATACCAGTAACTTCTTAACAGAAGAGAACTAAGAGCGACACTTAGTCCCTGAAGTTTAGTACGTCATCATTTCCCCACTACAAAACAGAGAGGCACCAGGAATTTCCCATAACTATACAATCAAGTTGGTTTAATAAGACCTCCTCAATAATGGAGTGCTAGAACCAGCTGAAAGAATGGTCTTGCTCATTGTGCGACTCTCTCCACGTTCAACACAGCAATGCGCGTTCCCCTCCAGGTCGCTTTTGCGTCAAATGTCAAATGTTTGTCATGACCAGATAGAACCTCGAAGAGCTGTTCACGTTGCCCTTCATTTGTAAGTTGGTACTACAAACGTGGACTCAATGTTGGAATTTCTGAGGACACGAAGAAATGAATTATCTGTAGCTCAATAAGCAACACCCTAAGCCAACAATGTTCATATTACCTATGAATTTATGAAGTTTGTTTCAGAATATAAAATAATAGATTATATCAAATAGCAAAACTAGCTAACGTTTTCGGTTACAGCGAAGCATACAACCCAGGGATATATACAGCGCATTGTGCTTTTAGAAAAAAAACTTCAATATCACTTTTATTTATTTATTTTCTTATTGAATAAATTCCAAAATGTATAAAAAGTTTAAACGACTTGAAACAAACTTTATTAATATGAGTTATATCTTTCTTATTTTCCTATATTATATGGTGATAAAATATTTTAAAATTAATTTACATACATGTTATAATTTGTCAATATTGTGCATTTTTATTTGATATACATATCAGCGAACATTACGAAGTCTGTGTTTTTCTCATTTAGTAAGAAATATGTACGTTGTTAAAGTACCTTTTAAATTAAATAAATAAATTTATGTTTCATATTTTGTTGTTACATCATTTTTTTAATCAACAGCTTAGGCACTTGACGATTTATTTAATCACCAACATTATTCTCTAAGTTCTAGGTATCTATAGCTCTTCCCTGCTGGATTGAAGAATTTTTCCATTAGTAAATTAATTTAAACTTGTAAATGAGTTTGCAACAGTGCTCAAATAAACCATTTTTATTATTTTTGAATTTTAATTTTACATGTATTTTATTTACATTAAAAACAATTATTATTCGTATGCATACTCGTAGTTTTGATTACAGAAATTTACACTTTATAAAGTGTAATTTATACGAAGTGTAATTTTCGAAACTTTAAAAAAAAGTTGATAGTGTGTATGTACCCTTTGCTTTTTTATTTTGAGGAAAATATATGACAGTACTATATTTATACGTCAAGTGAGCCTTCAGCCAAGTGAAATTTGAGGTAGCAATACATAGCGGTTTTCCATAATAAATTAAGAGAAAATGTAATATTAAACTTGTAAAATAATGAAATTGCTTTTTTAAAAAAATAATAACATTCAATATGTCCTTCGAGTGCATTAAAATTAAACAAGAGCCGAACACCGAGTCGCCATCCTCGTCAAATAATATTGTAAATAATTATGAAAATTCAGAACAATGTTACAAAAATATTAATAACGAACAAGAAATAGTTCAAGATTTATCTAAGACCGAATTTGTAAATATCAAGATTGAACCGGAACTGGACATAACGTGAGTTTCTCTTTGCTTAATATTATTAAGATAAAAAAAAAGTTACCAGTGTCGTTCATTATAATTTTAGAAAATATTTATGTGTACAATTGGAATGCGAAAACAATTTAAAACAATTCGAGTAAAATCATTTTTTAATATTTTTTACTCTAAAAAAACCTCTTTCTTGTTAGATAATAAATGTTATTTATGGTTTTGAATCTGTTGGACAACCTGATTTGATTCTTCTCTCCATAATAATCAATTGTTTTTATATATTATCATTTGTCTGTTTTGTTTCTGTAGAATTTATACTATTTGAATTCTTTAAAAAGTAGGTCATTAAAATCAAAATCAAAAGTTTTTATAAGCTATTTTGAATCATCTCTTTACAGAATTGTTGTAAATGTAATGCTCCCACTGATTTAAAATGTAGGTTCTACCAAGAATAACCAGCAACAAACAAATTTACAAGGTTTTTTTAATTATATACTATTTATATATTCATTCAGGCCTGAAAATCAACAAATACTAGCTCTGTGTTTATTTTATATTCTATATAATCTGGTGTTGTAGTAATATGCCTCGTTTATTTATGATTTAAATTACACAGATTATTAAATAAATGTCAGTAAGCTTTTTACTGGTGCTTGTTGATAGCTGAAATAATAATCCATATAAGTTTATAGAAAACATATTTAATTATAATGCAATATAACTGTCTATTTTTCTATTTAATTATAAATATTTATATCAAGCATATTGTGCAATGCATGCACCACAAACAGTTCTTGATTAATATATCTTTATTTATAATACAACACTATTCCTCTCAACTACTTATATCCACTTTAATTTCTTCCGATAACAGCTTCATAGACATTGAATTTCTTGCAAAACCATAAAGAGTATCATAGATTAAATAATACTGTATCAATTTAATGTCAAATGTGTTTTATTTATTACCTCTCTCGTGGTTGGAACTTGGAATAGGCTACGGTTATATTTTGCAGGTTCTAAACAGATACATGTACACATACATTTGTGTTATTCATTTCAATTATTCTTTGGGCAAGAATGTTTTATAAAGCAGCCATACATTTTGGTGTAGGACCTGGAAATACTTTGAAATGTTAACACTTTCTACTTCAAATACAGACTGGAATATATTTTTATAGTCACAAAATATGTCAATAAGCTAATGTTATTCCTATATAGCTAATAGAATTTTTGTGTACCTTTAAGAATACCATATTCTTCTCGGTAATAAAAATATTCCATCATTACTCGTGAGACCATATTGCCGAGATCCTGTACTCGATTACTGACTGACTCTTCAGTTCCATAATTATGTTTACAATGTTCAAATTCACATTTATAGAATGATTATTCAGAGGAATCTATCAGATATTCTACCACCAAACAGCAGTACTTAGTATTGTTGTGTTCCGGTTTGAAGGGTGAGTGAGCCCAGTGTAACTACAGGTACAAGGGACATAACATCTTAGTTCCCGAGGTTGGTGGCGCATTGGTGATGTAAGGAATGGTTAATATTTCCTAAAGCACCAATAATGAGCAATGGTGGCCACTCACCATCAAATGACCTATTTGTCATATTCTTTCTTCCTATTAATCTCTCAATTAAATAAAAACTATTATAAAAATATTAAGAGTTTATTGTTTTGAAAGAATCAATGTATGGATCAAGTTTTAGTTGATTTAAAATGATTATTTTTTGTTAAATGTCGTTCATGGACAGCTTACAATAAGTCTATGTTTATTTTAAAGTAACAGTCTTTCAGTCTTTACAATTTAACTGCGTCATATATATAATTAACAATTTTACATATCATGCATCATTCATAATTATAATCAAGTGGTTCCAATATGGTCTCGCCGGAAGGATAAGATTAAAATGAATTCTTCTATACATAGAAGAAGCGTAATAGAAGATTTTCGTAAAAAATCTTTATACAGTAGAAGACAATAACATGAAACACACGCTTGTCACGTCAATAGTCAAAATTGAAAGCGGCTGAAACTGCTGAGCGCAGCTGCTTCTTTGTATAGTATATAAAAAAGTCGCTTCCCGCTATCTGTCTATCCCTGTGTATGCTTAGATCTTTAAAACTACGCAACGGATTTTGATGCAGTATTTTTTTAATAGATGGACTGATTCAAGAGGAATGTTTGTATGTATAATAGATGCATAAAATAATAGAGAAACACTGATAATTTTAGAGATTTGTAATGTGATGTCGTATATAAACACATTTATTTTTCGCTTACATTTCAAACGCTGAGTGAACCCTACGAGATAGATCAAAATAATGTACTACAGTATTTTACAGCTTAAAAAGGTCTACGAAAATGTCCGCGATGGTATGTCTCTTAGGGATAACCCAGAATAACATTTTTTATCCATTACTGTTTACGAGAAATAATGGTTTATTTACGAAGTGGTTTTAAGCAATACAGCATTAATCCTTGTCCGATTAAGTACCTTAAATAAATTGTGAATTTAATATAGATTAATATGGTCCTTTAATCTTTGTCCAAGTAAATAAATTAAGTACCTTAAATACATTGTGCATTTCATATAGATTAACACGGCCCTTTGCATTTACAGCATATAATTTAAATTGATATTTTCGAAAATATTCCAGATTTAAAATACAGGGATATAGTGGTTTGTATTGTCTAATGTCAAAAAACTCGTTAACGTTGTATATCCGCATACGTGCGAAGTCGGGCCGGGTCGCTAGTTTATAATAATATTATATGATAAAACCCGTCTCCGACACGCGTTGCGAATTCCGGTATAAGTTTTATGTAGGTACATTGGTGTTTGTTCAGTTGGGAATGAAAATAAAGCCGATTTTCATTAAAACAGATAAAAAATGAAGTTCGTATTCGTGGTTTTTATATGTAGGATTTTTTTTGTTTTCAAATAAAAAATATATTCATTGTATTTAATTTACATACCTAAGTTATATTTATTATTATTTGGTGGGAAAAGTAACTACAAAGTTTCTTGTTGTATCTCATTAGAAACTACATTTAAAACCGGTGTAGCTTTAGATATGATTCTGTTTTTGAATTATTTTCGTTTTGTGAATTTGAACACTTAAGGCGAAGTCCGCCGTAACAAGGCGTCGCGTCGTCGTGGCCAAATTCACAAAACCAAAATAATTGATTTAAAGGATCTCTGAAATAGCTCAAATTAAGCGTATATTGTAAGTTTTTTACATTTGATTTTTTTGTTATTTTAATAAGCAAGAGAACGATAATATTTCTATGAATTATTTTTATTCTAAAATAAAAAAAAGAGTTCTAACTTGTTCGTCTGAATATCTTATACTTTAAAAAAATGTTGTTTTTTTTCTATTGTACAAAGTTTATTCAATCGTGTATTGATTTTCTAAAACAGCTTATATACAACCTCAAGAATCCTAGTTAATATTTTTTGATCGCGATCTTCAGAGACTACTTCGCTATAACGAAAATTTTCTCTGCTCAGCATATGCTCTATTATATTGTTCAAATCCATTTATACAAAAGAATTTAACTCAGTTATTGATAGTCAAAGTAAAAACTACAACCGGTTCGCAATAGAAAATAATCTGACCTCAGAAAAACCGGCGAAGGAAACTCAGCGGGTTTTATTTTGTATTTATTTATAGACTCACCGCGAAATTCCATTCTGATTGAAGTCACTAAGTGTTGAACTTTAGTGAGATTATGGTTTTATTAGTACCCCAACCAATATTTTGAATCACAAAAGTGAGTTTGATCATTTGTTACGCTTTCACGTCTGATGAATACAGAACGTCATGGGTTTCTAACAACCGTCAAACGACTACTCTCCGAAAACGAAGACAGGTAGCCAGTACACAATTAATTTAAACGAATATGTCAATAATTATTTACACGGGACTTGGGTGTGTTTGCCTGCAGCCTAGTAGCCACTGAATTAACTCGCAACTTGCAATGAGTGTCAGTCGTATGGGAGACATAATTTTTGAAGTCTATCCCTGGAGAAGTAAAAACATATAAATAACCTTGCTATCGAATTAATTTGATACAATTGGACGAGATCTTGAACAATACATGGCATTCATTAAGATCGCGTTAAAAATGCCGTTTCGAAGGTCGGCGAATTTGTTATCTAAACTTTGGAAGTAAAATTCAAGTGGATATAATCGTCAAAGTGAAATAATTTAAAAATAAATGAAGATATATTAATCAAGACACTTGTCCGGATTTAGATTCGGTGATCTTCGTCTTCAATGAATCGTCTTCAATAGACCTTCTCTCTCGGTGACTTTGCAAGCCCACCTGGGTAGGTATTCGGTTGAGTCGGCATATTAACATCTTAGTCTCCCAACATTGGTGGAGCATTGCCATTTTAAGAAATGGTTAATATTTCTGACAGTGACAATGTTTATGAACGGTGGTGATCACTTACGGACAGGTGGTCTATATGCTCGTTTGCTTTTTTAATTTTTAAATGAATCTAAATGGATACTAGACGATAATTATAGAATAAACACTTTCTTATTCCAGTGAAACCCGAGTTACCTCATTAACGAGAAAGGATGTCGACACGAGTGAGTGGCACAGTGTACCAATTAAATACGAGCCCCCCAGTGTTAACGTGGAGGTCGCCATCAAGCAGGAGCCGGAAGAGCCTGAACCTCCAGAGGTCAGTGGTATCAGAAACTTATAATTACTTCGTTTGCGTTTGAATTTAACAAAAAAGTTATTGTTGTAGCGGAAGTTACCCCTTGTTACATCAGCTAGCTGCCAGTGAAATTCTCGTTAAAATCGACCCAGCCGTTCCAGAGTTTAGCCAGATCAAACAGACAAAAAAAAAGTTATTTTGGTGTATGTACTGTGGATACATACATGTGCGTTTAGAAAAAAGCGGTTTTTTTAATATTACAAACAGACACTCCAATTTTATTATATGTATAGATCGGGGCCATTCTGTTACTTAAAATATGACTATATTAGTATAATCTGAAACGTCTTAATAATATTATATATATGTTAGTTTGTGTGTTGTGTTTGTTACCAAATAGCACTGGAACGAAGATACAGGTGGTAACAAAATTTGGCTGTAGACGCTTAACATCTCTGGGAATATAAAAATTGATATTGATTTATATATCTTATTAATATTATTAATGCAAAAGTTTGGATGGATGTTTGCTTGTTACACAATAACGCCAGAACGGCTGAACGGATCCGAATGAATTTTGCCACAAGTATAGATTATATTCTAGAATCATACCTTACTCCTGCACCCCTGCAGGATATAGTTTATGTGCCTATAGTTAAATTTACTTTGTGCTTCGTGCAATCTCGGTTCGGTAGGTACCACCCACTCATCAGATATTCTACCGCCAAATAACAGTACTCTGTATTCTTGTGTTTCGGTTTGAAGGGTGAGTGCGCTAGTGTAACTAAGACAGGGGATATAACATCTCAGTTCAGGTGGGTGGCGCATTGGTGACGTAAGCAATGGCGGCGATGTGGCCTACCATCAGGTGGCCCATTTTCCCGTCCGCATACCAATAACATAAAATAAAATACTCTGCAGGATTAAATAAACGATAGAAATGTTTGTATAATTGTGTATTTATTACATGTAATTTGTCTTTGATTGAAATTAAACTCAATTTCTTGGTGGTTCTTAAATCTACATTCCTAATCGTTGGTAGATTTGTATTTAATACAAATATGTAAAATGATTGATGATTCAAAAGTGTTTGTGTTTGCCAACTTGAATAAAGTATCTTTTGGTTTTGATGAAATAATTTTTTGTTTCAGGAAGACAGTTGTAACTACATTATACCGGATATGTGTCCACCGAAAACGTCAAACATATTCATAAGTGACGGTGAGTTGTTAAAGTATGTATTTGAGTGTAATGTTAATTGCGTTTCACATCAAAAGCACCGCAACGGATCGCGCCGCAGCACATTTCAGGCATCGTAAATTAAAGTGTCTTGACAGAATTCGAAGTTCTTGTTTGGCTGGAGGGACACTGTCGTATGCCAACGAATCCTGACCGTTCTGTATCCATACACGTAGCGCGTGTTATATGACGATACTGAGGACTCGTGTCGAGTAGGGTGTACATCAGTTTTCATGGTCAGGCTCCAAGGTCCCGGGTTCGATTCCCAGCCGAGTCGATGTAGAAAAAGTTCATTAGTTTTCTATGTTGTCTTGGGTCTGGGTGTATGTGGTGCCGTCGTTACTTCTGATTTTCCATGACACAAGTCTTTAGCTACTTACATTGGGATTAGAGTAATGTATGTAATGTTGTCCAATATGTATATATTTATATTTACCCATAATATATTCCTACGGTAACAGTACCGTTCCTCAACAGTAATATATTATGTGACAGACAGGACAACAGTGTCCTATCGTGAAATGTCGTAAGTCGTCATTACGATGACATGCCATTCTGATCCGTCTGTCGTTTAAATGTTATAATAAAAATAGTCAATATGCTGCGATGAGAGAGAGGTTTCTCTTACAGAATCAGTACTGGTTTTACAGTAATTCAGTTAAGACACTTGTCAGAAAAAAATCTACTAGATTTCATTACAAAATACATTTCGAAAAGGCGTTATTCATAAATTTGATCTTATCAAATGACGATTTAAGAGCTACTTGAATAAGCTCGTAAAAGCCTACTTGAATAAAGTACAGTGGAATCCGTTTATAATGACATCGAAGGGAATAGACAAACACGTCATAATAACCGGACGTCATACAAAGCGTTTTGTGAAAAAAATAAAATATATAGGTAGGTATAATAATAGGTATTTTTCACGTAATAAGTACATACGAAACATGTACTACATTTTTCATACTTTAATGTAAGTAATCTGTAATTTTTGTTTGCTTTTGTTTTGTAATAACAGTCTCTAATACTATGTGTGTATAGAAGACAAAGCCATGGCCAAATTATCATTTTCACTATTGCTATGAACAAATCTGCAGCCTTTACTGCCTCTTCTGCGGTAGTTTTTCGGTTGCGGTATGGTTCTTCCTCGCCTTCTTTTTCCCCGCATGTGATGCGTGACCTTCAAGTGTCAATGATTCACTCAGATTAAAAATAAAAACGAGCCGCGTTCTGAACGAAACATTACCGAAGGTGTGAAGAATCATGTCGGTCATTATAACCGGACATAATTTATTAAAAATGGGTCATAATAAGCGAACTGTCACTATAAGGGAAGTCATTATATCCGACTTTTTTACAACGATTTTTATATGAAAACCAAACTTCATAGTGTAAGTACGTCACAATAAACGGTTGGTCAATAAAGGCGGAGTCATAATAAACGGATTCTACTGCATATTTAGGTTTCTCTTTGGCTGAGAGCGCAATACTTGGGATTTGTGTTTGGGACCTTTGCTAACATTTAATTTATACAGTTTTCTCTTTTCAGTGTCGGAGGAAGTGCTCAGTCTGAATTCTACAATCGACGGCAAATACATGTGCCCAATATGTCATAAACGTTTCGCAAATAAGGGGAACGTGCAAAGGCACATGCTTTTGCATACGCGCGAAAAACTAGAATGCAATGTATGTTTCCGTCAGTTTGTGAAACAGGGCCACTATCAGAAGCATCTGCTAACCCATTCAACGGAGAAGCGGTACAAGTGCGAAGAGTGCGGGAAAATGTTCAGGACGTCGTCGAATTTGGAACAGCACAAACGGATCCACTTGGCCGTTAAGCCTTACGAATGCGAGACCTGCTTGAGGCAGTTCGCAGTTAAAGCGAATCTCGTGAAACATTTGAAGAGTACTAGCCGATGCAAGATGCCGAACCACGAACCGATCGTCTGCAAAGTCTGCAATAAAGTTTTCCAAAAGGAGTTTTTGTTGAAGAGCCATCTCCGCAGACACACGACGGAGCGGCCGTTCGTCTGCGACCGATGCCAAATGAGCTTCAAATATAAATCGACGCTCATCCGACACGTTCAGCTACACAATGGCGTTAAACCGTATTCCTGTAAGATATGCAGGAAGAAATTCACACACGCCGGCCTGATAAAGCCCCACATGAGGAAACACACCGGAGAGAAGCCCTACACTTGTCCGGTCTGCAACAAAAACTTCGCACACAAACACAACATGCAAAGACACACACTCAGACACACGAAAGTCAAACACTTGGTCTGCGACGTCTGCAACAAGACGTTCCCAAAGGAGAGTAGGCTCAAGTACCACATGCGCACACACACCAAAGCGAAGCCCTTCGTGTGCGACGTTTGCGGGAAGAAGTTTTCACACCGACAGAACATTATAAGACACTACAGTCGCAAACATCCGAACGACACATACGACTGCACAGACACAGACGCCAGTGTCGCGAAGGACGTTTGGGAGAAAGTTATTAAGTCTAAGAGTATGGAAGTGAAGTTGGAGATCACGGAAGTGAAGGAAGACTTGACGGAAGTCGGTGATAGCGTGTTGGGCGTAGAGAAGTAGCTTGGGACTGTTGTGTTTAGCGGCTTTCAGTGATTACCACTCGGTAATAACATTAGAATTGCTTTAAAGTGTCCATATTGATGGTCATCGTCTTGCTACCGTTCGCAACACAAGTGGAAGCGGTTGCAAATTTTTATTGACGTTACTGATCGTATCATGTTCATGTATTTTGAGGCAATTCAATCGTCTCTCTAGTTTTCGTTTGAACTTTTATCAAATCTGGCAAACTTTCAATTTAGTTTTTCAAGTAGAAATGAATAGTGGGTACATACATTTTAACTGAATATTTTTGTTGGCTTAGCTCTGATAAATTTATTTTCGTGCTCATAAATAATGGAATAATCTTTAGGAAAAATGTCAACGGCTTAAGATCTTTGTCCAACAGTGGGATTACTCCATCACTCACAAATCATGTCAAAGTTTATGTCGTGATAAAAGAAATACCCTTTTGATGATGAGTAGACCCAATCTAACAGCAATACTAAAATGTGAGTTTGCCAGTTTAATTTACCATGTGCGCTTATTGTAGCATGTCCTGAATAACACTGCCAATATCTGGCAGAGGTGTATCGGCAGCCGAATGGCATCTTTCATTTATTGACATTAGACAAAAGTTTAATAAACGGCATGAGTCTTGATCTGCGCAGTATATTTTTAGGTCTCTATGAAGGAGCCGGAGGCGCCTTTGATTGGCTGAAAATATACATGCGTGAACTTGCCCCCAATGCCGACGAATCGTGTCGGCTATTAAATTGTCTGTTATTAATAATTATATATTTTCATCGATATTTATTTATATTATTATATTCAATGCACATCACATTACACGTTTTAGTGTTAAGTGAGCAACATCACACGCGACGCATGTGTAACCAGTAAGCAAAATAGTTATAGGGGTGTGGGGGGGGTTTCAAATTCGAGGAGGAGTAAAGATAAACAAACCTTAAATTGACATATTACATGCGATTCGCTAATAGCTGCTGTATTGTGCACTACAGACAGTTCTTGATTAATATATCTTTATTTATAATACAACACCATTACACTTAACTACTTATGTGTATACAGTTTGATAACTTCGCTGACATTCAAAAGATTTTCACGAATCCATAATGAATATCACAGATTATGTAGATCTCGACCAATGATGTCGCGTCAATTCAAGTTCAAATTTGTTTATTTATCTTACACCTGTCATTGGGATCGGCTGTAGACATTATTAAATTACTCGGCGAACACGATTGGCGCTAAAAAATGGCGGGAAAACTCGCTTCCTTTTGTCACACGAGTTTTTTACTGTTGTATTCAAATAACGACTCGTTTAACTTGCGGATATTTAAATCGTCCACATAAATCGAAGATTACCATTAGTTTGGTTCATAAATCAAAAGGCTATGAATAATGTAAATAAAACACAATTAGATTCTTAAACAATCAGTAAGAAAAACGTTTTAAAAAAAACGTAACTGAGCTTTATACAGCCCAATTTATTGATTTAAGACAACTCGAATGCTTTTATAGACATTGGCTGCTTTCACACGAAGCCGCAGTTAATAAGGAATTAAAGATCTCTCTTATATATAAATATAATTTATTAGAATTTAACGATTATAACTTTTTAAATTCTTAGTATAAGAACAGGAAATAGCAAATTATCTTTCTTTACTGGTGTAGATCTATTTACTCACGAAGGCACGAAATTATCGACTTGAATCTGCAATCGACTGTAATCTGACGCTCGTACTTACAAGATGTCTTAATACTATGACTAGGGACTATGAGTAAAGATGGCAAAAAATAAAAATAAGATTATATTTGTTAATGCACGCCGATAATTTACAATGTAGGGGCGCCTTTTGAGTAAATAGATCTATATCGGCTACCGCTAAAAGTGTAAATTTATTTGAAAACTACCACGTTAAACAAAACAGCGGATTGTCAAAACAAATTCGTATTAAAAACAGACATTTGTCTTGAATTATTTATGTGTCTGGAATGACACACTACAAAATAAGAAAATATATCAGCGGATTGTCAAAACAAATTCGTATTAAAAACAGGCATTTGTCTTAAATTATTTATGTGTCTGGAATGACACACTACAAAAGAAGTAAAACGAAGAGGCTAATTTTATTATCCGAGTGTGCGTGACAGCGCTTAGCAAACGCCAAATGTCATCCTACTTTAATAGTGTGCGTGTAATTAGTGGCCAACTGCATTTTTCGACTTGTTCTCAGCTTCGAGCATCTGGACATATTAATAATCTGAGACATTTGTATGGATCATTTTATTTAAAACTTATACACATTAAAAAACGCAGAAAATGCTAAATCAGTGTTCGTCTGCCTCTAAGCACTATTAAAAAAATACCTAGTCTAATATAGGTATAATATATGTTTAAAAACTTGTATTATGTCAAATGAATAATTATTTTTCCGAACAGAAATGTCAAAAAAGTGACATTTGACGTAAGTCGTGTATTTTTTTTTTATTAGTCTGAAATAGGTATTGATTTTATTTGTGCTTCCACTAGTTCGTGATCTCTAAAATGTCGTTTTCTTCGTGTTGATATTTATTTTTTAATAATGCTAATTTACTAAGAAATAATAAATTTTATTAGAAATTAAATGCTCTTATATGTTTTTTTTATTATAATTGTTGTATAGAAAATATTAATAATTGTTTTATTTTAATTCAAAGCGATTGAAGACTAAAAAAAATGAAAGGTATGTCTGACCTGATTGGAGCGAAGTTCCTTTCGTTATATGTTTTAAATAGCAGACACAATGAAAATATTAAGAAACAAAGATTTGAATATTTATATATATTATACATAGAGAGGCGTACAAAGTCATCTACCTATTTCGGCCTAGCTCTCACCCAAGTCACTAAGGGGCTTAAGTCTAAGGGACTTCGTTCTAAAAAGGCGTATCTTTGAAAACACACACATCGTTGCAACAATTTTCTATACGATTTTTAGTGAGTGTTTAAAGCTTAGACATATTGTACTTACAATTAAATTGTAAGGAAATTAACAATGTCAAAATACAGCTGTAAGTCAGCTTGAATAGTTGCGGTTTTATGTATAAATGTCTAGTTATGATTAGTTAAATAACGCTGTCTGTCTTCTTCTCTCGAACGTCAAATCAGTGATGTCAGAAAGAGAAATCAATTTTAACTAAACACAGCTAAAGAACGGTTGTAAGTAAGGACGTCAATTGTTTACTGCCGGTGAACTTTTGACAAAGTTTGACGTTTAATTGCCAAAAAAGTGAAATGTTTTTAAATAGGTTTCGTACGTCATGCCGTATCATTATTTTCTTTGTACATATTGTAGTATTTATAAACGGGAGGCGTGTGAATGATCTTAGCAGATTACCCAACAGATCAAATATTAGATTGAGATTAATTTCGCATACAATGGAACTGTACAGTTCCTGATCATTTTTAGAAGTCTGGCGAGTTTTGGCGTTATTATTTGGAAAAGGGATTTTAAAAAGATTACCAAATGACAAAATTATCTACCTCAGTTTTACTGTTAGAAGAATATTTGACACTATTATTTTCACTATGGTACCAACATCGTGGTTGGAAATTCGAAGGGTCGAAAAATGTTCTTTGAATCGATATTAAATTTTAATATCATAAATAAAATTTCGTAATTTATTTTTACCACCGAAAGTATCCTATTTGCTGTTATTTCTGTATTGTGCGTGTTAAAGCTGCCACACGAAGACAACTAGAAGCTTCTACTTCAAATATTCATACAGTTTGCATACTTCACTTTAATGTCGAACTATATGGGCTTACCAGTGCCTAGTGCGCCGAAATACTCCTTAAAAAACCAGTGGCATCCACTCATCTTTTCTGGGATGGTTTGGTAGGCCTGCTGAAGGGGACCCTAAATCCTACTCCGAATCAGGGCTCGTTGGAGTTGGCTTTTCTCCACATTGCTCTATCTGAATATTCTATAAAAGGTTGTCTTCATCGCCCTAAAAACAACTACATTTTGGGCTTAATCGCTTTCAATACGATTCAACTTCCTACCATGATCTTGTTTGGGCTATATTGGTAATTGTACCAACCGCCTTTCAAGGGTAAAAATACTGGAACCACTTCTCATCATCGTCAGAAACGTAAACGTCGAAAAAATATATTCACACATTTATTTGGTAGGTAAAAATTTTGTAAATTGACGACTTTTAAGGTAAATAGGCTGGAACTCGCCAGAATTTTATAAAGATTAGGCAGCTTAGAACTCAGCTGGACGCCTAAATAACTCACATTCGTCTCTGCTGTTCAATGATCTGCTAAGTCCACTCACACCGAGGAGAGTTTTTTTTATTCGAATCAAAGCAATAGTAAATAAATATTTAATGTATTGTGTAAACTTTTGTTTTTAAAATATCGGAGATTTTATAAATATTTTTATAAATGAAGGGCGCAGTTTCTTTACTGGGTTAAGTTGTTGATATTTTGACCTTGTAACGTTATTTAGCTTTAAGTATTATAAATAATTTGAGTTATTGTCTTAGAACGCATAATATTATGCATAATAAAGAGCAATAATGTTAAAAGCCGTTTTATTTTACTGTTTTCTCTGTTAAATCACCAATCAAATCAGTAAGTTTCTAGAAATGGATGGAGTTTTCCAGATATACTGTTGGAATTGGTATATATATTTAACTAAATAAGAATAATTTAATAAATATTGACATAATTATAGATACAAAAAAAATGTAAAGAAAAATATGTCACTAAATATTGCCGCCTTTTTGTGACATTACAGTGACATAAGGTTTAAAAAAACAATAATTATGACACAAGATATTTTATTATCTTAATACACATACACAGTATACACTTAAGTACCACACAAACAGCAAGCTAATTTAGAAACATACAAAATTCATCTGGACCAAGCGCATGGTCTGAGTACTTGAAAATTTTTTTCCACCATTTTAATTATTTATGTAAAAATATGATTTAATGTGACAGAGTATATATATTATATATAATAGTATATAGCATTTAATATATCTTATATAATAATAAAACTATGTGCGTGATTGAAGCACCTCTTTTTAAAATTAATTTCTCAAAAACATTTTTTTTTTAATTACTTGATACTGATATAATTATTTTAATCAAGACGTTAATTTGAATATTTGAAATAAATGGTAACATATGTAAATTATTTACGTTCTGAAATTAAAAAAAAACTTAATACATTTTATTGGACGGAATTAAAAGGAAAAATGACCCGACAATGAGTCTTCTAGTTTATTAAAGGCTAACTAAAACATATTTATATAAAAAAATTATATTTGTACCTTAAAAATTACTAAACAGTGTAAATAATGGGACTCTACTAATATAAGCCTCCAATGTAACCCTGTTTTATTTAAAAATATACATCCTTACATAAACATTGTTAAGTAGATTACGTTAAACATGACCTTTGATTTGATATTCGACAGAAAACAGCATAGTATTCGTGTTCCATTTTCTTTTTTTTTTTAAATACAGATTAAATATAATAATTTTTTAAGTTTTTTTTTTATAAAATGTAAATATGTCAAAGCGCTTTTTTTTCTTATACATTATTATAAAAATCGCAAGGCAGTGGAATTATTTAAAAATGTATTAAATCTATAAATTGTATATAATATCATTAAAAGCACACATAACTTAATCTATTAAGGAATAAATGAGATTACTTAGTTACATAGTAAGTTTTAATTTTATTGTTTAAATCGGCTCCGACATAAAATGCAAAATTCATTTCAATGACGAGATAACTACTCAGTCATAGCTTATTTACATATGAAAATACAATTAAAACGAGTATATTGGGCAATAAATACTTATTTTTAATGTATGCTGGAATATGATATTAGCATATGTGGAACCGACATAACACTTAAACTTTGAAATCTTGATTATGTTTTTTTTTAAATAATTTATAATATCTTTTCGGTGGATCCAATTAAACGATCGATCGATCGACGAAAGATAAGTTTTCGATTATAATATTTAATTTAAATATAAGTTTTATTTTTAAAACGTTGTGCACAGATACAATATGATCTCACAGTTATTCTTTGTTCTCTTTCATCTGTGGCGACTGCTCTGTGCATACGATTTCTGCGTACTCTGTGGAGGGGGGTGGTGGTTTTTCAGCGTTTTGCTCACCTAAAGCTAGTTCAGCGTAAATGACTCCCTTCTTGTCATCAGCTAGCGCCTGGAATTATAATACAAAGTTTTTGAATGTTTTAGATAATTTAAAATTTGCAAATTGTTCTTTTTTTATGATATAGGTTGGAGGCAAATGGGCCACCTGATGATGTAAGTGGTCACCATTGCCTATAGACAATGGCGCTGTAATTGCCAATGCGCCACCAATCTTGGGAACTAAGATGTTATGTCCCTTGTGCCTGTAGTTACACTGGCTCACTCACCCTTCAAACCGGAACATAACTATACTGAGTACTGTTGTTTGGCGCTAGAAGATCTGGAGTGAGTGGGTGGTACCTATCCAGGTGGGCTTGCACAAAGCCCTACCACCAATTGTGCATAAAATATGATAACATTTAGACTTAATAATATGTGTAACAAATACTATTATAAATATTATTTTTATTACTAGCCGACACGATACGGGGTCCCATAGTTATAAACAGGGCTCTTTTGATATATGCAACAAATTGTAAGAAAAAAATACATTACTATTGGTATTATAATTAATATTTATTACAGTAACAGCATTATGGTGCTCAAAACCATGAAGTTTCATCCATCATTCAGCCATGAGGATTCCCATAAAGGTGTGTCATCGTATAATTTGAACAATTTTGTTAATTTTTTTTCTATTTAGTGTCACAAAATCGCTACTGTACCGCTACGTCTATCAGGGAAGTCATACCATCACATAACCCATTTGCAAGTCTGCCTCCCTAAACAAATTAAAAAAAAATGTGTTTTGATAAATACAACTCGGCTCCGAGTTTACAAGCCTCGCCGTAATGACCTTGTTATCTTCGACGTCGGGCGCGGGCGCGGCGGCCTGCACGCGGTCGCGGCCGCGCGGGAGGGCGGCGCGCACGCGGGCCGTCAGCGCGCTCAGCCTCGACTTTTGACCGGCGGCGCTCTCCGTGTCGCTACTGACGCGGAATATTATAAACATTCTCGGTCAAAACATTTGTATTGTGTATGGTATTTAATATACCAACTACCAAATGTAAAAAAGAACAATTTTAATCTAAAATCTATCGTTTAAAATGGATGCAAAACTTCAGTTTAATCGGTTGTGTGGAACTAGTTTAAGAATATATTACAAGAGATATCCACATAAACCAATAGAGAAATTGAAAGATTAAAGTTTGTTGTAAATAGAATTTTAACATTGAACACAAAAATATTAAAAAGATAAATTTGGTTATTTTAAAACTACCGTCAACATAGAATAAAACCTTTACTGATATACATATAAATTATAAAGCAAAGCTCTAGTGATAGCTAAGTTAAATGCCTAAACACGAAAGTGATGCGTAATTCCGTTTCTGAAACGACAATCAAAGTTAAATTAAATGACTTATTTGAAGTGGATAGCTGATGACATAATGGCGACCAATGAGCGTGCAGTATTTAATCCGATCAGGAAATATGATTGATCATCAATTCAGAAACTAGCAATTCCTGTACAAGGCACGAAAGTTAGTAAAACAATTCTATACACGAGTCATGATTAGATGCCCCCTTATCTTGGCAGTTAGAGAAAAGCCGATTGGGCTCAATGACATAAGGGCCTACGACCAGCTGACGTGAAGGTGATGACGACATCCTGTTACGCCGGCGTCAGACATGTGTTCAAATAAGCTGACATTTGATACTACTGTCACATGTTTGAACACACAAGTGCGCTTTGCCGTTCCGTGTCGGTTTTTTAGCGCACATCAAAGGGATCGGAAGTTCGAATGTTTGTGTGCCTGCCACAATTGTGCGAAGCCGAGTTGCGCGAGCGTCGCCATGGAGAGCTGTCATGCGCAAACCTATACAATTTGTGGCGAAACAAACCAACACTAGAGTGGAGTTACGAGAGCGTTTTGAGTTTATAGAACTGATGCGAGGAGAGCCAGTCATACGAGACTCAAAGGAGTGATCAAATCTTTGAACACATATCTGGCAGATACAACAGGATCTGACCAAATGCGTGAGCATTGTCTTCAAAGAAGTGACTTCTGTAAGCACACGTCTGGCGCCGGCTTTAAAGTGACATCACAATACAGAAAGTAGACGGAAAAATGGCATTAATAATTTACTTCTTTTTGATAGTGCAAGCTCGTCCGGGTAGGGAGGTCTTAATTATTTTGAATACTGCTAATTAGTACTAGCGATATCAATGCAACAATGCAATCAAATCAAAGTTAAAAATAAATGTCGTAACGAGATAAGCATACAGGAAGTCCAACTTGTGCCGTTTCGACTCTAAAGCTGTAGGAAAATGCCGTCTACACGCCAAGACAGTGGCATCTTATGGTTCATTTATGATTCAAATTTTGTTAACAATAGTTATGTGATTAATAACGTCATGGCTTAAATGAAATAATACAAATTAGTTTTGTTTAATTGTTACACAATGTCCTTGGAAAAATAATTAAATCGTTTAAGCCACTGCGCCCTTGAATATATTGTTATACATATAGGTTATATATCTACAAACGAACATACGTTTTAGAAGGTAGAACCACGCTCTCTAAAAGCACGTCCCCGGCCGGAGTCCTTATAACAAAATGGCGTATTTTTACAAAGCATTAACTTCCAGAAGCTATTTATACTTGATTATATAAAACCACATAATTTAAGTTAGTTAAGTAATTAAATTAGTATTTTTAATTTATATTTGTATAAAGTCTTTTTTACTGCGAAAATTATCTTTACAAATTTATTTTATTATTTACTGACAATAGTATTCAATCAAAATGGCGGACATATTCAGTTAAGTTAGCGGTAATTTTTAATCTGTGAGATTTTAGTTTTCTGTCAATTAACAAAGTAATTTTCAATTTTAATGAGTACTTCAAATATAATAAGAAAAAAGCGCAAATTCCTTAATTAAATTAATCAAATAACGACATAAATATTATGATATTTAAACCAAAAAAAACATAATATTTAAACAAAGTTTTTGCAATTAAAATCAATTTTTAAGTATTATCAAAATAGTTAATAATTGATATACATATTGAATTATATTTAATATATAATTTCAATAGATTTATTGGTTTAATCTTATGACTTTTACAAATAACCCGTAACATATAAAGTAGTCATATTATTCTCTAAGAACTGAGGGCAAGTCACTAACATACATACAGCCTATTCCAATGGAACTAGGGAAAAAGATAAACAAACCTTAGATTCACGTATTTAATGCGATTTGCTAATAACTCAATGTTGTGCACTGCTAAGAGTTTATGATTAATATATCTTTATTTATAATTCAACACGATTACACTTAACTACTTATATCTATTTTAATTTTACTTCCAACATTCCGATAACAGTTTCGTTGACGTTAAAAAGGCTCTTTATTCACAAATCCAAAGTGAATATCATAGACTAATCAAGCTCTCGACCAATGATATCGCGTCAATTTGATGTGAAATGTTTATTTGGCTTTTTTCCTGTTATGGTTGGAATAGAGTATATAATTGATACTTCCCTGATTGCATTACGATCCAACTTCGATTTAAACACAGCTGGACCGTTATGTGTTAGTCGAATAGAAAAACAAGGATTAAATTTCGATTCGATTGCAACAATGTGACAATTTTTTAGCAGGATTGTAATTTAAAGTCAGTAATTTTAAATAAAAATGTATTCCCATGTTAAATAAATCCAGATTATTTACAAGTGTAATGTATGTTTGTTCGTTGTACTTACGATTCTCCGGAACTCTTAGTGTGGTCTCGACTCCTGCCTGTAATGATTATATTTTTAAAATTGTCGGTCGAATACATGCTATTATACAGCCACGGTAAATTTTTAATGGTCTCCTACAAATATAAAAAAGCTCTAGACGCGGTGAGAGTCTATTTTTTATCTACGGAATTGAGTGCAACATTTTCTTGTAACGTCGAAATGAAACTGTTTTTTTTTTTAGTTTAGATTAAAAGCAAACTTTGCAAGTTTTTTTTAAATTTAAATACAAACATTGTATATAGTATCAATTTATGTAATTGCATTAAATTGGTTTTTTTTTAGGGATCCGTAGTTTTGATGTAATTAAATAAAACGAACGCAATTCTTATTTAATAAATACTTTTATATTCAATTATAATTCGTAGTATCGGCTAAAAGTCGCAAGTTCACACTTTATAAACATTTTAAACATATTTTCACCAACTATGCATTACTGGTTATTGGAATTCATAAAAATTTCGATATATCATAAAAAATCTAAATTAATATTCGTATAAAGTTGATTATTTGCTATTTTTATTTGAAATTTATTAAGTATCGTATGACGGTTATGCAAAATGGCAGTGTATTTAATTCGATTAACAATTAAAACACTCGCTAAAACTAAACTGGTACAAAAATAAATTCTTATTAAGTAATTCCATTTAATAATAATAATAAAAAAAATACTAAAAATCACAATGACGGTGACTTAACGCTAACTTAAGCTAAATGTCATTTTTATAAAATTTTGTTTTTACAAAAAAAAAAAAATATAAACTGGAAAAATACAAAAAATATTGTATTAACGATTTTTTTTTCTTAATTGAGTAAAATGCGTTCATTGAGATTTCATTTAATTACAGAGCATCTGCATTTTAACAATTAAAAAAACAAAAAAACTCGTTTCTGTTTAAACAACCAACGTATTTTAAATCTATTTTAAGTAGGTATGGAATTAATTCTACGACAGATTATATACAAAACATTAAAAAAAATGGTGGTTCGAACACATTAGTCCTAAAATTAAGAAATAATTATGTACTTGTGTAATTTATAACCTAAATAAAAATACAAAATGGCATTTACATATATGTCAAAAAAAAATACAGATAAAAGCATTACATTTTCGAGTTTTCTTACAACGAAAACTGCAGGCCGAACCATACACTACTTTCGCCGAGTATAATAAAAAAAAACAGATATTTTTTTTAAATACTTAATAAAAGCCAACAAACTTATCTGGCCCGGATCGTCTCTGTCATTGAATTAGTTAAATAATTGTACGTATATTTCTTATCATACTTTTGATGTTAAAGTAATGAGATTTGAACAAAATTTGATTATTGATTTAAGAAAAATTTACTAAATAAATTGCTAATTAATGTCATTATCAGCTTAATAGCTTTTAATTAGCCAATAGAAAACAGTTTATTTCGTTGGATGAAGAAGATTAATTGGTGTGTCAATCAAAATCACTTAAGTTTTATAGACAAAATTCATCGTAGCAATTAACTTTGTTCAAATTCCTAATCTTTTATATTCTATAACAATTCACTGACAGTTATTTCAAAATGGCGACGTAATTTTTTAGCCGGGATAAGTTCGTGACCTTAAACATTCTGACAATAATTTTAAATACCAAATCAAATAGCCTAGTTTTATTTCAAGTTGAGTCGTTTTAATAATATCTTAACTATATTTTGCGATGGGATTCGTTGTTTAACAAATGAGATTCTTATTATCTAAATATATTCAAAGAGTTTATATTAGAATGATTTAGGAAGTATTACCCGACTGCGGTATTACGTTGCATTGGCGTTGCCATGTCAAAAGAGGTGCACTGGGGCCCCCTAGAGCGAGAGCATCACTATCAAATATAATAAAAAGATGCAATTTCTATTGATAATTTTGAGTGCCAATTAAAGTTATTCGTATTTTTTATGCGTTTTCGAACGTCATATGTTTTTATAAATAGCGTGTTAATAAATTTAGGATTTAGCTGAGCCACTATATTATAGCCATGTATGTAAATTTATATATTATACGTAAATATCTTCTATATATCTAAACTTCGAATAACGGAATATTAATTTGCGAATCATATTAGAAATTGGAAAGGCCTCTCGTTTTAAGGGAAGGGTTAAAATTTCAACCCAAAATCCACTGACATCAGTACATGAAAGTTGCCCGTTATTATATTTGAGCCATTTGAGCAAAAAGTATAATTTTTTTTTAAATTTTAATACCAATATCTAAGTTACGTATACCGCAATCGGGTTATGATATATTTAAATCAATTTGTTAACAGTTATATAGCCTGCGCCAATTGCAGGAGACGTAAAGACAAATAAACAAGTTTGACCTTGAATTGACGCGATATCACTGGTTGAATTCTTGAATCTTGAATGTATGATATTCATTACGGATTTCCGAAAAAATATCGTAGTTATAAGTAGTTAAGTGGAACAGTGTTGCATAAATATATAAATATATGTTCAAGAACTGTTTGTATAGCATATATCAGAGCTATAAGCAAATCGCCTCGTGTACGTAAATCAAAATTTAATTTATCTTTACGACTACGATTGGTTCAGGCTATAGACAATAATTTTACGCTTATATAGTATATAAAGGAGGCAGTATATAACAGTCTACAGACGTGTACATTATTTAAAATTGAAAAATTCGTCGTTGCGATTAAATTTTATTTTCAAATAACATTTTTATTTAACGGAGAAGCTTTCAGTTACGATGTAGGAAAGCTGCCACTCTTGTCTTAAAAAAAAATGAGGAATAATATTAAAATTCACTTCTAAATTCGTTATAATATATGTAATTATATAATTTACATAACATGTAATATAATAAATTGAACTACGTGTATATGAAATTTAATACAAAGCTTCGTTTATTCTTTTAAAACATTAGAAATGATTAACTATTAGAAGAATATTTTAATTATTTTAAAAATTACATAAATCTTTACATAGTTCATTTTGAATTACATAACGTCAATATCAATTGCATAAATATAACAATTGACTAAGCAATGACATTACATACAACAATTTACATAAAAATCCTGAATTATGTAAATGAATTTACATAAGTTGAACTGGTCGAGTCGAGTGACAGCTTACACTTACAATTTAGACAGCCGTGTCCGGTTTCTTCTCGGGGTGTTTAGTGTCACCGTTGCTGATGTAGTCACCGTGATCATGGGAGGGGTTCTCAGATCCTTTGACGTCATCGTGAGGGGGGAGGGGGGCTTCGGAATCAGCTCCGTCTGGGATGTCGGTGCGGTGGGACCGCCCTGCCACATACCAGTACATTAAGCGATCAAGAACTTATTTTTTAGTTAAGTTGTGTTAGGTAAGCTGTTGTTTTGTGTGTTTTTGTGAGTTTCACACGTGATTGCGATGGGTCTACTTGGTTTTGGACTTGGAGTCTGGATTATGTGAGATGTGAAATCTACAATTGGCTCTGTGGACTATTCTTGATGGTACATTGCATAAATATTTTTGTCAGAAATGTAAACTTTAATTTTTTCTATTAAAATTATATTATGACATTTGTTCATAAAACAATGATAAATATATAAAAGCAATCATTTTAAGTTTTTATTCTCATGATTTTAGTGACAAATTTGTTATTTTAATTATATTAAGCCTTATTGTGTATTATTTATATTAAGAAATGTATATTTATTTTTAAGTTTATGTAAACTAAAAGTTTATTTCAAGCTAATTAATTCTTAAGTAATACTTTCTAACCAAAATTGTCACATGAATAATTATTTATATGCAATGCAATTGATATTAGATGAATAATTGTGATTATCATTTGATAGATTATATACTTCTTGTGTTTATAAACAGTAATTAGCTAAGATTAATTTATTGTCAGATATTTTATTTATTCGGGAATTTGAAAAGAGCGAAGCCATCATTATAATTCGTTTTTATATGATTGATGGATGATATTATTATTGATGATGTGATTATGACGTGTGAACACATCTTTCGACATTTAATTTAGATGTTAAATAATAGTTATTCTAATTATTTATCAAAGCCTTCAATATAGTTATACCATCACCAGAGGAAAAACATTTAAAACATATTAACCAAAAAACTTTTATCTGAAAACTAAACTGTCATTAGAAATGGTGTTAATAAAATAACCATCACCTTTGGCACAGATTAAAAATAACATAATAATTAGTTAATGTCATTAAAAACACATTCCGTAGTCTTATACCATGCAATAGAAAAAATAAAACCGTTTGACATGCGTCAGAGAGAGAGAATTTAAACAGATGAGAGGGGAAGAGATAGAAACAGTCACATGCTCCGATTAGTAAGTATATCATGCGTGTTTATAAATAATTTATCAAGTCTTGATCGCTTTAAATATTGCTAAGTGACAGTACAATGAATCCAATTCGATATAAATGATAGAACCTTACACTGCGACGAATATAACACTGCCAAATTACAATGCCAAAAAACGAAAACAAATGCGTGTCTAATTTGAATATGTAATTAAGCAATTGTATGAGTGATTTTTAAATTTGAGGTATTTTTTTTTTCTTTCAAAGAAAATTTAATTTACCTATCGACTCTCCCGCGTGGCTGTCGGAAAATTATCTTAATTATATTTAACCATATTTAGAGATATAACATGCCTATATCTAAAAGGTAGTTTAAGCTTCAAAAGCGCTATCTAATAATGCAGAGAAATATTTAGAATATTGACAACTTTTTTCTTTAATGGAATTATTGACTTCATGTATGGCAACACTGGACGCAAATTGTCATGAACGTGCAATATCCGAATGCATGCAAAAAGCTGTCAATATTTTAATAATAAAACTGGGATTATTCGCAACGATTAGACAATTACGTATTATAAACTTTTTTAAGGAAAATATCGTTAAATGATTTGATCTGATAACGATTGGAGATTTCAGTACATATATGTATGTACTTTGAATGAATTGATTATATGACTGTAAACTAACTAATTACACAAACTACTTCCCATAACCCCCTTTAGGGGTAAGTAGCTTTCTGATTTCTAATTAATAAAAAAGTGGGGCGAAGTCAATTAAGTATATCATTGATTTATTTTTATTAAAATAATGTTTCCTTATATTATTACTATTAAAATGTTGATTTAATTTAATTGGTAATTGATATTAAAATAGTATTTTGTTTAAGATAATATCATATGAGATCTATAAAGGGTTATTTTTCTACTAGGAGACATTTGTTGATAAGAGATAGAGGGGTCGTGTAGGAGTAAGAAGTATCTAACTTTCTAACAATTTGTGAAGCGTTAATGGGTCAAACTTTAGATACAGTAATTACTGTCATAGCTACAACTTTAAGTTCGCACACGAATACAAATATTAGTATCGCCGTCCTTGTCTAATCGTTCAAGAGTTAGTTGTGAATGAATGTAGCTAAAACAATTGTCATTCACGACTCATACTTTCAAATGTATTTCGAAAACGTCTAAATGAAAAAAAAAAACAATTGCTATTAATATGTATATGTAATTTAATTATCAACATTTTACATAAATTAGAATCCAATGTAGATTATGAAATATGTTTTCAGATTTAATTTTTAATTTAGACGATTTCAAAGGTAATGCAAAATACTTAATTAAAAATGTTCTTACCTGCGAAACACCAGCGGTCGGTCGCCTTCGCGAACACGACGAGGAAGATGGCAATGAGGAGCAGCAGCACGGCTATCACTATGCCAACTATTGCCCCCGTGTCTAGTTCTACACCTGGAGGAGCATAACAATCACATCATGTAAATAAAATAATTCACCATCAGGTGAGTCATGAAGTTTAATGAGACTGTGTCGACTGTGTTGTGTCGTTTTATCAAAATGGAAACTTAGATCACATTGTAGAAAGTGAACATAAATTGTACTGTTTTTGACCTTTACACTGAGGCCGTTTTTTTCGACGATATTTTTTATGTCAAAATGGGGGCGTGGCTTAATGTTTTGCTAAACAATAACACACTAGTGCGTAATTCGACAACACATCTCTCGTTTAAGTTTGATAAATTATTTAAATACTTTTATGAGTTAAGGATTTTTGGCTCTGTTTATAAAAGAGGAAATCACAATATTTTGATAAAATTTATATTTATAATTTATATCTACTGACGTAACACATGCTAGTTGCGCGCTATTGTAACTAAGATGCAAATGAAATTAAAATATCTATTATATTTTTAACATAACATTATTAATTACTAATCTTAATAATAGACTTTGATATCATGCTCTAATTGAAATTTATAAAATATTTTAATCATACTCTACAAACATACTACTAATAAAGTTGCCATAAAAAAAATTCATTCAAATCTATAAACTGTACTTAACACTTTGATAATAATTGTTACTGAGTCAAAGTGGTCACCGTAGACATGTCTACACATGGCGCTGTAAGAAATATTAAATACATTGTCATTGCGCCAACAAACTGAGATGTTTATGTTCCTTGAGCCTGTAGTTCAGTGGTTCATATACCCTTCAAACTGAAATGGAACGATACTAAGCATTGCTGTTTGGCGGTGGAGTATATGTTAGGTGGTAACTATTCACGGGCTCGCACAAAGCCCTACCACCAAGTTAGTTACAGATTTGCAATTATTGTAAATATCATGCTAATCATTGAGTATAATTTGTACAAAAAATTCATAGTATAACTGACAGATAAAAAAAAAACCAAACCTATCTTTTTACAAGCTTTATTTAAAACAGATACTATATATGTAAATTCTTATAATTTAAACTTAATTTCGTTTCAGCGCTTTAATTAAAAAATAACTAATTAAGATCTTTAACAAAAATCATTCATAAAAATTGATCATACATTTAGCTTCATGCAAAAAAACTAACAATTACATTCATATGCGAAGTAGGTGGTGGTTTGTTTCCTTACCATAGACTTCGATTATAAGATACGAGGACTTTGCTTTGCGTGCTGTTGGAAATTAAACATCGTTGTGTTAGGCGGGCGTGACGTCACTATGACGTTGTGACATTCGTCCAAGGAAGATACACTTTTGTGATTTCAATTCGTACTTTTCAAATGACAGTTGACAGATTTGAGGTCATTGACATTCCTGTTCTCATTTGAAACGCATTGTACGAATAAACTCGTTTCTCCAACACAATCAGTTGGAATTTAAAATTGAAAAGTTGGAATTTGGAAAATATGTAAAGTTCAACTTTAGAAGGGGTGAGTTTGATTGAAGTTTACACGTACTAAGCCGGGGCGAGGGCGTAGTATTAACGAAAAAATATAACGAACTTTTGTATTTAACTTATCTATCTTTCTTAGACTGATGTCACATTAAAATTAATTAGTGAACAGGTGATGTTAATGAGGTACCTAAAGACCATTTCTACGTTAGAGTTATCACTTAAACCTTTATGAGTCCTAATATTTTATCTAGAGCTGTTGATAAGATTGAACATAGAGATGTAACGACCTTGAAATGTAATTAATTTTAGCGTCCCAGTGGTGCAAAAATTAAAATCAATAATTGTTATCATCTTTAAGATTATAAGGTTTTTTTTAAACTTATAATAAATGTGTTTTTATAAAGCAAAAGCGTAAAGGTTAGTACAATTGAATAAATTGAGTTCAAATTATACTTTTGGTTGTTGAGACTTGGTGCGTTTTATTGTACAAATATGTGTAAACAAGTCAGTGTCTCGATCTCGCCGAATTTGTGTAATTATACAATATTCCAATGACAGGAGGACTAAACGCAAACAACGCACTACAAACAGTTTAATCATCCAATTCGCCAACACTCAAAATGACATTTCACGAAACCGCAATGAATACAGATTATAAATATCTCGACCAATGATATCGCGTCATTTCAAGGTCAAAGTTGTTTATTGCTCGTCTTTACTCCTGTAATTGTAATACTTGCAATTGCAATCACCGGTTTTCACATATTAAATAAAAATCGATGGTATGATTTAAACTTTAAAACATTACTGTAATTAATATGGCACCTTGGGAGGTATCAATGATACTCTGGACATTGTCTAATAATTAGAATACTTAATGCAATTTATATAAATAACCATCTGTACATTAACCAACTAACGACTTATACAGCTAGTTAAACATGCTCTATTTTGGACATTGTTTAAGTAACACCCCCCTCCCCTTACAGGCAATAATAAGGTGACAAGTAGGTAAAACTAATATAGATCCTAAGTGAATTGTGTACGTGTAATATCCCACTGTTGGGCATTTATATATGCACTATACGTTCCATGTCTATATTGAAATTATATTGTGCGAATATTTGTATAATACAAGAGACAGCTTGCTCGGTGATACGTGACGCTATTTATGGTTTCGTTAAAATCTATTTGGACTAACAAACATTAAATTAGTAACAGTCTGTGAACATCCCACAGCCGGGCAATCTATCCTCTAAAACGGAAATGGGATTTCCACTATTTGGAAGACGTATATTTCCAGGGTTTCAATTCATGCAAATTTCTCATGTGTGCTTTCACCAAGCATGAGACGGTCTGTTTGAATTGGAATCCAGAATTCAAGATGTTAATATTCATTCTAGTCTTAGTCGCCGTTAACTCAAATAATGAGTTCCTAGGGAACTGGCAGACTGTATATTAAATCTGTTGATTAATAGATATGAGGATACGCACCGGCCGGCTCGTCCATGGTGCTGAGTCTCAGCGCGAACTCCTCCTGACCCAGGTCGTTGGTGACCCGGAGGTAGTACGTGCGGTCGACGTCCTCCTTGGCCACCCGCGTCAGCACCAGCGTGATGTTGTAGTAGCCGCCGCCCTGCGGGACGACAACGGCAGGTTACGTTACGTCCGGGTGCCACCGGGGCGCGCGGGGCGCGGGGCGGGGCCGCTCACCAGGTGCAGCGGCTCGAGCGCGACGGCGGAGCGCGAGGCGTCGGCGGCGGGCGGCGCCAGCACGACGTCGCCCAGCGTCCACTCGGCGGCGGGCGGCGGGTTGGCGCGCAGCGACACGTTGAGGCGGCCCTCGGCGCCCAGCTTCAGCCCGAAGATGGTGATGGGGCCCGCCTCCAGCCGCTTGGGCGGGTCTGCGCCGGGAACATTTTTAGTGATGCACTCGATGCCAGTTAACTCCATCCCGTGCGAGGTCGTAAAATCTTAGTTCCCAAAGTTGGTACCCCGTTGGCGACGTAGAGATTGGTTAAAACTTTCGGTGCCAATATCCACGGGCGGCCGTGGCCCCTTCCTCACAGATGATCCCGTTGCTCGTCCACCGTCACATACTCTATCATATTCTACCATAATCTTGATCCAGTCAAATGTTGATCCCTTTGACTTTCTATAATTGACGATTTTCATTCAATTGCAACAAAAATACTAAACCATCAGCGTCGATAGCAAAAGTATATCAAAAAATTGTATAAATCAAATACTCGCCATGGGAAACACCGACTACTGAATGTATATTCAGACCAAGGAATGTATATGTTATAGAAAGACACAACGCTATAGCTTAGAGGGCGTGACTTGTGATCTCTTATATGTGTGTACATGGAAATTATTATTAATACGCTAGTGCAGTATATTGAACAGTTCTCATAACCTTACAAAAGCACAGTAAGCATATTAAAAAAAACATTTTAATAATAATAATTAATTTTAAAGCAATATTATAAATAAATATAGGACAACATCACATACATTACTCTGATCCCAATGTAAGTAGCTAAAGCACTTGTGTTATGGAAAATCAGAAGTAACGACGGTACCACAAACACCCAGACCCAAGACAACATAGAAAACTAATGAACTTTTTCTACTTCGACTCGGCCGGGAATCGAACCCGGGACTTCGGAGTGGCGTAGCCATGAAAACCGATGTACACACTACTCGACCACGGAGGTAGCCGTTTTATTTTAAGGCAATATTATAAAGTTTATTGTAGCCTGATATAATGCCGCATTTCTAGTGACATTTTAAAATAGTAGAACCATAAAACAATAGTTATATTCTTGTTAACTTTTGATTGGCCAACATTGGGATTGATAATAGGACCTCAGGATCTAGTAAACCGAAGAAGTAGTATTTGTTTGCTGAAAATTGTACTCACAGTGAACCACCAGCTGTCTCGCAGCTTCCTTGGGCCCGTCCAGAGCCTCGTGTTCAGCTCGACAAACCAGTTTCTTGCCATTGTCGTCCGCAGTCAGGGACCTGGAGACATTTTGGCTGATCGTTTGTAAGTCACTGCCGGGCTCCGATGTTATGATGGGCTGGTGTACTCCGGCTAGGAGTTGGACCTCGTCTGGAAAAATAATACAAATTTAAATTGTTTCCACGTAGAATATTAATAAAAACCTCTATAAGAAGCTTTGAATAAAACCTTTTTTTGTACACGATGTTCTTTTATATGATAACAGTAGAGTGAACTGCAGTCATCGTCATGTAAGGAAAGAAGGGTTCTTCAGACGAATTTTCCCTCTCTTTCTCTCCGTCTTTATCTATTTAATACGGTTTTATGTAACATTATATAAACTTATGTTTTATTATTGTTCAAATTTCTTCTCATATAATTAATCTCTACAATACAAAATATAAAAGTTTTTTTCAAGTTCGTTCCAACCGGGTCTCCCACGACGAATCTCTTTATGGGTATGATTATGACGTGTTCCTGACCGATTTCGGTCACGGCCATTCTTATTGGAGATTAGCCAACCACGCAGGAGATGACATAGTACAAGCGCATGTGCGCAAACACAAGTGTTCTCTCTGAACCCTCACTCTCATAATCCGATGTGAAGCACAGAAAGAGTTCAGGCGTTGGACCAATGGGTTTACGTTCGGCAGTACCAACTTACAAACTTAATAGCTATGGAGAATTTCTTGACAGAAATTTATTAACTTTTTAATTGCGCAGGATTTCATCAGAGGACTTTAAAGCCTTTAAATCTACACGGCAGATAAATAGCATCACACTTACCCAAATACCAAGTGATCTTGGCAGCTGGTCTGCCATCAGGAACTATGCATTGTGCCATGAAGTCGTCACCCTCTTTGAAAGTGGACTGTGGTGAGGAGACGAGTTGGGGGTTTCCTGGGGCTCCTTCGAAGACAGAAATATTACAGATTTAAACTACGGTTTACATTTAATTTAACACTGTAACATAACGATGAAGATTTTTTGGATATGATTCGACCAAAAATACGCGTTGGTTTTATTTAACACTTATTAGGTAGAAATCTTATGTCAGTTCTACAGAACCAATTGATCTGAAGCACTTTTGCCTACAGTTTGGTGCTAGTGACATCTAATCTATAATACGAAAATGTGTGTCCTTGCCCTACCACGAAAGTGCGGATGGGTTGTTGAATACACAGGCAGCGTTTATTCAAACGATATTTCCCTTCACAAGAAAACGAAATCATTGGAAACACAAATTAAACAAATGAAACTGCTTGTCCAAATTTGAATCCAAAAACAATCGGTTAAAATCCATGTGATCTGTTTACTTGGACCCCTCGTAGCTTTAATTGATTGATCGAATTTGCATTTTAATCTTTTAGATTTGATTTATATAAAAAAATATACCGCGCTATCGAAACAAAGAGGTTTATTAGAATATTGGAAAATCGTTTCCATCGCTAACAAGTTAAAACATCAAATTGAACCAAAAAAACTAAACGAAAATAAATTGGAATAAAAAACGCATTATTTAAAATAAAATATTAAACCATCACGTTGCATTGAAATATTCGTAGTGCGCAGTTGAACAAAATAAAAAACTTTTATCGCAAAATTTAATGTCGGTCGTGAAGTTCATAAAATAAATAAAGCTTAAAAAATTTATGACGTTGTTTTTGTACGATATTTACGCTATTTTATATTTAAGGCACGATTTAAAAACTTAATCTTTCGTATAAAAACATTGTCCCATGTCGGGCGCCATTTCTTATATATTGTATGATGTCACTTAAATCTTGATTTTACTACATTTTGAAAGATATATCGTTCGTAATATAAAATATAACCAGTGAGATATTTTTACGTCATTAAGAAGCAAATAAGCACTGATGTGTTCTTAATATGAAAACTGACGTTAATAATATTTAATGGTCATGAGGATTCTGACTGATTTCGGCCGCGGCCATTCTCAAGAGACTGACCGACTGCACAGGATGATACGCGGCACAAGTGTGTCTGTCTTAATACATTTAGCCGTTATTTTAGTTTAAGATTTTAATAATTTAAGTGTGTATTACTAGTTTTTTTAATTTAATAGTGTTGTTAATACCTATAGTGATGCAACACACTGTATCAGTCCGTGTATTTTTGAATACTTTGTTTTGGTCAAATGAATTAATAAATAAATAAGTGTCGGCAAACACAAACCCCCGACCCTATATTCCCTCGATCTAATAAACCAATGGAACGGAAAATTCAACATGATCAGAATGACTTCAAACACAGTATCAAAGGTTTAACGAGCTTAAATGTAACCATGTTAATTTGAGTATGAATGAGTACGAATACTAACTTGCAACAAGCAATCTCATGGCGCCGGTGACTTCAATGCTGCCGCTCTTGGGGGGTAACATACAAGATATGTTCCCGTTCCACTCTTCCCGTATATGTTTTATGTGAGCTCCGCATTCGCCGTACTGGAAAGAAGTTTGTAAATATCTTAATTGTATGTCGAGGGTGAAACACGCTCTTAAATTCTGAAATTCCAAAAAGTGCTTCTCTAAGAACTTCTTCGGACAAATTTCCACGAGGGATTTTAACTCATTATGTAATCCACTGTCTTCGATCGATGGGAGACGATAACGTGCTTAGTTGAGATACTTGTCCACGTTTAAACTCGACCTCAACGGCTTGTATAGTATAGTTATATCCAGCGATCTGTACTGGCTAATTTACTTGAATATGCTGTACTTAACTTGCGATTCAATTTAATAAGGAAATGCTGTTCGTATTAATAGCTTAAGTAAAAGTAACTGCCTTTAAATGTCTCAATGCTGGGCTAAGGTTCCCTTTGAGGCGGTTTGGAATTTATTCCACCACTCTGCTTTGGTGGATGCAGAATTTCATTGAAATAGACACATGCAAGATTCCACATGATATTTTCCTTTACCGTCGATCACGAAATGAATTATAAACACAATAAATCATACGAATTTCATTAATTCTTGGCTGGGTTTGAACCCGCAATCATCGGTTAAAATAGTTTAAGTGACTATCGAAACAACTATAATATATTAATTTGTAAATCTAAGCTCTTGGGGATATCAATCTTTAAATGTGATATAGATTTAAAGTGTATTCAAACATGCCACGTACCAGTATAAATACTTCCAATACGATATCATTCGGTCAGTAGCAAGTACATATTAAATGAACGTTCGTTTTAATAGACGTAAGCCACTGACAGCTGAAAAAGACTTTATCTTGTGCGAGTATTTTAAACCTAATCCACTAACGCTGATTCACTGCCTCTTGGAGACCCGAGAAATTCTAGGATAAGCCCGTCTCCGTCGCTCTTTACAAGATTATTATAACATATGGACCTTTAAAAGCTAAATTGTGGACTAGTATGACTTTATCGTATGAGATATTTACCTGTAATCCTTGACCCGAATAAACGACTTCTTCATCCTGATTGCTCGGAATGAGTCTGTATGATTTACCGCCGACTGTCATTCTGAAAACAATGACAGAATATGATAGATGCACTGTATCGAATCGAAAATAAAAAATAGCATCATATAAACATTTCTACATTTTGAAATGAAGTCGCTTTCCGCCGTTTCTGCGCTTAGATCTTTTAAACTACGAAACGCATTTTAATACGGTTTCCATCAGTAAATAGAGTGATTCAAGACGAATGTTTATATGTATAATACATGCATATTATAATAGAGAAAAGCACAGATTTTAAACTCTACTAGTCGAAAAATAAACAAGAAAATAGTCATTTTTTGTTTGTTCTTCAATCTAAAAGTTTGACTAAGAACCTTGTAGCCGTGTGTACCCCGGAGGGGGTAGCTAATGTGTACATAAATAAATAAAAATAAAAATTATGATTATATTTCCCCCGACTGATTTCAGCTCCAGCTTCAGGACAGTGACCTGAAACCTGAGCCTGGAGAACTCGCCAACGAAGGCAATATCATAACCATGAAATACATCGGAATTCTTACAACCAGATAAAACTCCGCAACGTTGGAGGCTTAGGACCTAAATACTGACCTTGGCATCTGCAGCCAGCTTAATGGCATGGAAAACAGTTTACTTACCGACAAGAGTCAATTGGGTAGGGAACTTTGCAGAGCACCACTAGGTCGTCTCCAGCGCGGCGCACGGCCTCCTTAGGCGAGATGTCTACATTTTGACCTGGAATTAAACAAAATACGTATTAAATATAAGATATAATATCAACATACATAAACAAATTAAATTACGTTCTGACAATTTTTGCAAGTGGGAAGTTTATTATTAGTTTATGACTAAAACATACCTACTATCAATTATGATAAAAAGTTTTCGTATACCCTTGAATCGTGTATAGATTCTAATGAGAAGATACGGCAAGAAACTCAGTAATTACTCTTTTTTACCCAAGTATCGCTTTAAGTTAGTGAATATATATATATATATATATTTACTAACTTCGTTTAGGAATCAATTATTATATTTAAAGTCATAGGTATTTGTAATTGTATTTTCAATATTAATTATAAACAAAGTATTTTCGCGTACATGTATATCTAAAACACTTAGTCGTAATAGCCACCCTATTACTTAAAGACATCTGTTTCAAACTGCACGGAAAATCAGTCCTCGCTATCCGCGTTCATCCGGTTGTAACCGCTTTGAACTGGTTGTAACAGCTTTTAACCGGTTTCAAACGCTCTGTACGGGATTGCTTCCAGAGATTATATTCAACTGTGCGGATTTAAATGGAGTTGAAATTTAAATTTGGAATGTACAGTTGATTTAATTTAAATAATAATCGACATATATACCAGATAATAATGTTTTAACAAACATTATTTAACTAGTCTTAAGATAGTTTATATAATTGCTAAGTTAGCCAGTGAGGGAATCGTTAAATCACAGAATAAATAATAATAATCATTATCCTATTACAGAATTGTAGGTTAAAATAAAGGGCTGAGATTATGTTCTTAAATTTAGTTTAGTTTATATTTACAATATTATTCTGATCGTAGAATTTAATTTAATTTTTTTTTCATTTAGTCATTCGATTATCGAACGACCGGAATCGTATTTTTAAATCGTTCAGACAGATTACTTCTATCCAGTTCTCTCACATTTTACAAATTAAAAGAAAACTCATCATTGCAACCGTTGCATAATTTATTTTATAACTCGACATGATTATCGGTTTTATGGATAAGCCCGTTGATTTTTCTCAATATGAATGCATCGACTTGCAAACTATGATTGATACAAAATTAAAATTAAGAATACTGAAACCAACCTTTCAATTCACGTTCGCGAGGAGATAATTAAACTTTATATCATCTGTACATTTAGATAATGTCGCACTATATAATAATTAAATCAAACGATCCGACTTTTTTATCTTGGTGTGCGTGACAGCTACATTGACTAATCAAACGTCATACTTTACAAGTGTGCGTGTACCAACTGTCGGCCACCATTTTTTTTTGTCGCGCTCTCATCTTTGATAGTCTATCTAGAATAATAATCAAAGAATTAACACGATGATGTACATTATTTTTTTTCAGTTAAATTCAATTATTTTTCAAAGACAGGTTCTGTAACATCGAAGCAGCTTCTTGAGTAGTAGCTTAAATGGGAGTTGACGAGATCCTTCGTTCTAATCTGAATTGTGAGCGCGAGGAAATAAAATGCACTTGAGTTTATAGACTGTAATCTATACTAATATAACATTATGAAAGTAACTCTGTATGTCTGCTATTGTATCCACTGCCAAACCACTGAACCAAATTTGATGAAATTCAATATGAAACAAACTTGAACCCCGTCCTACTCCTAAAGTGCGAATGAGACCGCGACAAAGAGTTTATTCTGTGTTGAATTTGCATATCTCTCAAACGGCAGTAGATCAACAGTAAATCAAAGGTCTTGCCCAACTGTGGGACATTAACGGACAATTCCCCACTGCATTTGAAGTTCGATTATCCACTTTTATAAGTTAAAGTAAATCAAAGTGCTTGCTCCTAAAAACTTTTAATATTAAAACATTTTCAAGAAAGTACTCGTTCAATATTTTAATATTTTCTGGTTTCAATTTAATATCAAGTTCCGAATAGAATGTTTAATATTCCGCCTCGGATTGTCTGTCTGGAACTTCTAGATCGTGTTGTCTATCAAATATTTATTTCTGAATGTTGCATCTTATTGCGTTTCCTACTCACGTGAAATAAAATTTAGATATCGTATCAGAGACACAAAGGAAAATTGATATTTTATTTTGAGCAACACAAACTATGCAAACGTGCTTATATTTTTCTGATATTGTATCGTATATATTTCTTATTGATGAGAGTGCACCTGTATTAGCGCATAAACCAGTGAAGTAGAATATGTTCCACGTGGTTGTCTGGTCTTCATTAAGATCGCCGTGATCAAAATCGTTACGGACGACATCATCATTATACTCGCCATATTGCATACAATTCAAATATAAATATAGTATTTATTAATTTAACTTCTTTAAATATATATTTTTATTTTAGTTTTTTTTTTCTATTTACCAACGGAACCCTGCAACGAATTCTAATAAGTGTCGCGACAATTGATGAAAAAACACCGCCCCTATTACATCAGACAATCAAACGAGATGACGCGGAACAGCGAGCTGGGTGGAGCAGCGATTATAGTCTAATTATTTATTCATTACACATACCTTTAAGTATATTTTATTATAAACTATAATATTATAATTGACAGTTTTTTGTTGTTACCTTGTATTGTTTGTTACACAATCACGCAAGAACAGCTGGACGGATTTGGATGTCATTTCTAAAAGAGATATATCCTGACATAGAGGCTGTTCCAGTCAGATTGTGTCCCCAAGCCCCAATTTTATGAAAAAATATTTTATATCCCTTGTGTAATTATAATGGCTCACTTATTCTTCAAACCGGAACACAATAATTCTAAGTATTGTTGTTTGAGCGAAGATTATCCGATGAGTGGGTGGTACCTAACCAGACGAGCTTTATGTCTATGGGCGGCAATAACCAATACCATCAGGGGGCCCAAATATATTTTTTAAATTGTACTTTGTATAAGAAAATATATCTATATCAGGATACTTGCGAAAGATTTCATTGTAGTGTCTGAGAATGTCGATTACAGAAGAGTTTTAACCAAATCTATTTTGTCCTATACTCGTATAAATATAAAACGATTTATAATTGCTTAATCGCGCAGCACAGTGCAGTTTGAGTCCAAATTTAGATATTATGTAAGGCTAATTTAATATTCTATAAATAATATATAATTACAGAAAATGAACAGTTAAATTTATTAAAAAAAAAACCACTTGAACTGTCAAAATTAAAAAATATAAACAGAGGGATTTCCCTGTCCTTGTGTCATAGGAGTACGTCGTCAAAATGGTCGTCTCTATTAGAACGAATGAGATCCATGAAGATCAAGTATTACGGAGGTCGCATTTAACGTGATATTCGAAATAGTTTTAACTGACTTCGTGAAATAGATGTTATGATCTTCATTGATATTTATTATTGTTAACTGTAGGGTTGTGTTAGCTGGATTTGGGTATGGCAATTGAAAATTGAAATGTTCAATGGATTTGAATATGCTTTATATATAAAAAAAAAGATTTAAATGTAACTTTTAATTATTTTTAAGTCTTGACCATCAGATGCAGCATTAGTGAAATTATCCCCCTGATGGTAAGTGGCCACCACTGCCTAAAGACATTGGATTTGAAAGAAATATTAATGATTGCTCAAATCACCAATGCGCCTCCAACTTTGGGATGAAGACGTACCCGTGCCTGTAGTTACACTGGCTTACTAAACAATACTAAGTACTGCTGTTTGACAGTTGAATATCTGACGAGTGATTTGACCACATACCAACAAGTGAAGTTAAATAAAAACATGAAAAAATTAATTTGATAATATAGGCCGACCATATAACACCATTATCAAAATTTATACATTAGGCGCACGAAATACTCAAATCAACATATTATTTATTCAAATGTACTCATAAGAGCACCTTTGAATCGTCGTGTCTATTGAATTAAATGTAAAACTACGACCGGTTCCGAAAGTAGATTCTGCCGAGAAGAACCGAAAAGAACTCATCAGCTACTCTTTACCATCATTTTAATACAGAGTTTGTCAATAAAGTACAATTAAATTAGATATCCTGTTATGAAATCAACAAATACCTCATCCTCACATATTTAACAGTACATGCAGAGGATTACCAAAGTACATGTGACTATACCTAGTATAGACTTTACGGTCTACTAGATCTGATAAGGTTAACTTCACAGCTTAGAGCTTACGCTAAAAGCTTCGGACGCTTTGACTTACCAGAAGCTTTCATTTACCTATTAAACGACTGTTTTATTTATAACATATGGTTTGGTCTATAACCTTGTTGTGTGTTAATATTCATTATTTATGTAATTACTTTTTAATTTGCCAATATTTTTCATTTGTAAGTCTCAAACGCGCTGATTTATATTATTTATTATTAAATAAGACGAAAGCTGATTTTAAAGAGTGGTCGTGTGATCAAGTGGACACTGAGGTGCTGTGGACGAAGATTGCAATTCCATCGTGATGTCCGAAAGTAAAATAAAACGACCGCAATTGATCCGAAAAAATCCTCGCAATATTCCCGTTGAAAAGACGGAAAAAGATGCAGTGATCCAACATTTCTGCAAAGCCAAAGGATCAAGCAGGTACGAATGGAGTTTTAGGGTTTATAAAACTTGTATATCCACTAGTCGTCAGTTCGTAGAATATTTCGCTTATCTAATATAAATAATCGACACCCCCACGAGGGCGACCGCGTTATGGAAACGAATCATCTAACGCGAATTACAATGCTTACACAATTGGGCTCGTCCTCGGGGAACTTACATTAATTTTGTTATAAGAATTGATCATTATTAACATACTCGTAATAAAGATTTAGCATCTAGAGCCTCTTGAATACATAGGTCTCACCTTTTCAAGAGGAGAAAAGACTTTTGTAGTGCAACATTTATATGCCAACTGTCATGGACTAAACGATATTTTACAGATGTTTGTAACCTTTGGTTCTAAATATATATATGTTAATATAGGTATTTATATATCATCGAATCACAGCAAATGATTAATGTGTACTATATTTCACTCTCGGTAACACCATATAATATATCAAGGAAATTAGTATTGTAGTTCAAATTGTTTGGATTAAGAAGTAACAAAAAATATAAAATTATCAAGATTTATTTGTTGGTAGGTCTTTGTTCAAGTGTACCAGTCACTTATAATATATTCTACCATAAAGCAACAATACTCAGTATAGTTGGTTGTCTTCAGTCACAAGGGACATAACATCTTGGCTTCCAAGGTTGGTGTTGGCTATGTGGGGATTGGCTAATATTTCCTACAGCGTAAAGTCTATGGGCGGTGTTGACCACTAAGCATCTGGTGGCCCATTTGCCCGTAATTTTTTCCATCTATGATTTTAAAAGAATTTCGACAAAATAAAGACCAAAAGTACGGAAGATAATCCACCTTCGATAAACAGCTGACAATTCTTAGCCTCTCTATTTCAAACTGTGAATGTATATCCGGTATTTAAGAGTCTAGAGTCCCAGATATATAAAGTCGCCTTGTGTAAACTAAGACGGTGATCCTCATACTTTAAAGCTGAGCTCAACTTGATCTCGATGGATATATCGAGAAATGCCATTTTTCAATTTAACACTTTATTTTAAAGGTTTATTATAAAAACGATAAAACTCGAGTTTTCGTTTGCAACTGTCTAACGTGATAAAAAACGTTAACTAATAATAAAATCATTACATATTACAAGACAGTCTCACGTTTGTCGGTCCATCGATATGAACGTGGTGTATTCAATACACCGGGTTACACCAATGGATGGAGTGATTCGTGGGGAAGGCTTAGGTGTATATTTCATTAAAGGTTTTGTGTTAATTGGCCGAAAGACGACGACGTTTGTTGAAGATGTCGGAAATCATGTGACTGGAAGCTTCAATGGCGTCGCGTCGAGTTGTTTTTTTTTTATAACCGTATTATCAGTGTACGTAGATCATTAATCTACCGGTTCAATGAATGTATCAAAAAAAAAAAAAATGAAAAATAAGTAAATATTTTATTAATTTTGTTAATTGAAATTAATTGTTAAAACTTATTCGAAATGGGTATATTTCAATATTAAATCAACAACAACAATTAATAAATAAAAAATAATCTGAATTTCTTTCTAAAATCTATAATAATATTAAAAATCTGTTTGTTTTAACGCGCTAATCTCAGGAACTACTGGACCGATTTAAAAAATTCTTAAAATGATAGTTTGTCGAAGAAGGAAGATAGTTTATTTATTATACCGACAATAGGAGTGCGGTATCAATGATAAATGTTGAAAAACGTTAAAATATATTCCTTTTGAGAGCTTCCGTTACGTGCGATGCGATGCGATGGCCGAAGTTTCGCAAAAAATTTGTGTAACTATAATATATTAAATACGTCCTTTGTAAGTGTTAATATAACTTCTGAGCGTCCTCGTTTGTTGAACAAAGCGACGCCAGCGGGCAAGCTTATCACCCAATAAAGTGTAGCCACAGGCAATTATGGACAGCCACTAGTTATACTGCGAGACTGATTTGATTTAGACTATACAGCGTGAACACAAGTTCGAATTTATATATTTTTAAAAGTCACTGTCAAAAATTAAAAATGCGAATTCAATGATATGATAATAAATTGCCTAGCGGCTCTCAAAACCTTATTTGGGTAGGTATATAGTAATACTTGGTGGCAGGGCTTTGTGTGAGCCCGTCTGGGTAACCCAGTCATTAGATATCAATCGTAAAACAGCAATATTTATTGTTGTGTTCCAGTTCAAAGGCACTAGGGACTTAACGTCTAAAGTCCCAAGATGTTAATAACAATGGTTAATATTTCTTACAGCGCTAATGTCTATGGGTGGTGGTGACCACTGACCACTAACTTTGGTGGTATTTATATATAAGAAATTAACGTATACCGTTACAAAAGAATGTATATTAAAGTACAAGATGTAGCCACGGTACATATTTAAAATCCAAGAATAAAATCTAAGACACGTTACTCTTAAATTAAACACAGCAATTCGTCGCAGCGTATTCCCCGAGGCAATCTGATACACCCTTTATTACAAAGTCTCCAATTTTATTAAGTAACGATACAGTATTTGCAATTAGGGTTGTGGGGACGAGGGATGAATATATTATTGGGGTTGCTTTGAGGTTTTTGTATGAATATTAAATGTGGGTTGATTGCTCGGACTACATACATAATATTATATATATACTTATGTGATCTATAGCGGACATCTCGAGTGATAACTCGTTTGGGGGTTGGGGGTGAAGTTTATTAAGTGTTGATTAATGAAATAGTTGACTACTACTGGATCCGGGCAATTGATGGCGTTTTTTCGTGCAACGTATATTGCAACGAATAATGGTAACACTTCTGTTACACAGCTGATACAAACGAATCTTACTTATATCGTATAGGTATTAAGTCAAAAAAAAAAACAAAACATATGTACAAATCAAGGACGCCTCTAAAATGTAGATCCGACCCGAAAAATCTTAGTTCATCCAACATTAGTATAATTACTACTAAAGTCTTTACTTACCAAACTCATGTCATCCCGACCATCTTAAGGGAAACCAGCCATATACGTACGCACAAATGAAAAACACTAAAATATCACCGATGCGCCGCTAACCTTGGGAACTAAGTTGTCATGTCTCTTGTGCCTGTAGTTACGCTGGCTCACTCACCCTTCAGACCGAAACACAACAATACTGAGTACTGCTGTTTCTGAGGGTGTTGCCTACCCAGACGAGCTTGCCAAAGCCCAACCACCAAGTATAATCTGATATAACAACGGCACGTATACATAATATATTAAAAAATATATAAACATAGCACAGATAAGCATATGCAACATATAATATGTTCTTCAAATTCAACTTCCCACTTCTTTGTTTCAGACGAAATTCATTATGAGTATAGTTGAAGTTCAATTATATTTCTAAGTAATTAAGTCTAGATAGTCTAGGCTGTATAGACAGATAGACTAATATATTCAATTCTGGGTGGATGGACCGTGACCAGAGATAATTAAGTACGATATCCATATTTATAGGGTTTTGTGGGATAATTCTAATTAAGTTATATTATTTCTATATTCGTTGTAAATTATTGAAAAAACATTCACAAATACATATAACTCAATACAAAATTATTTTATTTGATTTAGTATTTGTTGATTTCCAGGCAGAATATACGTAAATATAATTGCACTTCATTGACAAACTGTTTTGTTGGAAGTAAGTAATTACTGAGTTTCTTGGCGGTTAGATCAACCTTCCGTACCAGTGGTAGCTTTACATATAATCCAATACTGTAACACGACGACTCAAAGATGCTTTTATGTGCCTATTTATATACAAAATATTTTGATAAGTAAAATCAATTGCAGACGCTGTCCTTTTTATTGTAGTATACCAATTGTCATTGCGTTTGTACTGTTATGAAGGCAGATTACAACCAAGTGGATGGATAGATCCTAATAAAAAACATCCATATGGGGGGGGGGGGGGCAACTTTCTACATTATCGGTCAAATGACTTTGTGCAAGCCCGTTTGGCTAAAATCATTTATTTATTTCAAGACTTTATTGTACAATCAAAATAACTAATTGCATGAAAGACGAACTCAGTGCTAACGTCTTGTATATCTTTTTTTGACATCCGTGTGCAAACGGGCAATAAGAGGTGTTAAATTACAGTTAGTGAGTTAAATCGTCTGTAATTACACTGGCTAACTTATAGAAAATCGGAATACAACCATACATTATATGCATTGGTAGTTGTAGTCGGCGACAGCTGATGAGACTTGATACCTATCGTATATTCTAATAGCAGGAGGACTACGGATAAACAACAGCTGGACATTACCTCTCATTTTTTCCTAAGTTAGAGGACTAACTGCTTGGGTGTAATCGATTTTTTTATAGAATAGGTAGGCGGACGGACAAATACACGTTGACGCCGTAAGAAATCTTTCCTTAAATTTCCAATGCCCACGAATCTCGGGAGCTAAGTTATTGTCCCCAGTGCCTGTGACACTGGCTCACTCATCCTTCAAATCGGAACACAACAATACAAGGTTTTGCAGCTAGACGGTAGAATGTCACAAAGCCTTACCAAGTGAGATATAGATTATTTAGATTCCATAACAATTCAAGGTTAAAAAGGTTACCTTACCTGCCATTGTAATAGACTACAGACTTGATCAGAACCTTTCGGACAAATTTTGCAAAACCAAAATGACAACATATCCGATATAAACACCGCATCAAACGCGTGTCTCACCCGCGTCGTGATATCTAATTTTATAATGTATGCACCCCACTGGCGATGAGCTTACCACAAAACGGTAGGGTTGAACATCGAGATATGAATGAGTAGTTATTGATGGTGAAATTTGCATCATGTAATTACAATAAAAAATTTAATGTATTACCTAAAGTAATTGAACTTTTAAATTACGCAGCGTGATGTTCGAACTCAGAACTCACTCTAAATCCGTTCTCACTCGTGAAATGCTGACAACTTAATATTCATTTGAAAGATTAAATGTTGTCATTATTATGGTCAATGTCGCATTTCGGTCTGACATTCCACGATCGTGTTCTGCGGTGAGTTTCGAGTCTGCTTTAACAAATGGCTGAACAGATTTGAATGAAATCTAGTTTATTGATAGATAATGTCTCCATCAATTTGTTTGTTACAAGGATAGAGACAATCTAAGTTGATTTGAATCCTTACGGAGCAAGTAATACAAAATTACATTAGAATTTTATTATGTAACAAATATACTGTTTTTTAAAATAAATGCTATAATAATCATTAGTTACTAGTTTTCTTGCGATATAATCTCACATTATACCAAATTTAATCAAAAACGTCTCAGTGGTTTAGCCGCAAAAGCGTGACAAACAGATTAGATATTAGTATAGATTAAGACTTATCCCCAACTACGCAATAAAAAAAGCAAATAATAAAATACTCATTAATTAATGTTTTCATAAATTTAAAATAATAATATCACCAACACAAATAATCAAAAGCAATAAACAGTCATACATAGAAACTATTTTAAATATTTCCCGAGCCTTCTCACACCATGGTCACCCTACATATAATCCCTTCAAACAAGATCCCCACATAGCAAATAATATACGCTTATTTGCTCGGAGATTATCTCTCAAGCGACGCGTGTCCAATTACTTGTTTTCAAATGATGGTCACCCTCCATTGTCACTTTGACAGGATACTTCAAGTGGCATTTTTTTTTAATGTGATTTTGGCCAAATAATGTATGTCTATTCTCTACAGATAACGTACAGGGACGATTTTTTTGTGTCTGTTTGAAATTTATAGGGCAAGCGTCTGCAACGGTCGTTTACGTTTTAACGGTTAGACAACAAATTTAATTATTCTTTAAGATTATACCTAAATAAAAGAAATTCTTACGACGTTAATTTGAATTATCTTTAACCATAAAATTCAAATGTATTGCTACCTTTACCCAAGAGGAGTAAACAAAAAATACATCGTAGTAAAATGTCCCTGGCTAAACTATCTCCAGACCAAATCACATCTAAATCGATTCAGCATCGTCTAAGCGTGGAGATAACAGAGTTACTTTCGTATTTATAATATTAGTATAGATTCTGGTGGTTCGAACCACGTGGCGTAGTGAAATTAGTGTAATATTTCACGGCAGAGATACGAAGTGTTCTCTCGGCAATACAAACATCACTGGTCAATGGTCTAAATTTAAGGCTGGTACAACAGTGGCTGGTGAAACAGTAAAGCACAGCTTATAAAAATATACTTAAACATTTTCAGAAACTCGCTGCGTATTCTGGTATAAGTTTTACGTAGATTGGTTTAGTAGTTTTTATCAGTCATTCCAAAAATGTCTCGATTTTATGCTATCAATTGCAACGCTAATATATGCATGTCAATGTATGAATTGAAACTCAAACACCGCCGACCACGTGGTACATCAACAATCAAACTCCCAACCCTCTTTTATTTAATCTGGATAAAAAATAATCCAATAAACAAATGCTACCGCGCGCACCCTGGTTTTGAACTAGTCTTTGTGATGTCACAACAGACAGATGCGGTTACGGTCGGGTTTCTATATTTTTTGTGAGATTAACGAGATAGATTTGTTTAATTTTTGTGTCTAACTCTTAGGGGATGAAATATTCATATAATATATATGTACGAATAACACATATCATTATTATGAGAGCTGAGACGGCCCAGTGGTTAGGATTTGTGTATCTTAACCGACGGTTATGGGTTCCAACCCAGACAAGCTCCGCTAAAATATATACATAATCGTTACAATTGATAGTAGTATATAATCAAATAAATCCAATATCGGAATGGTTTACGGGCCGCCTAGAGATGTATAAAGTCGCAGGTTCAATCCTGTCCATTTGGGCTAATGTCATCCCCACTCCTAGCACAAGCTTTAGGCTTAATTAGAGACGTAAATAGGAATACTAGTAATTCCTTCAAATAAGGTATAGTTATTAATCTTTAAATAAATATATATAACAATAAACCATTTACTAAAGCCTTTTAATATATTGACGGACACTGTTTAACTATATTTTAGTTATATAACAACAAAAAATGAAATTCATCAAGAATGCAACTGACAGTTCAAATTTGTGACCACCGACCACCCAACGGACGGGCCTTTCTTTTTCTACGTCTGAACGGTGACGTCACTTCCTTGGCCGCGTCACTCATTTTTCGTTCTACAATAATATATATATTTAAAAAAGTATACGTGTATGTATGTGAGGATATACGTAACTGTTGAGTTTCCTGTTTTTTTTAAATATTTTTTTCAGTTATGTCACGCCGACGATCGCTTCGCGATTTCTCTAGAAGTGTCTGTATGTCTTCCTGTTTTTTATACAAAGTTAATTACCCGACGCATTAAACGAATGTGTTCCTTATGATATTAGAAATAAACAACAATATTCTACGTATTGACATTACACGCTTCAAAGACAGGGGGAAAGGGTATCCGGAACCAGTGTACTGGAAGTTATAGGATGTTGATATTGTGTGTATTTGTGTTAGAGTTTTATCACTTTGGGGCGATCTTTAGGCTGATGTTTATGAAGGTTGTTTATCAAATGGAATGAAAATGTTGAAGTACATAGGTTCCCGGCTTTGATTCACTTTTGATAATGTCGATCTGAGAAGAATTGATAAAGTCTTCTGCTTGGCATTTGTTAAACCCAGCTATTGCCAGGGTCTGCCTTCCGACTAAGTCTACTCCACGCAAGGTCTTTAGTGTCATTCTGTGTGAGTCCATTGGCTCTTGCTTGCTTCGCGACATCCAGCCATCGTTTCCTTGGGCGCCCGGGAGGCCTACTTCCAGGTACAAATATATCAAGGCACTTTCTCCCGACATGGCCACACCACCTAAGACGACGCTCTTGGGGCTTATCCGATACGTCAAGGACCCACAGATAAGGTCTTCACCAATTATATTTATACTTTTTTTTTATAAGCTACAAGTTTTCAACCGCAGTTTCGCTCGCGGTTTAGGTATAAAAGAGTATATCTTTCCTAGCCGATATCTTTCCTTGGGGTACAATCATTCTTCATACCAAATTTGAACAAATTCAGTTGAGTGGTTTGGGCGTGAAGAACAATAGACAGACAGATAGAGTTAATTTTCTATTTATAATGCTAGTATAGATCGGCCAAGAGCACTCGTGACGTGTAACTCGACTTTATTACCTACCACAGGTACCATCAGCGATCACTACCAAAATGGGTAAGTTACCAGTCTTATCTAATTGATTTGAATGAGGTTGGGTTAAATTGTGTTAAATGTAAACGCGAACAGTTTTTCTTTATCTTATTTTTATATCATATAAGTCTATAGAATGTAATAGACTTATAATGTTAAATAAAAATAAAATTCGTTACTCCGAAACCTTTACGAAAATTCAAAATCTTTCATTCAAACAAAGAAATTTTCCGAAGTCATTCGAGAGTCGATTTTCCATTTTCTTGATGGAAATAAATTTAGCTTCATTGAGCCGTGAGGCGGGGTTCCATCACACCGAAATGTAACCCTGCAAAAATCCTTACTAATATTATGGATCCGACAAAAACTGGCCTTTTAAAAAAATATGTAGTTCAATGAAATGTATTTTTATATGATATGGGTAGGCAGACGAGCAAATGGACCACCTGATACACCACCGACCGATAGGAAATGGCGCAGTAAGAATTTTAACAATCCCTAAATCGCCAATGCGCGACCTACCTTGTTCCCAAGATGTTATGTCCCTTGTGCCTCTAGTTACACTGGCTCACTCGCCTTCAAAGCCGAAAAAGACACTACTGAGTACTGCTGTCTGGTAGAATATCTGACGATTGTACATATCCGTTGAGATATAAAGTTACGTCAGTTAATTACAATAAAATATATATTAAGAAAGTCAACGAGTTTTATCTACACGCTTTTTTATCACATATACAATGTTGAATGGCATATTATGCTTCAAAATATATTAATCAAGAACTGTTTGTAGTGCCAAATATAGCAGAACTATCGGAAATGGGAATTTGTATATATAAGCTTTGTTTATCTTGGCTGATTGAAATAGAGTTCATAAGTTCCCAAGTCTCACGAGCTCTGTTAAAATGTGTTCATTCATTCCTCTTGAGATCTTGAAAAATAACTAAACTAATCTATGACATAAAACATCGTGAGGAAGCCTGCATGTGTCTAATTTCAACCAAATTATGTATCTGTTCAACCACATGTGTATTCCACCAACCCGCATTGGAGCAGCGTGGTGAATGCTCCATACTTTCTCCTCGAAGGGAGAGGAGGCCCAGCAGTGGGAAATTTACAGGCTGGATGCGAAAAAAAAAAATCATTTTGAATGACGCCGAAATTGTTATCGGAACTTTGAAAGCAAAATTGAAGCTAACTTAAACCATCAAGTAGGTTGTGTTATGATATGATTTTAGTAGTTAAATGAAATAGTGTTGTATAACAAATATATTATATATTAATGTTTGTATTGCGTTATATAGCAGAGTATTTGTGGTTATTATTTACTCGTTGAAATAGGGTGTAAGTTATCGAGTTTATTTGTATTACAAGTCGTTCGGTGTGAGAACATTCCTAAATTTATATAAATTATTCTATTCAAGACAAATAGCGACCTATCCACTTCAAATCTTTTAACGATATTCCTTAAAATATCCGAGAAAAATGTCGATCTTAAACACGTAAAATGCACTTACATTTTAAAAGTTTAAATTCATAAATAAAATTATTCATTGTCAAAGTCTTTATTCAAGATAGAACCGTTACACTTGCTTATTGATTTTCAATAAAACCATGAATATCGGTAAAAAATTTATCGTCAAACGTAGAGGAGCCCTAAGCCCTGCAGTGAGGCATTTACAGGCTCCTGCTCTACTTTTAGAAAAGGCTGTTATTAATAATTACATTTGTAGGAAGTCGCTTCAAACACACCCGAGCGATCAAGCGAAGCGGAAATATGTATTTGTATCAGTTGTACAGTTACACACGTACAACATACATAGGTATATAAACATATACTTAATACTATTTATCCATACTAATATTATAAATTCTAAAGGAAGTCTGTCTGAAACGATTTTGATGAAATTTAGTAAGTAGCTTAAATCCTAAGAAAAGATAGTGGTTATTCTTATAATTCACTCCTCGAGGAGGTAAAATTAAAGATGAATGTTTGTGTGCAATTTATTATGAAATAGTTGACGTCCGCGGCTTTGCTCGGTTTTTGAGGTTTGACAAAATAAAAGTAATCCTATTGGTTTTGACGCTAAACTACTGAACTAAATAATAAAATGAAAAATACTGAATTACAAGACACCATAAGATGACAATTCGAAATACTTAAACAATCCAAAGGCCCGATCTGATCCGTTCCCGCGATCACCGAGACTAATGCCCGGCTTAACATCTAAGTATCACTAAGGAAGTCATAAGTACTCTATAGTTCAGTGGTTATTTACGACTTCGTATTGTATTCGCTTCCTGTTCGGAGCGTTTTGTCTACGGTGCAAGGGAGCGGAGTCTATCGTTATTTATTGCCACATTAATTTTTTACGTGATAGATATTGAGAGGGGCCTGACCCCACTGCTTTCGTATCATCGTAAAATCTACTAACTCTGTCTTACTTAGCAAAGTTATTAACACACTCTCGGATGCCTTTTTTATATTAGAGGTGGCAAACGAGCAGGGGGCTCACCTGATGGAAAGTGACTACCACCGCCCATGGACATCTGCAACACCGGGCTTGCAGGTGCGTTGCCGGCCTTTCAGGAAGGAGTACGCTCTTTTCTTGAAGGTTCCCAAGTCGTATCGGTTCGGAAAAACCGCCGGCGAAAGCTGGTTCCACATAGTGGTTGTGCGAGGTAGAAAATGTCTTAAAAATCGCGCTGTTGTGGATTTTCGGACATCTAGGTGGTGCGGGTGATATTTGGAATGTTGACGAGATGTCCGAAGGTGAAATTCAGCAACCGGGATTAATCCGAACAATTCCTCGGAACATTGCCCTGCTGGTGGAAATCTCTTAGAAGAGAGATACGCTTTCCTTTGTCATACCTTTTTTTAAACTTGTTGTCGCTCGCGTTTTAGGGATCGGTCGTCGGGTGTTACCTACAAGAGTAGTCCTTCTTTGGGGTTCGAGCTTGTTCCAAACAAAATTTTATTAAATTCGGTTCAGTGATTTCGCCGTAAAAGAGCAACAGATGGACAGACTGACAGGGTTACTTTCGCGTTTATAGTATCTATAGTATGTTTATCCTGAATCAAAACAATTGAAGCCTAATAGCTGAAATTGAGAACAAAATTTTACTTTATAACGTAAACATCCGCTAAGAAAGGGTTTTGGAAACATCAGCGATGTGACATCTGTATAAGAGCCAAGGTTTTTGGACGCTCAGCGGGGCCAGACGTTCGAGAATCTATATATTAATACGTGTAACATAAAACTTGTATTTGTTTTTAAGAAAATTACGCGAAGAATTATTTGATAATAGAGATCAACTTTTATATTGTCAAAAATTTACTTACGCCCTTTTGACGTGGACGATGGTTTATGATGTCGGTAGGCGGTCGAGTAAATAGGCCACCTGATGGTAAGTTGTCACCACCGCCCATAGACAATGGCGCTGTAAGAAATATCAACCATTTCTTACATCACCAATGCGCCATCAAGCTCGGGAACTAAGATGTTATGCCTTTTGTGCCTGTAGTTACACTGACTGACTCACCCTTCAAACCGGAACACAACAATACCGACTACCGCTGTTTGGCGGTAGAATATCTGATGAGTAGGTGGTACCTACCCAGACAGGCTTGCACAACCACCAAGTAAAATTGCTGCTGCAGTCAAAAGTTAAAAAAAAAAACATTATCTATAGTCTTCTGTAATTTTAATACTCTTAAGCAGGACTACTATGATGATGAGGTCCTGACCGACTTCGGCCAACTGTTACTGTTTAGACTAGCATAGTATGTCAGCTATCAATTAAAAAAGTATATTGAGTAGATATAAATATAGTTATGTTGAATGTTTATGACATCGAGGAATCAGCGAATGAATTGTCCGTTTGCATATTTCTCGGAACCGTTTAAATGTACGTACCACAAACACATATACGAGTATTGAATTCTATGGCGTACGTGTGTGTGTCCATTGCACAAGAAACGTCCGTCTGTTACTTGTTTACGATCGATTTTAATAACAGAGTATGTCAATAAAGGACAATTACTTAGTGCTATCACTTATTTGTTAATGTTTTAAGATGTGTGATTTAAATTGATTGATTAAAAGGTCAAGTTAAAAGTAACTGTGGGTTCTTATTATAAAAAGAAAAATACTAATATTCCCTGGTTAAGGAAGGATGTATTAACAGTGTTTTTGGTTTCCTCCTCGCGTCTATAAATTTGTCACGGTTTCTAATAGATTAGAATATTTTGATCGACGACAAAAATCAATATTGGCTATAAATCAAAGCCTTACACTACAGTATATAACGTGTGAGAGCTCGACAGTGGCATAATAGTGAAACTGTTTGGAAATTCTATATTAAACAAATGAAATTCACAACATCTGCTCGTATACTTAATAATATAAATACGAAAGAAACGCTGCCTATCTGCCTACCTAACCAAATTTGATGAAATTAGGTTTGAAGCAACTTTGAACTCCAAGGCCAAGGACAAAGGCTACTTTTTTACGCCCAATACCTGACGACTAAACCTTAAAACGCGAGCGAAACAGCGGGCCACAACCAGTTTCGCATAAAACGTCCCAAAATCTAGATCATATTTTATTAACATTAAATTTAAATAAAATTGTCAAAAATCAAATTTACAGTTTCGAGAAGTTTTAAATGCGACACAGTTTTATAGAACCGGTTTATAACAAATACACATTTTGTTCAATGGAGTTTATATTCGATTCTTCAATTACACATTCTGACCCGACTTTACTTGTATAACACGTGTAAAATAATTATGTAAGTTTATTATACACGTGTATAATATTTTAAGAGTTTATAACTATTCGTATCGTCCGTCAATGGGCACGCACATTGTAACAGTATAATAACCGTGTCAAATCATTGCTACAACACTTACGTACATGTAATGTTTGTTCGAAGAAAAAATATTCTTATTTGATAAGACGGATCCCACTGTTTGGGTTTACTCGACTGCGACGAATAAAGGAGCATTGAGTTTAGCTTTGTTAAGGTTTTAAAATAAAATATTATGACACGTTTTTTATGAAATAGGTGGACGTGCAACTGGGCCATCTCTTGGTAAGTGGTCACCATCGCTGATAGACATCGGCGCGGTAATAACAAATAATCATTCCTTAAAATACAAACGTACCACCAAGCTAAAGTAAGATGTTATATCCCTTGTGCCTGTAGTTATGTTACACTGGTTATTTAAGTTTACTAGTTTAACCAATTTCTTACCTACGCGATCGCGTGGGGCTTCTAATTCAAAGGAACCACGACAAGCCATAAACAGTTATTTATTTAAAAAATTTGCAAGGATTATCATAAATATTTTAAAACAACTGAAAGACGAAAATGATTTTTTAGTGTCTGCAGTCGCCATTTAAACTGTATTATTTTTTACGAGGAAAATGACGACAATTTTTTTACCTTTTTTGTAAGAAACGGTAAATGGTTGAGTGGAACATGCTCTAATTTTCCGACGAATAGCAAAGACTCCATGACATTATTGCATTGGAACCCGACAAGCCAAATAAACCACTGTGATTTAGTAGGTACCTAATGTCGAATGATATTAGGCGTAAGTCCTTCTAGGCACCCCTTAATCAATTATTTAACCTAATAGCAATACTCTGTACTTCTGTGTTCCGGTTTGAAGGGTGAGTGAGCCAGTGTAATTACACAGGGGTAGCTTAACATCTCGATACAGAAAGCGGAGTTGTCATTAGAAGCATCAAAAGATGATTGTGTTAAAATCATAGAACCGAGTTGGAGCAATAGTAAGATCCCGTGAATCTTAGAAGTGCTGAGTTTTCCAGGTGAGTCATTTTCATTAATTTTGAAATCGGCAATGAAGAAGAACATCGTGTAGTATACACTCCAGTGCGGATTGTATTAGAGCAACCTGATGCATTATCTCGGGCCTCTCATCAAGAGTCGTATGGTGACCTAAGTCCAGCAGTAGAACCTTTATGGGCTTGGACAACTGATATCTGTCACATACTATTTGACCGTTATAAAAATTAAGGTTTTGAATCCGATTTTATTTATGTTTGTTAACTCAAAAATCGGACATTTTGGTATCTATATGCAGTTTTTTTCCACCAACACGCATTGGAGCTGCGTGGTGGAATATGCTCCAAACCTTCTCCTCAAAATGACGACCTCCGTGGTCGAGTAGTATGCACACTGGTTTTCATGGGTACGCAACTCCGAGGTCCCGTGTTCGATTCCCAGCCCAGAGTCAATGTAGAAAAAGTTCACTAGTTTTCTATGTTGTCTTGGGTCTGGGTGTTTGCGGTACCGTCGTTACTTCTGATTTTCCTTAACACAAGTGCTTTAGCTACTTACATTGGGATCAGAGTCATGTTTGTTTTATGAGATGTTGTCCAATAATTATATTTATTTAATTATTTAAAAAAATGAGAGGAGTCCTAAGCCCAGCAGTGGAAAATTTACAGACTGTTAATGTTGAAATGTTGTATGGATTTTTTTTATTTGGGAGGAAATACTTAGATATTTAAACGAGAAGAAAAAACAAAACGCCTTCTTTAAAATATATTTTGTCAGAGTTATTTGAAGTCGTTTTTTTTGTTAACGTATAAATCGTAACATAAGTTTATTTCAAGAATCGCATTTGGAACCACGACTAGTAGTCTAGGCAGGATGGACGACGTATAATATTACAGTAGGTGTATGTATACGATAGTTGAACAGGAAATTAAATGCAAGCGCCTCGCTGCGTCTGTTACGTCTTCCCTCATACACCGGTTCATATTGATATGTTCCTCTTTGGCAACTTCGAGAGGTTCGGTCCCTCTGTATTAAGAATTTATCAATTTAAATATATGTTTGAAGGTTTTGATACAGCGTTCACTGTTATTGAACTATTCGTTAGTAGTTCTCTTTTTAACGCTGATACAATGTATGTTTCAGTTAAGGTTTTCTTGGTTTTGCAGCACCGCAGAGTTAGAAATTAATTATAAATATAAATTCGAAGTTATGCAGCCAGCCACAATACTCACTTTGAAAATATCTTCGAGATAATCCGTTACGATTAACGTCGATCTAGTGGTTAAAACATTGGGTTCACCGATAAAAAAATATTGGGTTTTCTGTAGCAAAAATTTCAGTAACATCTCGGAGTCTGGGAATTGGAAGTGTGTACACTTAAGGCTTAAGTCCTGGGCCTGAACTCTTTTCGTTCCTCTCGTATTTGCTGTTCCATTAAATGATGTAAGCGAGGGATTAGAGAGTGGACCAGTATTTGCACACACACTATAGTGCTAGTCACTCCTATGATTGGCTTCTGTTGCCGAAATTTCTACCCAAGAACTACCCTATGCAAATATGACAAACTTACACAAAACAAAGAATGTAAAGTCATTACTCCTCTCGGTTTCTCCGTTGTCGGTTAAATCGATTATTGTAGAAAGTTTGCGGTTTCAAACAGGAAATTAAACGAAGACGATTCCTCGTTCAAAGATATTAACGGTACTTTATATCATATGACTTTACTTGTCTAAGTTAATATTACGTAAAAGAAACCGTTTCTCTGTTTTCTCGTCAAAACAAAGCAAATTCCTTTCATTTTTTTTTATATTGAAAGTACAGAAATGCTATAGTTTCAACCCTAAGGTTAGCAATCGCCTTAAAAACATTAGTTTTGTGATATTCAGCACGCAAACGTAAATTTACCAATTAAATGTTTGTGTAAAAATCTGGGCCGCCGTTGTACGAATTATAAATCTTAATCATAGTACTCTCAATATATGTTTAAATGTATTAATTTAATATAATATATGAGGTTTATAATATAATAAGGTTTTGGCAAACCTTTGAAAGAAAATTTGCTTCATATTAACTACATTTATACTCAATTTAGAAATTCAATTGGGTTATCCCATATATTTCGCTTCTTTCCTTATAACACGTTGAAAACATACGGAGACATAATTAGAGCGTTTTTTTTTACGTTTTTGGAATGCCGAGATGGCCCAGTGGTTAGAACGCGTGCATCTTAACCGATGATTGCGGGTTTAAACCCAGACAAGCACCACTGAATTTCATGTGCTTAATTTGTGCTTATAATGTGTCGAATTTCAACGAAATTCTACCATATGTGTATTCCACCAATCCGCATTGGAGCAGCGTGGTGGAATATGCTCCAAACCTTCTCCTCAAAGGAAGAGGAGGCCTTAGCCCAGCAGTGGGAAATTTACAGGCTGCTAATGTGAAATATGTAATGTAATTTGACGTTTATTTCTATGTAAAGTTCGTAATAAAATAAGTGTGATGTGCAGGAAGGTGGATCTTTTACTCGGCGCTGGGTTCACCAACTCACCGTATATTTTACCACCATGCAGTTAAACTTAGTATTGTTCTGTAACTACAAGCACAAGAGAAATAACACCTCAGTTTCCAAGGTCGGTAGCACATTGGTTATGTAAGAAAAGACTAAAATTTCAAACCGCATCAACGTCTATGGGCAGTGGTGACCACTTACCATCGTATCTTTATAAATAAATTCTGTTTTTGGTGCATAAAGGGCCAATATAAAAAACCTCACTTTTGGTAATGAATGAAATCAATGAACAGATTTATTTGTATGAACTCTTCCTGAACTGCTGGAGCACTTTCTACAAAACTTTTTATGTGTTTGAATGAATCCTTGGATCATTTAGCCCGAAGACATACGAAGTCAGGACGGATTGCTGGATTATATAACATCACGCTTCAGCTACTATATAAGACCGTCCCGAATAAAGTCCCGTGTATTTTTATTTTCATTCATATATAATACAAAACGGAAACTCCGTTTGAGGGTTTTAATAATATAATAACTCGTACTGTTAGCGAGAATTCATGATCAGTTTACCGACTTTTATTTAATGTAGGTTATGTGTATAATATCGAGAACATGGAACCGGTTGATAACAAGTGATGAACTCGACAGTCGATGTCCACTCTCATCTCGTCATCCCACACCGACAGACGAGTAGCGTCCTGATTTACGCGCAACAACTAATAAAAAAAATGATACGGAGGTTGCAAAAATAAGCCGAAGGAACCCTTGGTGTTGGATTATTTAATTTGCAGATGTAAGTAAAAATATCTTTTAATATACAGCTTCGGAACAAAAAGAGAATAATGACGTAATCAGACGGTTTGGCTCATTTATTTTAATTACCTCTAATTGTTGCTAAAATTTTGTAAAACCAAGAGGCGATGCTATACATATTTTAAATACATAATAATATTTTTTAATCGTTTTTTTTGTTAATTATCACCCAGCAACGAGGTTTTAATGTAACTCAAAACCTAATAGCTATAATTTTATTCTCAAATTAAGATCCAAGATGGTGGTGAATCTCAAGTCATGATTATGAGTTCAAAATGGATTGTTGTGTTCGAAATGATTCATCAAACCGTATTAAAACATTGTTTAAATAAACTACATCAGCTCAAGGGTAGACAAATATGACATGAACGCATTATCCTCCTTCCACAACGCAATCGGACACGTCCACAGCTCCTAGATCCCTCCCACTTTTTTTCGTTACAATGCAATTTATAACAATTAAACTCGTAAGTGTAATTGCACTGTCCTCAATTGACAGTTCTCACGGGTCAGTTTCTGGTGGGATTCCTTAAGCCGACTCCTTGTTTGTGTTTCATTGAATTTACTGGTGGTACTAGTTGTTGTAGACAGTATATCAATGGAATTAAATGAATTCGTGTCGATCTCCGATCACGCGACAGACATATATAAAATAAGTTTTGTTCCAAAAAACATTTACAAGAGTCAAGATGATCTTTACAAAAGATTGCGCGTTCAAACCTAGACAAGCACCACTGAATAGTTAATAACTGTTGTCTTGGGTCTGGGTGTTTGTAGTACCGTCGTTACTTCTGATTTTCCATAACACAAGTGCTCTAGCTACTTACATTGGGGTCAGAGTAATGTATGTGATGTTGTCCAATCTTTATTTCCATCAAGGAAATCTCTTCAAAGCAGTTCTTTTGGCAGTTCACAATGTTTACACTGACAAAGAGCCATGATGACCCAGTGATCAAGATGTGAATCTTAACCGATGACTTTGAGTATAAAACCGGGACAGTCATCACGGAATTTAAGCTTAATTTGAATTTGTAATTAATCGTGCTCCGCGGCGAAAGTAAACATAGTTGTGGATAAGAATCTGCCATGTGTCAACCCGCATTAGAGCATCGTGGTAGAGAAAGCTGCAAACCATCATCTCGAAAGGAAGACGAGGGTTTTGCCCAACGGTGGGACGTTAACAGGCAACTGTTGTGTTACTTTACGTTAATGTTTACCCGTGCCCCGGAAAGAACGTAAAGCTAGAATATTTTATTCTCATCAATGACTAATTGCATTACTATACAACCCCCTACGAACTTAAAAACAGGATACCCTGCAACATCAGCTCGTTTAAGATGGCGCACTTCGCAAGCAGGAAGCTCACGAGCGCACGCAAGCACACAGTCAATTATCATTTCTATACTTGTAGTATTGATTTAATTTTGAATTAAACTAATTTTGCTCGACTTATCTACTAACAGTTGATACATATCTTGATTTATTTAAATCATATTTAACATAATGAGTTATATATACAAATTTAATTATTTAATAAATATTATGTTGATTTTTTATGATATATTCCACCTGATGGTAAGTGGTCACCACTGCTCACAGATATTAGATAACTTTAGATAGCGCTTTTAGATAAATTAACCATTATTTAAAACACTAATGCTCCGCTAAGCTTGGGAATTGTGTTATGTCCCTTATGCCTTTATTTACACTGGCTCACTTACATTTCACACCAGATCACAACAATACTAAGTATTGCTCTTTGGCGGTGGAATATCTGTTGAGTGGGTGGTACCTACCCAGACGGGCTAGCACAAAACTTACACCAAGTACTTATATGACAAGTTGATATATATACAGCTAGGCTGTTTCTAGTTGAATACCTTATAACTGTAGAACACAATTGTAGAAATCTTGTTTGAAATTACCTGAAAATAAAAGTATAACTTTAGTATATTATAGTATATTGCTTGACATATATATCACATAATAAGATGAATAAATATGTTCAAGATCCGAACTAATCTGTAGAAACGAACTCTCAGTCATCGCAGAACGAAATGAACTGACGGGAAGTGTTAAATCTATAATAACTTATTTGGTGGTAGGGCTTTGGCAAAGGTACCACTTATTTGTCATTTAATTTTGTTCCTGTTTGTTAGGTAAGAGTGAGAACTTCATAGGTCATATGGACGTTAATCAGCTACCATCAGGTGGTCAATTTGCTGGTCCGCTTACTTTAGTGAATAAATATTTCAAAATTTCACGATCGAGTTCCTACAGAATAGGAGTGCAGTTACTAAGTAGGATTTACTGCCATTTTCAAACATGATGAGATCAGATTTTCCATTCTAACTAAATCCTGCACGCTCATTGGTCGGTTATAACGTCATGAGCTACCGGCCAATTACGATTCAGTAAGTCGAATTAGTTAATCTGACTTTGATTAGCGTTTCTGAAACTCAAGTTTATTATTGAAATGGATTTAAAGGATTATTTCTGATTAATACGTTGAAATAGAGTCTTAATTTTTCATGGCTCTGAGCCAGTACTGAGTTTAAGGATGTGATATTCATTTTTTTACTCGATTTAAGATGGCGTGATGCCGAAATGGAGAATCGTGAATTACTACGAAATCCTAAGATTGTGGATTCAAATCCGAGTAAAGTAAATTGAATTATCATATGCTTCTAGAATACTAGTTCCCGACCGCAGTTTCGTTTAAAGGGGGGGGGGAGATGCAGGTGTGTGTTAATAAAAAAAAATCTTTATAAGTGATAGCGAGAAAGAACTATTGCGTGCAAAACCATAATGAACTACGTGTAGATAAATAAAAAGCATTAAAACTTTCCGTGCATCGGTTTAAGGCTAAGCGATTATTGATGGTGTTTTTATTGTCCGGTGAAAGCATAGATTAACATGTGAGCGGAACTGGGTTTTTTTATTATGTTTGAAGTAATCTCGACAAAGATTTAAAGGATACTAACCATTAACAATGTTATACCTAAGAATTTGTTAATGTCACAGACCTGGAGATTGTTTTTTTTTTTTTTGTAAGTGGTCACCACCACCTGTAGACATTTCTTACTGTTATACCATTTATTTATTTCGGTTTTTTAAAAAAAGAATTGTTCTTTGAATTTTACACTTTATTTTAATTAGGCACAGAATTTTAATTAAGTACGGAACTGTCTCGGATGATGGATGGATGACGACTGACTGGGATGTGTTTGGTAGAGTATGCTATTGAAAGGAAGATGCTGACTAGGATCGATGAGGTCGCAGGGTAAGCAATAAAGGATACAGGGATAGTGTATAACATTACGTCGGCAATGTCCGAAACCTTTGGAGCTAAGATGTTATCCCTTGTGCCTCTAATGACACTGATTCACCCTTCAACCAATGAGAGAGAAAGAGTGGGGGGGGCTGCTAAACAGCCACCAAGTTAATGTATAAGCTCCAAATATTCTACTTACAAGAGATTAGTTTCCCCAAGTGGGACATTAACTAGCTAACATATAACACCAACCAGCACCACAAAGTAAATAACATATGAGTATCGTATATTCGCAAACAAATATAATATATACATATATATTGTATTATGTTCCGCATAATTTTCCAACGAACACGAAAACGCTTTTAAACTTTTACAAACAGTACCAACTAACGTTTTAACACGAAACAGTTGTATTTGATGCGCAGTGGTTAGTGGATGCTGGTTCACAGGTGAGATTCTCGGTCGTGACAAATATTTTTATAAGGGTAAACTAATGTTTTTAGTATCTCACTTGGGGTCCAATTAGAAATTTATAACTTTACCGTTTCATAAATTCAAATCATTTGTAAAAAATACATTGGTAAAGAAGGCGTATTATTCGATACAAGATTATATTGTTGATAAAAAAGCGTGGAGTTAATGCTTGTTGACTTCCAGGCAGGAGACATGACATACATATATAATTGTATTTAACGAACATGACTGTATTTTTAGATGTTTAAAAAGAGTAACTACTGAGTTTATTGCCGGTTCTTCTCGGTGGAATCTACATTCCGAACCGGTGGTAGCTTCACTTAATATAGTTTGTTAAATTACGATTCAAAAGTACTTGTAAAAACCTACTTGGATAAAGTATATTTTAATTTGATTTGATTTGACATTATGATTAAAGATATTGTAGGAAGCAGTCTATATAAGGGGTCGGCGAGCTGCACTCGGGGCATTCGTTCGGTAGTCATCGGAGGGTTAACTTGATTGTCAATCGTAATGATTATTATTTTATCTACAATGTTTTGTTAAAGTTCATCACCTGATGTGTATGTAATAGACACTAAGTTTAATTGTAAATTGAACGATTCTTTTTTGAAGTGATAACTTCTTATGAGAGGGTAAGCCGCTTCGTTACGTAACGCGTTACGGCGCCAGTCTGCCTGGCTCCCTTTCCCGTACGAATACGACAGCGCTAGCTGTATTTCGGACAGTTTAAGTTATCACTTCTGTCGGGCGTCCCGAGACGCACGTGTATTTTTTAATTAATTCCTCTGATCTCTTACAATATATACATTTTTTCGGTAAAAATGTCGAATTATGGCACCACCTCAAAATTGCTCCAATATTTGGCTTCTTACGGCCAACGTATGTATTCATAAAACCTTTATACCGTAATAACTATAACTCCATTGGTTTACGCGTCGCGCGTCAGTAAAACTTCTAATCGACGTAACTTTTCTGACATCTTCAAACGTTATATTTCAGCCAATTCACCCAGAATCCTAATAAATTATACACGTAGACCTTTCTCACGAAACACTTAATTCATTGGTGAAAACCGTATGTGTATGCATTCGGTAGTTTTTAAGGTCTTTGAGTGAGAAACAAGCTAATTGTCAGTGAATATTTTTTCATAAAATTTAAATGTAGCGTCAAGGTAAGTTATTTAATAATTTTCTAAAATAAGCTAAACATGATCTTCACACGACGGCGGCTCATATAATATACATGTCTTAATTAAGTTTCGCATTAAAGTGTTTGATTAAATTTTAAATATTCAACACGACAGTGTGAGTTGCATAATTAGACATTTTTAATTTACATTTCTTGTAAATATTTAAAGATTACATTATTTTTTATGTAGAAGGTTGGAGGTCGGGCAAATGGGCCACCTGATGGTAAGCGGTCACCACCGCCCACACACACGTTGATGCCGTAAGAAATAATAACCATTCCCTACATTACACCAATGCGCCCCCAACCTTGGGAGATGTTATGTCCCTTGTGCCCGTAGTTACGCTGGCTCACTCACGCTTCAAACCGGAACACAACAATAATGAGTACTTTTATGTGGCGTTACAATATCTGATGAGTGGGTGGTACCTACCCAGACGGGCTTGCACAAAGCCCTGCCACCGAGTATACTGTTTGACAAACTACTTGTGATGTAACTCAAATGCTTTTTAATTAAATTGAAAGATTTATCACAAGAGATGGTGTTTTTAATTCTCACTATATTATTCGTCGCTAGCAATATTGTAAAATGTTAATTTGAACATGCTTGTAAAAACTATATAATAATTATGCTTTAGTGTAGTGGGCAGCTCTTAACTAACACGACTGTATTTTTAGATGTTGAAAAAGAGTAACTATTGAGTTTCTTGCCAGTTCTTCTCGGCAGAATCTACATTTCGAACCGGTGGTAGCTTTACTTAATATAGTTTGTTTAATGACGATTCAAAAGTGCTCGTAAAAGCCTACTTGAATAAAGTATATTTTGATTTGATTTGATTTGAGGTATCGTTAGATACTCCGGGCAACTCTGTCGAAAAATAATTTATTGTGAACAGTCATGTTTTTATAACTTTTAAGGTAAATCATTTTTATTTCTGTTTGTCAACAGTTTTTCATTTGTTTTTTGGTAGCTATTGATGAGCTTTAGTGTTTAAGAATAAAATAGAACAAAAAATATGTTTGAGATTGAAATTCGAGCGGTGGGTAGCACTCGTCCACCTAACTATACAGGGTGCAGTTGACAGCTCACGCAAGATGGCCGCTCGTTGACGTTTCATAATGAAACGTTAATTTGATTAGCACGTAACCCGGTTAGGTAATAATTAACCTTTAATTTCAGTAAATGTTATATCGTATAAGTTATGTGGTGTGTACTCGCGTGCAAATGATGGTTTTATAATCTTCTAATGGACTGGGTTAACACTGTTACAAATGTCGTGAGGGTTTCGCACGCGATAGTGCCGAATTTATAAGTAAGTTTTATGTTAATAAAGCATTTTTTATAAGATAATATGGCGAATGCCCCGTTGGTCTAGTGGCTAGTTATGAGGCCATTCTGAGGTTCTGGGTACACACCCCAGATGATAAAAGTTATTGCGTGTTCTGTCTATAAAATCCGGAACAGATACACGTGGCAAATTTTAATCCGTCACATATACGTTTCCTCCGGATATTTTCCTTCAGCGTTGAGCACCGATATACACACACATAAAAATAAAATGACTAGATTCGAACCCATAATCAACAGTTTACAATATCGTAGTCTTACTAACGGACTTGGCTCAAATATTTAAAAAAAATCTCTTTTATTCCCCAGTATACAGTGTAAATATATAATAAATAAATGTCCGTAACATAACTCCGTCGTAAAACTTTGTCCGACAGCCAGTAATAGATTTCGTATAATTTCATTTAGGGTGACGTTCTATGGCAAGCGATTAGAGCTATAGTATCGCTTGTAGAATACGCCGACCCTTGTCAGTGACCTTCGAAAGTGGATCATATTCTCAATCTGTATGATACCATTAATACTTAATGGGAAAAACTATTTACATGTAGATCTCTTTTAATAGATTATGTTCATTATAAGAAAGTGCGAAATTATACGACTTCGTTTATGTTGAATTCTAGGCAGGTTTAATTTAATTGTATTTTATTGACATTATATGTAATTAAAATGTTGTAAAAGAACAACTAATGAGTTTCTTGTCGGTTTTTCTCGGTGGAATATACATTCATTTCATGACGATTTTAGTGTTTTTATGAGCCTAATTGAATTTGATATATAAACAAATTTCATAACTTAAATTTAACTTGATAAAGCTTTGTGCAAGCCCGCCTGGGTACCATCGAATCGTCAGTGATCGACCGTAAACCAGCAATACTTAACATTGTTGTGGGTCAGCGAGCCAGTGTAACTACAGGCACACCTTATCTCCCTAGTTGGTGGCACATTGGCAATGTAAGGAAAGTTTAATATTGCTTACAGAGTTTGTATCTATGGGCGGTGGTGACCATTAACCATCACATGGCCCATTTGTCCGTTCGCACACATATCTACTGTAAATAGATACTTTTATAAGGCTTACAATGTTTTTTGTAACCTCACACGTAAACCAGTGGAACAAAGATTGGTTAAAATATTTAGATGAAAACTAGACCAAACAGAATCCCTATAATATTACTAATAAATAATTATTAAATGTATGAGTAAATAGGACAAATATCTCTAAACTAGAATATTTAATATTTTGGAATGTATGGTCGCCACAGTTCTGTGACACTGGTTTGAAATTAGTTGGAAGTATTTGACACACATACTTGTTATGAAAGCGAATGTAATAGTACATACTATTAATAGTAAAAGGCTTTATTTTAAAAAGTGAAAATAATAAATTGACATATTTGAAAATAAAAAAAAATAGCTTCGCTTTGCAATTTGAACCCCCGACCTAAAACGGAAGGGTGTGAAACGTAATGGGACCGCACCTGTCTCCGCTCCTCGTAAACACGGACAGCGTTACCAGTAATTGAATAATATTTTATATGCATAGTTTACAGTGTCTCACTAACGAAATGAATTAAGTAACGTCACGGTCTAGTGCCCATGGGACATTATTTCCCACAGCGCCAATGTTTATTGACATCTTCAGTCTAACACCTAACAGCCTACCTAATTTTAAATTTAAATGTCCTATTATAGGGCAAAGGTTAAGCAGGAAAATTGAATTTTTCCGCCATGCTATGATTTTCTTCAAACCAGAAAACGTTCAGAAATTTTAAAGCGTCTGATTGTTAATGAACGCTTGTGTGTTAAGGGATATTATAAAACGAATTATTTTGTAGATAATATACATTGGTAATTAAAAGATCGCCCCAGGCTGTTTCGAATACTTATACAAAAATTGTAAACAATTATTGAAAAAAAAATGACTAATCCCATTGAGTTATAAAAAAATATACGATATTAAATTAAGGTTTTGTCTTTGATTCCACATTTGAACGTACTTTCTAACGTAAAGATCAAAGAATTCTGTCCACTAAACGATCTCTCCTTTTGACTTGAACAAGTTATAGAATTAATGACGTAGAACCGTCGCTGAAAATGTCTCTAGAGAGATTTCCGAGGGACTTTAAAACTTCTAAGTAATTCACTAAGCGTCGAAATGTAACTGTTATCAACCGACTTAAAAAAAGGAGTTTATCTATTTAGACATTTTTTAATAGTATTCTAAAAAATCCAATGCCAAGAGTGAATAATTGTAATAATAGAATAATCAAAATCAAAATATTCGACCAAAACAAACGCGAGCGAAGCTGCGGCCGACAGTTAGATATTTGGACATGGTGCTTAGCCGAGGCAAAGCAAATCTGTTTAGACGCACACCGACTCTGAGTCATGCAGTAGATAAACATTATATGTACACGCAGACAATTTTTTGATTTTTTTTTATATAAAAAAGAACAAATATTTAAAAGCACATAACTATCTGATATCTGAAACCGAGCAACAGATAAAATATTACATTTCCAAAAAACAGGTTTCCTCACGAGAACTCTAAACGTAAATTTATCGTAGGAAATTTTCAGTGTTCGTTTTTCTGGATTTGAATCAACGCCAAATACACGTTCTATCGACTGAGCTCTCGGCTCTTGGGTAACAAATGACGCAATGGCAAGTCATCTTCGGTCATAGACAATTTAAAAGACGTTAGCCATATTTGTCGTTGCAAATGCTCTTGTGACTCACGAGAATAATAGAAGATTTAAGGTACCACCAGACTCGTTAACTTATTATTTACAATATTTAATAATTGTTCTATTTTCAAAATGTATGAAATTATATAAATTACACAGTAATTAGAATTAAACTTAGATATTACACAACTGGGAAAAAAGCTCTTTCTTGCTAAGTGTTAATACTGAGTTTCTTGTAGAATCTACATTCCGAACCGGTGGTAGCTTCACTTAATATAGTTTGTTAAATGACGATTCAAAAGTACTCGTAAATGACTACTTTAATAAAGTATATTTTGATTTGAGTGATCACCAACAGCTCATAGACATTGGCGCTGTGAGAAATATTGACCAATCCTCACATCGCCAATACGCCACCAACTCAGTTATTAAGTCCCTTGTGCCTGACGTTATGTTAGTTAGATCATCTTTCAAACCAGAACCACAATACAAAGTAATACTGTGTAGCGCTAGACTAGTGATGGAGGGTACCTACCCAGACGAGCTTGACAAAGCCTACTGAGAAAATCATCAAAATTAAACATGGAAACTTAGTAAAGTTTGCCCCAACGGGTTCGAACCCATAATCTAATAAGATCCAGGCGTTCCTGTTACTGAGCCATTTTAACTCTACATAATATGATAATGTTAAATCAATACCAATTTAAAGTGCAAATATACGAAAAACTTGAGTTTGAATTTTTATACGAAAAAGCTGAAGATCGACTTTAGTATCTATCTCCTTAGCCATTAGGCTCAAATCGTTTCGCGTCACATACTCTTTATGTAAAACACGACTCTATGAATATGAGATTTTTATGAATAAGAATTGCAGTTCAGTTCATATTTATAAACGCATATTGTTAAAAGTTAATATATTTATATTATATAATAATATTCGTAGCTCCGTGCGGTTCCACACTTAAACCTTTTTATATCAATCAATGGGCTATTCAACTTTAAGACTATTTAGAATCCGCTTTATAGCTCCTAAGATTAGCTCGTCCCAACAAACCCTTCAACTTGAATACAAATTCAAGCGTATTAATTTCACTCTTGTCAAGTCAATAGCCTAAATTAAAAGCAGTTGAAACTGTAAAGTGTAACTACTTGTATTGTCACTTTATAGTATAAAACAAAGTCGCTTTCCGCTGGCTGTCTATCGCTGTGTATACTTAAATCTTTTCGGTTTTATATAATAGATAGAGTGATTCAAAAGGAACGTTTATATGCATGCATAAAATTTGTTACTTAAGGTGGAGAAATACTGATAATTTTAGACGTTTCTAAAGTGATGTCGTAAATGAACACATTATTTTGAGCTTACAGCATTGCACCAGTGCGAAGTCGGGGCGGATCGCTAGTATTATCACATACAAAACCTTCTCCGAAACGCGCTGCATCTTCTGGTATAGGTTTTATGAATATTGGTTTAGTAGTTTTTTCATTTAGGCGTTACAAATAATGGTCTCCTTATCAATATAGGTAAGGTACTTGAATCTTGTTTTTTGAAGATAATTAAATGTATGTTATTATTAATTAATCCTTTGATCATGTAAACAATACCGGCCCTGTCCAAGCATCTATTGTTATTGTACGGACAGACGGCGTGTAATTAATAATAATTATTAGTGCTCACACGCAACGCTAACATGCGACAATGTCGTAACCTAGTTTAGTTTCGAGTTTAATTGAACCGCTTTAGTGGAACATTGAACTGTGTTTTTTATACTTACGACTTAACTACTCAATGAAATTGGATGTTTTTTTTTATTTACTGTAGAAACAGACAGCCGGGATAGCACAGTGGTTGGAACACATGAATCTAAAATGATGATTGCGGGTTCAATGACGAGTTGTGTTCAATTTTATTATAAGCATTTACAATTTAGTGCCCGTAAATTAACTTAGTACCCGTTCCGACTTCGCACGGGTAAAATACAAAGTTACTTCAGACGTAGGTCTAACGGCTTAACGTACTATATGAGAACCAGGAGTGTACACACTTCTTACGTTAAGATACCAGACTTACTGAGAATTATATTCTCCCAGGTTAGCGACGTCACGGAAGCGGTCGTGATGTCAATCGAATCAATCAGTGCCCCGGACAGAACAGCTCAGTTCTGAGCCGAGATGCGATCTCATAGGAGACACCCTCAGGAAGAACGTCACTCTTGAGCCCGAAAGGGCTTAAACTTCAAGACTGAGTCTAGTACTCGCCCCAACGCCCGGCGACGCTGTAAGGCCAGTAGGGCCAACAGCACGACTACACACAGACACGAAAAAAGAGAATTATTCTAAAATGTATAACTATTCACTAGACAAGACGTACTCCTTTAATATAGAATAAATATAAATCAATGTTTAATATATAAGCTATACGAAGACGAGATACCTAAGCCGTTACTCAATGCAGACATTTGATCTGCAGCCTGGTGGCGTTTATTGAAAATAATCTTTTATTAATCGACAGACGAAACTGACCTCAGACGACCTGATGTATTATGAATGATCGGACGAACTAATTAAATTAAAATTTTAATAATGAACTTGTATATTTCGTTTTTAAAAAGATATTTTGCACACACATAAAAATGTGGTCGTCACATGACGGTAACCGGACATGATTTTTTGATTTGATTTGATTTTTTTTTATGCCATTCGTTGGCGGACGAGCACCTACCACCTGATGGTAAGTGGTCACCACCGCCCATAGACAAAGGCGCTGTAAGAAATATTAACCATTCCTTACATCACCTATGCGCCACCAACCTTGGGAACTAAGATGTTATGTCTCTAGTGCCTGTGATTTCACTGGCTCACTCACCCTTCTAACCGGAACACAACAATACAGAGTACTAGTATTTGGCGGTATAATATCTGATGAGTGGGTGGTACCTACCCAGACGGGCTTGCACAAAGCCCTACCACCAAGTATCAATCAATTCGCAACAAATATTTGATAGCAACAGTTGCTATACTCTAACCGTAGTAGCCCCAACGGATCATCATATATGTTGCAAACATTTTTTCAGCGATATAAAAAAAGGATTTATACCCAACACCGCCTCCCACACGTAGCCGAAGACGCGGGCAGAAACTAGTGCATATAGTATCTGTAGTATCTATATAATAATTGTTTTGAATCGTAAAAAATAATTAAAAGTATGGATTCTGAATGATTTTCTTCTTATTATTGTAATTTGAATATCGTGATTACATTCTTAAAAGGTTTTGCAAGAATGATTACAGTAAAAGTAATCTCTCAATGCTTGCGATCGCAGGCCCCACTACGTGGGAACCGATACGACCGTTATGGGCTAGTGATGTGCTTTGTAAAAGCTCGCATCGAAGTCGATAAAATTAATCGATTTAAAAAGGCAAGCTCTGTCTTTCCCTATACGTTTGTGTGTGTACAGTTTTTTAACCTTACAATTTGTAATTACAAATTAATTTATATATATATATATATATATATATATATATTTTATAAACGTCAATTCATAGTTACTTTTACCGGTTCTTTTCAGATTCAAGGTGTTTCCTGAGAGGTAGCAGATATTTGACAGTCAATAACGTCCATACATCAACATACAATTAATAGTTTCAACCTGACACTGATTATAGATAAAATAATTGTATATATTTACAACAGTTTATATATATTACTCAAAAAGTTTCTCTAATCGTCGCTAGTCACTGCTAACTCCATTGAATGTTTAATTAGAGCTGGATCATTCCAAGTCTCAATATTTTAATAGCATCCAACTTTACTTAATAACCCGATTTTACCCAACCACATCAGTATCAGTATACATATGTCAATAACTGTTAGTCTGTGGTAACAAAATGTTTTTTATCTGTGCTGTACGTACAAGTGGCGTCCTCTACTTATAGCTGTGAGCCTCAGTTTTGAATATATGTCTGTTGAATACGAAAAGCCAACGTGTTTTATTAATAACGATGTTTACAAATATCGATACTTGTCGATGTATCGCACAACACTATTGATACTGTCACATCCTATGACGTAGTTTCTTAAAAACTTTTAGAAACTTAATGAACATGTTATGTTAATTGATTTAGTTTTAATATCAAGAATTAATTATAATAAAATCGATTATAAAGAAATCATCATTATCATAAAAGACCAAAGCTTTTTGTGTTGCTATTTATCAATCTAATATTATAAATGGGAAAGTAATTTTGTCTGTCTGTTGCTCATTCACGACGACTGAACCGAATTTGATGAAATTCGGTATGAAGCAAGCTTGAACTCCAAGGAAGGATATTGGCATTTTTATACTTAATACCTGACGATCAAAAACTAAAACGCGAGTTAAGTCGCAGGTGTCACAACTGGTCTTATTCTATACCTAAATGTAAGAATTCGTTAATTTTTTTTCGAACAAATTTCTGAATATTTTAACGTGAAACTTATACCGTTATATTCAGCGTGTTTCAGACTCCGGGGTCGGTTTTTGGCTAAACATATAACGTAACACGGCAACGCGTGGGCGGGTTTGCTAGTATTTATTGAGCTTTATATATAATTCTCGACTGGAACAATTTTGGTGAAATTTTGCGCTAAGATTGGATACCGGACTAAAATTCTTATTTAACTCGTACGAATTCCGAAGAACTCTCAAACACGATCGTGAAATGTCAGTCATATGCGAGTTTTGATTGATTGATTAAAATTGATTTATAAACAGAATATATAAATGTGACCGGTGATACCTCCGTGGATAGAACACGGTTTCATAAATCAAATTCGTTGTTTTAAATACTACAAGTAATTGGGTCCACCAACTTGAATTGGTACAACGTGAATATTCAGAGTATTCTCGTAAAATTAAGGGGAAAGCAACGTGAGGAAACGAGATCTTGCAACGAATATATAGTTGAATACTATCGCTTCCGAAGTCGCTTCCCGCAGTCTAAGCGCTCAGATCTTTTAAACTACGCAACGGATTTTACTGCGGTTTTCATCAATACACAGAGTGATTCAAGAGGAAGGTTTAAATGTATGTTTGTATATTGTATTATGTATGTTTAATGTTCTTTACTTATAGTACATGCATATTATAAGCAAAGAACAACCGAGAAATTCAACTTTCCTAGACGGGAAAAAATAAATTTTCTTTTTATTTTGATCTTCAATATCGTGTGAAGCCGTGAAGGGACGGGTAGCTAGTTCAAAGCTAGTTTATTGGAAACAAAACCGAAGTGGAACAGATGGTCCATGACTGATGACCACGAGATATATTATTAGCGGAAACATCAGCGTCGTACCTTCCTTTCACCGCTAACACGAATAATTGATACATCTTTTGTTTAGAAAGTTATTATATATGAATAATTGTGTTTGAACCCGTCTGCGTATGGGAATTTGTGGAGAATCTGTGTCAATTATATCGTGACTGGTTCTTTTGTTTTGGTGAGATGGAAATTATTTAAGTTTTTATTTATTTCTACGGTAAAAAGTATTAGTAATTAACTTATATTGGAGCGAATAGTTGGTCACCATTGTCCAAACATTTGCATTGGAAATTTTAACCAAACCCTACATCGCCAATATGCCACCAACCTTGGAACTGAGATGTTATCTCCTTTTGTGGCTGTTACACTGGCTTATTCACCCTTCAAAGCAGAACACAACAATAGTAAGTATTGTTCGGCGGTAGAATTTACTTCTAATATACTGTAAATCTTTTATTTTACGCGTGAAAAGTTGGTTCGAGTCGTTGGCAATAAATCGCATCCGTGATTCTACTACAAGCCACATCATAATTTACGAGTCGTTAAAATTTGCCCAAATAATGTAGAAGCGCTTAATGCCGAAAATATCTAAAATTAAAATTATTTGTAAATTCAACGTTGTACATAATTGAAATTGTCGGCCATTTTTAATTGACAGCTGTCACGCGTTCCCGCCTTTTTTGCCGTCATATCGATCCTCTCAGGGACGCTAAATGAAAATAAATTATTATAAATGTTCGGAATAATTATCTTTATTATTTTCTTTTATTCATTAGTTTTAAGTTTATGTTTAATTTCGAATTTTCCGGTATCTGTAAATTACCTAACACCAGCCACGGTCCGAGTCATAGGTCAACTAAAAAGGTTCCGATAACTAATATTCTATTACAACCATAAGAGGAGAAAAGTCAAATAAACAGATCAAGTCAACACTCGACAGCAAATTGATGTGATATTATTTGCCGAGGTCTTGATTATCTATGATATTCACTATGGATTTGCGAAAAAATGGCGTTTTTGTAGACGTCGACGCTTATCAGAATTTTGGAAGTAAAATTAAAGTGGATATAAGTAGTTAAGTGTAATAGTGTTGTATTATAAATAAAGATATATTAATCGTAAACTCACACTTGGGAATGAAATGATCGCCTCCGGGCTGTTTCAAATAGCTAAAATATAATTATTATTGTACATGCAAAATGAAAAAAAAAAAAATCCAACTGAGTTTCTTTCGCGGGTTCTTCTCAGGACCGAGGTGTTAAATTCCGAACCGGTGGTAGATTTTCGACTATCAATAAGCAAGTGTGAACACTTCTATATCGAATAAAGATTTTTGACTTTGACTTTGACTTTAGCAGTGCGCAATATAGCTGAGTTATTAGCAAATCGAATGAAATACGTAAATCTAAGGTTTGTTTATTTTTACTCCTCCTTCGATTGGAACCGGCTTATACGTTCAAACAGGCATTTTCACGCAATACGCTAGTCATGTCTATACGTTTGTATGTACTCTTCGTGTGATTGTCATAATCTATATATTTATATACATACATGTAAAGTTGTGTTTATTCTAAAGCTAAATAAATCAACAAATAGTCCTGTACAAACTGGTCTCTTGGGACGGACGCACAGATTTGTAGCGAGGCGCTTGGATTTAATTTCCTGTCACTGTATTCTGATATTAAGCTAGATATATTCAAGACTTGAATTATTTACGAATTAGTTAAGATATTTCTATATGTTTATAACAATTATATGCTTATAGTAGCTTACTGACATTTTTTAACTTTGCCGTTTCATAGATTCAAGTCATTTGTAAAAATACATTCGTAAAGAAGGCGTATTATTCGATACAAGATTATATTGATGATAAAAAAGCGTGGAGTTAATGCTCGTTGACTTCCAGGCAGGAGACATACATATATAATTGTATTTAACTAACATGACTGTATTTTTAGATGTTGAAATGGAGTAACTACTGAGATTCTTGCCGATTCTTCTCGGTAGAATCTACATTCCGAACAAGTGGTTTTGCTTACTGAATATAGTTTGTTAAATGACAATTCCAAAGTGCTTGTAAAAGCATACTTAAAAAAAGTATATTTTTTTACATTACATTAACAGCCTTTAAATTTTCCACTGCTGAGCTAAGGCCTCCTCTCCCTTTGAGGAGAAGGTATGGAGCATATTCCACTACGCTGCTCCAATGCGGGTTGGTGGATACACATGTGGTAGAATTTCATTGAAATTAGACACATGCAAGTTTCCTCACGATGTTTTCCTTCACCGCCGAGCACGAGATGAATTATAAACACAAATTATCATATTTTGATTTTTATGTCCTTGGTATATACTAAATTTCATCAAGTTCGGTTTAATGGTTTGTCCGTGAAAGAGCAACAGACAGACACGAGTTACTTTCGCATTTAAAATATTAGTATACATAAGGCAGACACTATCTTGCGTTGGTTTTGCTTATGTAATGTAAAAATGTCTCAAATCATACGCCGTTTAAATAAACAATAAAAAGTACGTCTTCAAATTATCTACATATTCAAATTATTATTGTTTATTAATAATATAAATTTGATAGTTTGTATGTTTTTTAATCAATTACGCAAAAACGGTTGGAATTGAAATAGCTAATAACTCCCCACAGACAGGCAAAGCCGCGGACGAAGGCTATTCAAAACTAAATCAAGTCCTGTTCAATATTGATATTAAAATCGCGGTAAAATGTGTAGTCGCTCAAACGTTAACAATATCGAAGTTCAATTTATACAATGTGTAAGAAATATACTGGTTTTTGATCACGTTTGCATAAATCGGTTTAACCGGTTTCCAATAACGAATGTTTGTTTAAAATCAAAGAAATATTGTTAAAAGCTAGTAAGGATGTGTCCGCTCGTGTTAAGTACACGATTTGTCTAAGCCTGCGCAAGCTATCCCGTGATGTCACTCTTGAAGAGACGGGGTGGTTGCTGCTGGTTTTTTAAATGGTATTCCGGTGAGCTCCCGTGAGTTACCCACTTGACGTGGGTATATCAGCGGAAAAAATCACAAAATAAAAATTATAAATATTCTTTATTCATAAAAGCCCTCTTGAATCGTCGTTGAATTCAAGGTATCACCGGTTCAGAAAATAGATTCTACCGAGAGGATCTGGTAAGGACATGTATCAGTGAAGCACAATTGAAATATATATATATATCCTGCGTAAACCAACAATATCCCCCACGTTTTATCATTAGTATAATCTTGTTCTGATAACATTACAACTTAGTAACTTTACGGTTCTTTGTATAAGTAGGTATAATATTGTACTTGTTGGTCGGGCTTCGTGCAAGCCCATCACGTTAGGTACCATCAAATATTATATTTAACAGCAATGCTTAGTTGTTGTGTTCCGGTATGAAGGGTGATCGTGTCTGCAAGAGATACCATCTTAGTTCCCAAAGTTGGTGGCGCATTGGCGATGTAAGAAATGGTTAATATTTCTTACAACACCAATGTATACAGGCAGGTTTAGCACTTACTATCAGGTACCCTATCTGCCCTTCCAACTACCTAATACACACACACATATATAGAAGGATGACACACATATATAGAGGTTAGTGAAGTAATGCTGACTTGTTCTTTCAAATGTCAAATTAAGTTCCGAAAGAGAAATCTGTATTATAATACCCTGAACCACATATGTAAGTGAGGGCGAGTGTTAACGATAAACAACCTTATGTATGTGTAATTAAAGTTAATTTCCGAATGAAAATTAAAGTTTTGTGTAACGTTACAATATTTTCTTCTCAGATACAGTGTCGTAAGGTCGTGATGACAATACAAAGAAACAACAATGCGCGAGAAATACTTGACAGTTTCAAAATCTGTATCAATGTTAATTTGTTTTTTTTTTTTTGCGATCAACCTTTCCTTGTATGAACTTCAGATTTTATTAATTAATTATCATTTTATATAAATAAAGCATATATTGCATTAACGGCCTGTAAATTTCCTCCTGTAGAGGCCACCTCTCCTTTTTGAGGAGAAGGTTTGGAGCATATTCTACCACGGTGCTCCAATGCAGGTTGGTGGATACACATGTGAAATTAGACACATGCAGGTTTCCTCACGATGTTTTCCTTCACCGCCGAGCACGAGATGAATTAAAAACACAAATTAAGCACATGAAAATTCAGTGGTGCTTGCCTGGGTTTGAACCCGCAACCATCGGTTAAGATGCACGCGTTCTACCTCGGCCATCTCGGCTCTTATGCAGGATGTGATAAATAGCCTATGTAAGATTTACAATTGAATTTTGATACAGAATACATTCGGAAAGGTAACTAACAAACAACAAAATCTTATCAAACGATTTAATGCCTGTACATACAATAAGTCATTTTGATGTAACAACTGTTAAGCTTCTAGCATCATTCTAGAATCCACATAACATACCAATGGCTGAAGTATTTAACGATAGCGTTTACGTATTATACTATAGTCTATCTCAATCAAAGAAGGAATGAAGATAAACACAGCTTCGATTTACGTATGCACGACATTGTGCACTACTAATAGTATTTTTTTAACATAACTTTATTTATAATACAACATCAATCCACTTGATTACTTATATCCACTTTAACTTCCACTTCCAAATTTCCGGTAACAGCTTCGACGACAAACGCCATTTTTCGCAAATGCATTATGAAATATCATAGATTATTCAAGTGTGTCAATTCGATGTCAAATGTTGTTTATTTGAATTTTGTCCTCTTGCGGTTGGAATATACAAGAGGAATTATTGATATGAAAATTCAATAATTATTTATTCGAACCCTGCTCTGGCTTAAACGCCGGTAACGCAGCTGTAAGCCCTCAGGTGTTGCAATGTGGAAAAAAACAGGCTACTCCCTATTACAAAAAAAACCGATTTAGAGATCTGTAACATGCAACAACAATTGTGAGCTAGGCACTTCCCCACCGAGGGCTTCTTCCATTTCAATCCGGCACACGAAATCTCTACAAAAATATATTTAATTTATAAACAGACATATACTTGATACCGTTTTAATATACATTTAGATGAATATCTCAAAACATTAGCGATAATTTTTGTAATAAAACTGTTCTCAACGTAAAAAGCAGTTATACAGATGTCCCCAATAGTTCAGTGGAGCGCTCGAGCGTGACAGGAAGTGATGACCGTTAGATTCGTTTCCGCTTAGTTTTGTTTATAATTTGTTTTTGGAATTTGGGCTATTTAAAGTGAAAATGTTTATATACAGCCTTATTAAAGTTTTTTTATGCTTTATATATGACGAATTGTCGCCAGCGGCATTACATGCCTTTTCGGGGTTAGTAGTCAAGTACTAGACATAAAAAGGCTATGTCCTTCCTTTTGGGTCATACTTGCTTCCTAGCAAATTGTATGTTACAACAAATGATAGCCACGTCCGAGATATAAATCACCGCCACACAATAACATTAAAAAAAAACATCAATTATCTATATTGTTACGGACGTAATAGCACCTGTAGGGGGAGGGATACCATTAAATTAGGGGACAGGCGGACGGATAATTGCTAACGATATATTTTTAAAATATTATTAATGATCGGTTTCGTTGGTTTAGAGGTTTTTTATGTGATACGAGCAGGAGCAGGAAGCTCACCTGATGGAAAGTGAACACCACCGCCCATGGACATCTGCAACCGAGGGGCTTGCAGGTGCGTTGCCGGGCTTTCAGGAAGTAGTACGATCTTTTCTTGAAAGTTCCCAAGTCGTATCGGTTCGGAAAAACCGCCGGCGAAAGCTGGTACGACAGAGTGGTTGTGCGAAGCAGAAAATGTCTTAAAAATCGCGCTGTGTGAATTTTCGGACATCTAAGTGGTTTATAAGGCTGCACGAGGTTCTAGGTTCAAAGTCTGGATTTGTAACTTTGTAAATAAGATAAGGTGTTAAGTCGTCTATTTTGAATAACGAAACTTCATCGTGTAGTTCACGTTCTCAAAAATAACGCTGAAATAAGTCTAAAAAGAAATTCCGTTAACCTGACTAACATTAAATGTGTAATATTAAAATACATATTCAACCTGGTATCCAATATCGTATCCAATATATAATAATTTCCACCAACCCGCATTGGAGCAGCGTGGTGGAATATGCTCCATACCTTCTCCTCAACGGGAGAGGAGGCCTTAGCCCAGCAGTGGGAAATTTACAGGCTGATTATTATCCAATATCGATAACGTATATTTTACCTGATGGCGATCGATCAATTCCCAAGGAATGTTATCATTCCTTGGGAATTTATAAGTCATCCTCCTGCCCTTATCCCAATTTTACTTGGGGTCGGCGCAGCATGTCTTTTTCTTCCATACTTCTCTGTCGGACGTCATCTCACAAGTAACATTCTTTCTAACCATATCGTCTTTCACACAATCCATCCATCGTTTCTTGGGTCGTCCCCTCCCCTCTATATCCATCCACATCCGTTCTCAAAACCTTTCTCACAACATGGTCCTCATTCCTCCGCATAACATGCCCATACCAAGATTATCATTTATAAATGAGCTATTATTACAATAGTCTAGCTTACAAACGTAACAAAAAAATATAAATTATGGACACCAGGATAACAAAGCGATGGTCACCCTGACGCGCCATATGCAAAGCGTCAGAAAAATTTGTAAAGAATACTAAATGAAACATAAGGAACAATGGATGTATGAAAATTTATTTTAATATAACTGTCTGGTTTGTCACGGACAGACAGTTGAATATATATTTTATGTTATCACACTTGGACTTTGGAGTAATAGTGCAAAAACCTTTATTATGTATTACTGAGGGAGTGTGAGTTGGCCAATGTAATTCTCTGTATCCCTGTCTACGAATCGGTTAAGTAGATAAGACGTGAAGGCTTAACAGACAAATTAACAAACTCACTCGCATACATCGCGCAATACGAGTTAAGTTTGTCAGTCCTGACTCCGTATGAGGAAAATAATCATTCTAATTTTCATTCTTCTTTTTGACTTTCATACAAAGATTTATCAATAATTCTAGACAAAGTCACGTTGCGATTATAGATGCAATGTGTATCTTTTATCTGAATATAAGATCTGATTCTCTCAACCCCTATTTTACCCCCTTATAAGACGGATTTTCATATTTCGTAAGGAAATTGTAAATTTACATACAAACTTTCGTACCCTGTGTAACCTTCTAAGAAATAGCACCTCGGTTCTCACGTTCCATACGAAAATGTATAATTTCTTCCTCTTAGATCCTCGGACTTACGCATAGTATAGTATAGTATGTCTGTCAGTCATTTAAAAGTTTTATTATATAGAAGAAATAGATCTATACTAATATTATAATTGCGAATGTAAATCTGTCTGTCCGTCAAAACACTGAACCGGCGTTTGTTATGCAAGCAAGCTTGATCTCCAAGGAAATACATATGTAGACTACTTTTTTATATTTACCACATGACAACTAATCCCTAGAACAAGTCACTAGTCAACAGTATGTTTATTAGGTTTATAACCTAACCAGTAATTTACGTATTGAATTGATAAAAGGAAACCGAAGTTCAGAATCACTCGACAATGGTCGTACTTCGTCCAACTCCCGCGTACTACACGATGGACACTAGTTTTTTTATTTTCGCTTTTCTAATCACGTAACTTTACGTAAGCAACTCACTTTAGAACAGCCGACGTTATTCTTACAAATCGTGTTTGTATGTAGGTTACGGTGTAACTGTAAAACGTGCGAAATGTACGAGACGTTTTGCTTTTGTTAGTTACCTAATCTATACATATAAATCTAATTGTCGTGTCTGTTCGTATAATGTATTCATATAACATTGTACGTGACTTGTGTATTATGTTTGGTTTAGAATTTAAAACTACAAGTTTACTAAATTTATATACTGATGACTGATATAATTTATAAAGCACAAACTTCCAACTTCCAACACGAATTTTACCCCCTTAGGGGTGGAGTTTCGTAAAATCCGTTCTTAGCGATTGTCTGCACCCTATATAAGACACCTACCGGCTAAATTTCAAGTTTTTAGGTGTCATAGTTTCTGAGATTTCGTGGTTAATAAGTGAGTGGACTTTGGCTTATATATATAGATAGATTTATTATGTAATCCAAAGCTTGTATATATAAATCAAGTTGGTGACGCTATGACGATACTACTAATATTTATGTAAATGAAGCTCTTTTACTCTTCATTTAATTTAATAGATAATTACACTTGCTCATTACTTACTATAATTTATTATCTATGGTGGCAGCACTTTAATCTGTGGAAAAAGTACTAAACTTTTGTACATTTTAAGTTAGAAGTTAAGATTTTTGATAAGGAATAACGATTGTTTAAAATAGAAATTGAAGCAATAGCTTTTAATGTTGTTTCTCTTTACAGGTTAGTAAATAATATAATGTTAATTTGTACTAGGTATATAAGTAGTCGTAAATTGTATTTGCAAATATAATATTCATTGTATCAAACTTTCAAAAATAAATTTCTCTTAACAGAGCAACAACTACAGTTTTTGTTTCAATAAACAACATATTACATTTATTTAAGTACCGAATTCTATGGGACTTATTACCGCGGTGGTCTGTCTGGCAGTCTACCTATACGACATAAAAAAATTGTATTTTACGGGCGATCAAACGTAAATATATCTCTACACTATGTTATATAATTCGCAGCTGCAACAACTTAAAGTAATAGAACAAAAACGTAACTTGAGCTAATGCCCCGTATTGCCTCCTGGCGCATTTCCCACACAGGAACTCGGATAATTCCACTAACCTTATCTTTATTCCACGGTGCAATAATCATTATACACGGAAGATATTTTCTACATATGAAATTTCATAATATTGTAAATGAGAGAGTCTGTCTGTTTGTTACGCTTTCATAACCAAACGACTGAATTAAATTCGATGAAATTTGGTATGAATCAAGCTTAAGTCCCAAGGAAAGACAGACTATTACAATGCCTGGTATATGACGAAAAACCTTTAAAAAGACGAGGACACGGAGGATAACTAGTCATCTATATGATTTTCTTGCTTCATACCATTTCAACGAACTCGGTTTAGCGTTGGGCGCGAAAGAGCAACAGGCTGACAGACAGATAGACAGAGTTACTTTCGCATTTATAATATTACAAGCGACTCGCCCCGGCTTCGCACGGGTGCAATGCTGATACTCAATATACCACAGAATGTCTTACAACGTTCACAGCTTTTTGTCATTAGACAATACAAACCGCTATGTCCCTGCATTTGAAATCATAAATTTCATGCTGCAAAAGGCCATATTGATCTATATTAAATGCACAATGCATTTAAGGTACTTAATTGCATAAGGATTAATGCTTAAAATCACTTCGAAAATAACCCATCATTTCTCGTAAAAAGTAAAGGATAAAAAATGATTATTGTGGGTTATTCCTAAGAGATAGACATATACCAAACCGGACTTTTTTGAAGACCTTCATAAGATGTACAACACTGTAGCACCTACATCATTTTGATCCATCTCAGTTCAGCAAGCGTTTGCAATGTAAGCACAAAAAAATGTGTTTATTTACGACATCACTTCAGAAACCTCTAAAATTATCGGTGTTTCTTTACTATATTGTGCACGTATTTTACGTATAAACATTTCCCTTCAATCAATCTATTTATTAAAAAACCGCATCAAAATCCGTTGTGTAATTTAAAGATATAAGCATACACAGATACAGACAGCGGTAAGCGACTTTGTTTTATACTATGTAATAATAATGCCTATAGAAGTACACATAGATAAACTTGTGTTAGTAAGTACTTGTTGAAATTCAGAAAAGATATATAAAAATATATTATTAAAATACCTCCATTGTTTAATGAGTAGGATATTGAATTTCTTAATGATATTTTTACATCCTATTCGATATTATAAATGCTCAAGTACGTTTATTTGTCACGTCTTAACTACTCAACTAATCATGAAACTTACTGGTTTTCTCGTATATAGAAAACCAACCACGTGACCAACTGCACGAGGTTTGAAATTTGTTTCAAAATTGCTTTTAAACTTGAGTGAAGTATGTTTTAATTTGATTTGAAATGTTATAAGTAGAATTTAAAACATGATACAGTTCATGTACCTTCATGAGTAATGTTATATGTTAAGCTTCAATGTCATAGTATGAGTAACGGAATTGTTCATGCATTTCACGATTACGCGATAAGCCAATACTCCATGTATTGACGAATTTGGCGGCGATTCTCGCATTGTGAAGGGTCCATGACCGGCTGGACATACTATTAATAAAAAAAGTTAAAATGTGTCGGTTAAATTTTCTTTCTTTGTTAGAAAGCTACATTATTCCTGAGTTCGATTGGGTGCGAAGTCGCGGGTCCTTGACGATCATAGCGTAAGCCGATTTTTGTCCCAGTGATTGTATAAATAAATATAAATATTGGACAACATCACATACATTACTCTGACCCCAATGTAAGTAGCTAAAGCACTTGTGTTATGGAAAATCAGAAGTAACGACGGTACCACAAACACCCAGACCCATGACGATATAGAAAACTAATGAACTTTTTCTACATCGACTCGGCCGGGAATCGAACCCGAGACCTCGGAGTGGCGTACCCATGAAAACCGGTGTACACACTACTCGACCACGGAGGTCGTCTAGATAGAGGATTGTGGGATATTATATTCTTGATTACAATGATTATTTAAGATATAATTAATTTTAGAGAGCGGAAAGAAGTCATTGGCCGGTTAGAGAGCCGTACTACGGCCGCATAAGAAAAAAAAATGAAAAACCTAAACAAAATCAATGTAAATTGTTATCGATAAACTCCAATTCAAACTGAACTAATGTGTACTATTTGACATTAAAGATTTCTTTTAAATAAGCTCTCATAACTTAGGCACCAAATGTAGACGAGTGACTTGCAGTTTACAATGAAATGAAATCAAAATAAAACCTGTCATAGGATTCGAAATTTCTAAAAAATCTTTTGAATAAACGCGAAGATTCGCGGGAGACCCACTAGTATACATATATAATGACTGATTCAAAGTCAAACGTCTTTATTCAATATAGAAGTATTACACTTACTTATTGATCGATTTCGTTTCCTCATTTAGCTAGTTTATAAGGCTGCAGATGACAAGGTCGTGGGTTCAAACTCCGTTTTTATTGGTTCTATTCTCAGCATCAGTCCGGACTGCTTGAATCTTGTTGGTGAAACTCTGGTGTCCCGAAGACGCAAGCAATCACTCGAAGCATATTTTACATACATTTTAAATTAAAAAAATCCGCCGTGTTCCTACCCAGTATCGATGTTTGACTATCAAAAATCTACCAATTCAATGAATTATTATTATATTAATATACGTATTTAAGTTTAATTTGGATTATGCAGTTGCATATTATTTTCTATCACAAAGTCCCATAAAACTCAACAAGGCATTTGATTGCTTTCAATTGCTTTTCAACTGTTAAGATATGAATCTATCTAAACTTAATAAACGCTACAAACTCGCATCATGAACTAAAGAGTGGATCATTCAACTGTGAATACAAAGTTGTAATAACCACTGACGTCTAGCACTGCTAAAAGCTTTCCTGTGCTTGAAACCGTCATTTATAACCCAGGACACGATTTATCGTGACGTACGACGTTTGTTACCGGGCGTATATCGGACACAAACGTGTACCAGGTGCATTCTTTCAGCTGGATCGATTATTGAAATACATATGTATGGATTTCTGATTATATTTTTATATATACGTTAGTACATGTAAGAAATAATCATTTCTTATATCACCAGTGCACCACCAAAATCAAAATCAAAATATACTTTATTCAAGTAGACTTTTACAAGCATATTTGAATCGTCATTTAACAAACTATTTTAAGTAAAGCTACCAACTGTTCGGAATGTAGATTCTACCGAGAAGAACCGGCATGAAACTCAGTAGTTAGCTAAGTCTACGCTTTTTTATCATTTATATAATCTTGTATCGAATAATATACCTTCTTTACCAATGTATTTTTTTCAAATGATTTGAATTTATGTAACGGCAAAGTTAAAATTGTCTTTTCACCAACCTTGGTAACTTCTATACTCGAATCATCATTTTAAATTGTAATTATTAAGTCGGTAGTAAACTTAAATCTAGATTCTACCCAGAAGAACCAACAAGGAACTTAGTACATTTTTTCTCAAAAATTACTGACAATGATTGAGCATATGGACGACTATTTCCGGCCGCGGTTTCGCCCCCTTGTAAGGGGGAACAGCAGGTGTTAGGACCTTATGTACTCAGTGCCCCTAACAACGTGTAATATTCATGATGATCGTAACAAACTCACATTCGTATTTAAAATATTAGTGAGAATGAATACCATCACAGTGCGATAACACACGAGTCATATTTTCTTAGCGGCTTGGGTACTTTTAACTATCCATCCAACTGGATAGTTAGTTAAAAGTATAATTTAAATGACTTAGTAAAATAGTTAATGGGTATAAAATTAATGCTTGATATTATATACAAAAAAGCGTAAAGAGCATCCTTTGAGTCGAGCGAACTAGTTAACAACGGCCGCAGCGCTAAAAGCTTTTTCACTATGTGAGAATGCGTTTATACCTTACGATACGATACATTATAATTTAAGACTTTTTTTTTTTATAAAATAGGCGTTAGGCTAAGGGGTTACGCTCGCCCATAAAGGCTGTAAGGAAAATTTAACTTCTCCTTCAAACTCCAATGTTCAACAACCTTGATAACTAAGATGTTATGTCCCTTGTGCCAGAATTTATACTCACCCTTCAAACTCGAAGGTAGAATATCTGATGAGTGGGAGGTACCTACCCAGACGGGCTTGCACAAAGCCCACCAAGTAAACTTGTCCTTCGTCGTTTTACAAGATTAAACGTAAAGCAACTCAATCGTTAAAGTAGTTTAATTAAAACATACGTCTTTATTATATACAATAATTATATATCATTCGCGACAATTAACGCTATCATTAAAACTGTCTCTAGATTTCTATATTAATTGGAAAATTTGAAAACTACAACGTAGCAGTAGATTCTTCCATTGTAAAATATAGAGTTCATAATACATTGGTAATTCTGACCATAACTATACTACCCGTCCCGACTTTAATTGGGTAGAATGAGGATCTGAAAGAAAACGATTAAACTGAAGGACAAATATCATTCTACACCTGGACATAGACCTCTCCCAAGACACACTGGGTTCGGTTTTAGCCATATACCATCGTGGACTTTTTTGAAGACCTTTTTAAGGTGTACTGTATACTGTAAGGTATACTGTAGTACATTATTTTGATCTATCTCGTAGGGTTCAGCCAGCGTTTGCAATGTAAGCTCAAAAATGTGTTTATTTACGACATCACTTCAGAAACCTGTAAAATTATCAGTGTTTCTCTACTATATTGTGCATGTATTACATATAAAAACCTTCCTCTCGAATCAATCTATCTATTAAAAAAAACCGCGTCAAAATCCGTTGTGCATTAAAGATCTAAGCATACACAGGGACAGACAGCGGTAAGCGACTTTGTTTTATACTATGTAATGATTTGACGAAAATTGAGGTCAAATGCTCCAGCAGTTGGATCCACAGGGATCTTAAAAAGATCGCGAAACCACAACTTATTCATACGATGCATATGTGAATATAAATAATCCGTCTCGTATTTTGCGGTCAAGGAAAACATCTTGATATGTACCGAATGCTATCTGCCACTATGTATCAACCCTATAGCGGAAAAAACAGACATTCTCCTTATTAAAGGGGGCTCAGACCAGCAGTGGGGCAACATCAAAATGGTGTTATCTTGGATAAAGAAGGCCTTATATTTCATTTGTAGATAGGAAATCTTTACTTATAAATATATACTTACACAAACAGTCATTACTTGTTGGAGATTTATATCTATGAATTACCTGTAACAAACAATTAATTTTAATACATTATTATAATTCCTTAGGTGGTATTTGCAAATACAACAACCGATGACTCTCTTTGATTGCGTTATAATGCTGTAGATTCCTATCTCTAGACAGACAAATGACAATTTGGCAATATTGCATTTGTTTACGTGCTTAAGAGTGATGCACCGGTGGAGCCTGATAAGCGACTCATGCACCTGATTGCGCGGCATTGCCATCCCGAACTATATGAGTTAGTAAATACATACATAATCAGCCTGTAAATTTCCCACTGCTGGGCTAAGGCCTCCTCTCCCGTTGAGGAGAAGGTATGGAGCATATTCCACCACGCTGCTCCAATGCGGGTTGGTGGAATACACATGTGGCAGAATTTCGTTGAAATTAGACACATGCAGGTTTCCTCACGATGTTTTCCTTCACCGCCGAGCACGAGATGAATTATAAACACAAATTAAGCACATGAATATTCAGTGGTGCCTGCCTGGGTTTGAACCCGAAATCATCGGTTAAGATGCACGCGTTCTAACCACTGGGCCATCTCGGCTCTTAGTAAATAAAATCAAGACAATTATTTTGGTGGAGAATTATTAAAATTCGTACTATATATAAACTACCGGTTCTAGGACGGCTGCCTTTCTCTCATCGAGAACAGAAACGTGAACAAATAAATGAGGAAACAGTTTTTACTGCGAGATTGTTCGTCTATAAAATATATAATTTCATATTAAATGGTAAGTATATAAATCTGTATCACAGTAAAGTTTAATGCATGTAATAAAAGACTATAATATAAAAATGTATTGGCTTTCACAAGCACTCGACTTTATGAGAAAAATAAATAAATTGTTAAATGTCTTTATGAAAGCGTCAAGGCGATAAAAGCTTTTTAAATGTTTCAGAAACGTGCTTTTACAAGTCACGACTTAAAGTCGTACGCTTTCAATTATCGCTATGATTACTTTGTGCATGGGCCTGATATATATTACTATCTGAGGCAGTATTTAGATTTATCTCTTTTTTTTACAGAAGTTTTTATTTTTTATTATAATGTATTATTTCATACATATAAATAAAAAAAATAATGTGCATTAATGTAAGCGCGTCACAAGTTCTACTTCGTCAGCATAACTAAAAAATATAATAATCATTTTTAGTTTTAAAAGTACAACTTCAACAGTCAAGTCAATATTTATAACACGATGGAGGAACTATGTTTGTATATATCGTGTCGAAGTCGTCGCGTTGAGCGTAAATCTTTCAGAGCGAGTTCATTATCCGTGCAATAATCAGGATGCATGCGACTAGCTTTTGAGCTTTTTATCCTTGCGGGATTCACACGTTTGGATAGTATTTTTGAAATGTTTAAAGTTTTATAACAACCGGCTCCGACTTTTATATTTACTCAGAACTTTCATGTTTTCGATAATAGTTTAATCAAATCCAGTGGTTAGGACATCTGAATTTCAACCGATGATTGCTAGTTCGAACCCGGGTAATGTAGCGACATTAATATGATTAATTTGTTATGATATATCATCTGGAGTGTCAGGGTAGACGTCGTGAGGTAACCTGTATGTGTTGGACGCCTGTATTCACCAATTCGCTTAGTAAGCCCAGCAGGATTACACAGACTTTCATTTATAACTTAAGGAATAAAAACTTGTATGAATTCTAAATCAGTGAATAATTTACGTATATATGTTTATATGCAAAGTAACTGTAGCCTGTTACCGTGACGTCATCCTACCCGGGCGAGACCGCAGCACAAATTACCTAATAGTTCCTAAGTCGCACCGCACGGCTGTGCCATTGTACTGTTCGTAGTTATTTTGTGTACGGTAACCTAACAGGATTACGTGATGATGTGCTGCCAACTGATGGTATCTCGTACTATATACATATAGTCTACTAGCGACCCGCCCCGGCTTCGCACGGCTGCAATTTGGGTTATCCCTAAGGGATAAACGTATACCATCGCGGACGTTTTCGAAGACCGTTTTAAGGTGTACAATACTGTTGTACATTTTTTTGATCTATCTCGTAGGGTTCAGCCCACGTTTGCAATTTAAGCGCAAAAGATACCAGTACCTTACCTACACTCATAGATAAGGAGACCACTATTTGTAACGAATAAATGGAAAAACTACTAAACCAATATTCATAAAACTTAGACCAGAAAATGCAGCGCGTTTCGGAGAAGGTTTTAGTATGTAATACTAGCGACCCGCCCCGACTTCGCACGGGTGCAATGCTGTAAGCTCAAAATAATGTTTATTTACAACATCACTTAAGAAACCTCTGAAATTATCAGTATTTCTCAACCATATAATGCATGTATTATACATATAAACCTTCCTCTCAGATCACACTATCAATGAAAAAAAAAACCGCATCAAAATCCGTTGCGTAGTTTTTAAGATCTAAGCATACATAGGGACAGAAACAGTGATTCCAATCGAAGTAGGAATAAAGATAAACCTTAGATTTACGTATTTCATTCGATACTACTAATAACTCAGCTACATTGCGCACTGCTAAGAGTAAATGATTAATATTTATCAACTTTAATTTCACTTCCAAAGTTCCGATAACAGTTTCGTCGACGTTCAGAACGCCATTTGTTCGCGAATGAATATTATAGATCAATCGAGCTCTCGACCAATGATGTCGCGTCAATTTGCTGTCAAATAATGTTTATTTGGCTTTCCTCCTCTTGGTTGGAATGTATACTCTACATATACATACGATTATTTACTCGGTTTTTATATGTATGTAAATATATTATGATTATTTAAATCAGGTTACTTCGATCTCAGATTCGTCGTTTTCTCAATAAACGATCGCGAAGATATTTCAGTAGAAACGATATTAAAAATATTCTCATAATTCGATGTTTATTTTATACTTTTGTAACGTCCCACGCTCACTTTGTCAGAATATCCGAATCAAATATATGTCTATGATTTATAATATATGATACAGTGGTTAGAACGCGTGTATATTAACTGATGATAGCGGGTTCAAACTCGAGCAAGCACCACTGAAATTCCATGTGCTTAATGTGTTTGTAATTCATCTTATGCTCGTTGAAGGAAATTCTGCCACATGTGATAGGTTCAAACCATGTCCTCAAGAGGGGGAGGAGGCCCTAAACCAGTGGGACTATTACAGGCAGTTACTAAATCGAATATGATTAAATTAGAAGCGGCTAAATTATATTTTGTTGCAAGCATTATCCTTATTTGTTTAGCAGTTATTCGGTTAGACATAACAAACAAAACACTACTAATTTATTAGTACAGATAATATATAATTTTAAACATAAATATGACGTCATCACAATGATAACGATGCGAACGTAAAGTCAATATGATTTTAATTAAAATGACTATTCGTTTTCGATATTATGTCGAATAATTATGACATCGAAGTTAAATTATAAATATCGCATATCGATACTAATTGGCGTTCAGCTCGGGCTGGCGTCCACGCGAGGATTCAACTCATCACATACGTACGACCACCATACAACATGCAAATCAAAATCAAAATATACTTTATTCAAGTAGGCTTTGACAAGTACTTCTGAATCGTCATTTAACAGAGTTATCTATACTAACATTATAAATACTCTTTCACGGCCAAACCACTGAATCGAATTTGATGCAATTGAGTATGAAGCATGCTTGAACTCCAAGGAAGGATGTAGGCTTTTTATACCCAATATTTGACGACCCTCTAACACGCCAGCGAAGCCGGGCGACAACTCGTATTACAAACAAAGCTAGGACAGATAACAAATTGTATAGAGACGCATTATGGCTGATGTGTTTACTTGGTGGTAGGGCGTTGTGGAAGCCCGTGTGGGTAGGTACCACCCACTCATCAGATATTCTATCGCCAAACAGCAGTACTCATTGTTGTTTTCCGGTTTGAAAGGTGAGCCAGATGAGCCAGTGTAACTACAGGCAAAAGGGACATAATATCTTATTTCCAGAAGTTGGTGGCGCATTGGTGATGTAAGGCATGGTTAATATTTCATACAGCGCCATTGTCTATGGGCGTAACCACTTACCACCAGGTGGCCCATTCTCTCGTCCGACACCGATATCATAAATGACGATTCAAAAGTGTTTGTAAAAGCCTACTTGAATAAAGTGTATATTTGCTTTTGATTTCAGAGATATTTATCGTAAGTTTTTAGGTTTTTAGGGCAGAGGATACTGTTGAGCTCACTCACTGGTGAGTATTCAACTGGACAGCGAGATGTCTCCTAATATCGCTACCAGAGAAGGGACATGTACTGCACGCGTGAGGGCGTCGCACTCCGACAGAGTATGACGCGTTACGCTCGTGGCTGACAGGGACCTCGTACATAGCCCGCTATGTACAGTCGTGTCCGGCACGTAACTGCGCCACAGGCTCCCTGCTGTGATGCAACGTGCATCACACAAGTCATCATTTTATTTGACAATTATTATAAACATTAGTTTATGAGTATGACCTCAATCGGTCGAGTACTTCAAACATTAACAGATGCACTATCGTTATATGGACCACTTGATGGTAAGTGTTCACCACGACCATTCCTTACCTCTAAAATGCCTACCTTGTGAACACAGAGTCCTAACTCCAAGTATCTATGTATGATGTAATAATCTACGAGCTAAGTGATTATAGCGCTGCACTTTTAGTGGAAGACGAGTGCTAAGAACATATTGATATTTTAAAATCACTGTGTATCAAAAGTAATTAGTGCAATATTTAAAATACACATAACATTTATCGTAGAATATTTTAAATTAATATTATTAAATTGATTCGATATTTAAGAGCCGAGATGGCCCAGTGGTTAGAACGCGTGCATCTTAACCGATGATTTCGGGTTCAAACCCAGGCAGGCACCACTGAATTTTCATGTGCTTAATTTGTGTTTATAATTCATCTCGTGCTCGGCGGTGAAGTAAAACATCGTGAGGAAACCTGCATGTGTCTAATTTCAACGAAATTCTGCCACATGTGTATTCCACCAACCCGCATTGGAGCAGCGTGGTGGAATATGCTCCATACCTTCTCCTCAACGGGAGAGGAGGCCTTAGCCCAGCAGTGGGCAATTTACAGGCTGATTATGTTATGTTTTTATATGATTCGATTGATTTTGTGGCTGGCTTATTATGCTTTAGATTCTGAGGTAGTGTGTTCAAACCCCCGGGCGGGCCGATTCAAAGTTATTGTTTTTTTTTTTTGTGTCTAGAATTTCTTAGTAGCAGCCCACTTGACACTTCGTACCTCTGAAAGCGTATAAGCCGTTGGTCTTGCGCCTGAAATTTTCCTTGTATAAAAACATTTTGACCGCTTGAGGAGAGAACGTCCTTTGTGCCTGTTACACTAGGACACTCACCTCTATAGTACAACAGTTAAAGGTGAGTGAGCTATTTCGTATCATTAATTAGTATATACTTATTAGAAAATAGATAAATAGAAAGCATACTAAACAATTATTACTGATTCACAGAATTACTTAATATTATTATACTCAAAATCAAAACATTTTCCCGTTGTAGGATACACATGTGGCAGAATTTTATTGAAATAAGAGACAAAGAGACACGTCAAATCAAATCAAAATATACATTATTCGAGTAGGCTTTTACGAGCACTTTTGAATCGTCATTTAACAAACTATATTAAGTGAAGCTACCACCGGATCGGAATGTAGATTCTACAGAGAAGAACCGGCAAGAAACTCATTAGTTACTCTTTTTCAACATTTAAAAATACAGTCGTGTTAGTTAAATACGATTATATATATATGTTATATATCCTGCCTGGAAGTCAACAAGTATCAACTCCACGCTTTTTTATCATCTGTATAATCTTGTATTGAAGAATCATGTAGGTTTCCTTACGTTGTCTTCCGTCACCGCCGAGCATGAGATCAAATTCCAAACACAAATTAAAAACATGTAAAATCAGCGGTCCTTACCTGCATTTGAACTCGAGAACTATGTTACTTGTATTGTATAAGACATATTACAATAAAACTTGATTTAACCGAGCAAAGTCTGGGTGAATCGCTAGTATCACTAAATTAATTTGTGTTCAATTCAAAATGACATTCAATTTAAGCCCTCTATAAATTTTAATACCATTGATAATCATTGAAGCAGCCGTATTTGATTATCGAAAAACAAATAATGTGGTTACGAATGATATTGACGGATATTGTTTATATATAAATTTAAATGTCGTCAGTCTAGTCGATAGCTCACTAGGCTGCTGATCTCGAGCTTCTGGGTTCATTCTCTTTATAATACGGATAGGTGGACCTTTCTTACGTCGCCAATACGCCACCAACCTTGGGAACTAAGATGTTGTCTCCCTGGTGCCTGGACACTGGCAAACGTCAATCCTGAACCAAACAATACTGAGTACTGCTGATTGGCAGTACATCTGATGAGTGGGTGGGACCTAGATGTGACTTGCACAAGGCCCTACCACCAAGTAAACATCGTGACAATAATAAGTTATTCTCCAAGAAATCCACCATTACTGATGTTTATACTAAGCTCATAAACCTACTGGATCATGAGATGGAGTATCTGTATTGCGCACGCACATGTGCTGAGCAGTTGTCTAGTCTCCTAGAAAATGTCAACATTCGTGGGAATCGATTACGAAATATTATCATATAAGCTTGTAAAAGCTTACTTGAATAAAGTATATTTTGATTTTGTCTTATAAAATAACATTTCCTGACTGACTGATTCATCAACGCCGAGCGTAAACTATTAAACTTAGGCCATGAAATTTGGTGAGCAGGATCGTTTACTCCTAAGGGATGAAATAAGGGTTGAAAGTTTGTATGGAAGTCCGTCATTTATTAAGTTAAAAACATGACATTTTATTTTTGGGATACTGATTAAAAATGAGTAGGTACGTATTTAAGCGTTTCTGGATATTCTGCTCTAAGGGGTGAAATACGCACCAACGTAATATTTTGAGTTAATCTGTAAATATGTTCAACTTCCACGCGAGCAAAGCCAACAAACAAACAAAACGTGTAACAATAGCAAACCTTGTCATAATTTTGTTTTGGGAACATTTCTTCTAAATCTCTTCTACGCGACTTTTGACATTTGAGCGTAATTATATCGTATTTATATCGTGACTAAGGAACAATCCCCTCCACGAGACCTTCTTCTTTCTTTCCTCTCTGTCTATTTCCTGTCTCACTCTAATATACGGTTTTATATGATTTTATTTAAACTTCTTTGTTATTGTTTTAATTCAAACACGATTTTTAAACCAAACAATTTTATTTCCAGTCATGTAAATACTCTCCAACGTTAATTTATTTAATTATGTATGTCATTTAATACATAATATATATCGAAAACTTCGTCCGGGTGTCCCACGGCACCTCTCGTTTCGTTTTAAACTTATAATTGTTTTTAATGTTTGATTTTTAATAGAAAATATAAATTGGCTCCGTGAAGGCACAGACGCGGGGGCGTTGGTTCGGGTCACCGTTGAGTCACATTGAAATAGGAATTTAAGATTATATTTAAGGATGTCTCGTCGATTCTATACTAGTTTCCGCCCACGGATTAGCCCACATGGGGACCTATTAGGTACTTGGCAACAAAATGACGATTACTTGAGACGTGACAGCGTAACAAACTCATTATCCCTTTTATAATATTAGTTCGGATTGAATTATCAATATTAACTTAACCTATAAATGTTTAGGGGGTGGATTATTAAACGATGACATCCCCTTCTTTCAAATAGCAAATCAATGATGAAAAAGAGAGAAAAACAGTCTTTAATTAAACACCAATTAACTAACGAGTAATTGTTTGCGTACAAATAAGCCAATTTATTTATCTTTGTGTTGAGGTTTCGAGTGTTCTTGTTTAATTTAAAGTTGCCTAATGGTATTAACTCCGTTACTTAGTTTGGCTGTAATTGTTTAATGAATTTGAAACTACATTAAGTTATAAAGAAACGATTAGTCTGTTGAAATTCGTTTCGTTTTCTAATAAAAAAGCTGATATTACATACATTATTCCCACTGCTGGGCTAAGGCCTCCTCTCCCTTTGAGGGAGAAGGTTTTTGAGCATATTCCACCACGCTGCTCCAATGCGAGTTGGTGGAATACACATGTGGTAGAATTTCGTTGAAATTAGACACATGCAGGTTTCCTCACCATGTTTTCCTTCACCGCCGACCACGAGATGAATTATAAACACAAATTAAGCAGATGAAAATTCAGTGGTGCCTGCCTGGGTTTGAACCCGAAATCATCGGTTAAGTACACGCGTTCTAACCACTGGGCCATCTCGGCCAAAAAAAAAGTACTGAATGGATTTTAATGTAACTTTACAATAATAGCTTGTACATCAGAGTAACACATACAGGCTATAAGATATTGCGTAAATAATACCCGCCGCGGGCGATATTCAAATTGGCTCATAAAAGCGCCATTAAATCATCACGTTACGGTGCTGAATTAAATTTAAAGATACCGTCGGTTCAGAATTATTATTGTACCGAGAAGAACCAGCAAGAATCTTAATAGTTATTGTCCATTATTCCAATAAAATTAAGCAGACGAAGTCACAGGAACTATACTATGTATATAAACGGACGGACGAAAGTTAATCATTATAAAGTCTCACCATAGTCTATGGTTAAGTGAACAGTGTAACATAACTTGCTTTGAAAGAGAAAGCGAATCGTTTATAGCGACTCGATGTCGATGTCGATGTGAAACGGACAATTTATTTTATTAGAGCTCCCGCGAGGAACGGTAATTATTGATTAGATCAGACAGTCATTATATTGAGCTACAGTAAGCTTTCTTCTAACGACAAAAGCGTATAGTTTATTTGTTTTGAGAATTAGTTAAATTAATAAATATGTTTTTAGGGTTCCGTAGTCATTAGGCAATAAACGGAACCCTTATAGATTCGTCATGTCTGTCTGTTAGTCTGGCCGTATGGCACAGCCACTTTTTTCCGAAACTAAGAACTATACTGTTGAAACTTGGTAAGTAGGTGTGTTATGTGAACCGCATTAAGATTTTCGTACAAAAATGAAAAAAAAATACATTTGGGGGTTCTCCATACTTAGAACTGAAATCAAATTTTTTTTTTCATCAAACCCATACGTGTGGGGACTATGGATAGGTCTTCAAGGATGATATTGAGGTTTATAATATCATTTTTGGCAACTCACACTTAGTCGCTTTTTTTATAAAATGTAACATCATATAATCATTATCGTGTTCCGGTTTGGAGAGTTAGAGAGCCAGTGTAACTACAGGCACAAGGGACATCTTAGTTTCCACTGGTGAACAACTGGTGACGCGATTATGAAGTAAGAAATTGTTAATTTCGCTTACGGCGCCAATATTTATAGGCAGTAGGGACCACTTACCCTAAAGTGGTCCAAAGATAAAGTATTTTTTTATTTTGGGTGTTTGTAAATTTTCTTTTGTATTTAATAACTATATGAACTGACATATACTTATTACTTCCAATAAGAAAGATTAAATTACACGTATGCGTTATTTAGTAATTGAATTAGTAGAAAATCTTCTGATTCTTGTCGGTTCTTCTCGGTAGAATCTATATTCAGAACCGGTGGTAGATTAACATGTATAATATTATTAATGCGAAAGTATTTTTGTCTGTCTCTCTGTTGTATGAAGCAACGTTGAACTCCAAGGAATATCATAGGCTACTTTATTATGTCTAACTCTTAAGAATCAATATTTAAAAGGCGAACGAAACTGCAGACGCCTACTAGTTTAATATAATTCCTTAAAACGTACAAAAGTTTTTTATTTATTGATTGAATGATAAATAATAAACCCAACTTTATAATAACGACAGGCCTATAATAATAGTTGACAAAAACACGAAATATAATCCCACGAGAAATTAATTATCCCAAACAGTCAAAAACAACAAATCACAAAATACTATATTGAATATCTGTTGCTGTTGTGTAATTAATTTTATAACATATAAACATAATCAGCCTGTAAATTTCCCACTGCTGGGCTAAGGCCTCCTCTCCCGTTGAGGAGAAGGTATGGAGCATATTCCACCACGCTGCTCCAATGCGGGTTGGTGGAATACACATGTGGCAGAATTTCGTTGAAATTAGACACATGCAGGTTTCCTCACGATGTTTTCCTTCACCGCCGAGCACGAGATGAATTATAAACACGAATTAAGCACATGAAAATTCAGTGGTGCCTGCCTGGGTTTGAACCCGAAATCATCGGTTAAGATGCACGCGTTCTAACCACTGGGCCATCTCGGCTCTTATTGAATTTTATGTTGTGTACAAAAAAATAATGATATTAATTAATTATTGCATCGATTAAAATCCGTATAAAACAGCAAGCAATGAGATTATTTTTTGTTTTCGTAACTTTGCATCTCATTAAACTTTAACAATATATTTATATAATTTAATAGTTACGTTATAATATTTGAAAATAATAAAAAAAATGTCACTTGCGACTTCTCGAGTTATCAAGTGTTAGACATGACATGTCTTTCTACGTCTGTGTCTTGTCTGGGAGTTCGAACTTGCTTCACATCGAATTGTATCTAATTCGGTTCAGGGGTTTGGCCTTGAAAGAGCAACAGACGGACAGATAGAAAAGAGTTGCTTACGTATTTATAATATCAATATAGACTAGTTTAGATACAATAAAGTTTCGTATAGGACGACTAACTGAAACAAATAATGTCAGAAAACTTTCAGACGATGTTTGTTTTGGAATTTTTAAAGATGACGCTTAAAAAAACAGACGCGCTCACGCGAAATAATTTTCGAGATTGTTTTCAGATATTTTCAACCCCGTCAAGGGATGAACTGTCTTGAACTTGGGTGCAGTGACATCAGAGCGTTCACCTCGGTCTGATATTAAGGGCTGTCTCGTCTACATCAAGATAACAACGCTCAAGTATTCGGTGTCTACATAATGAGATTATTATGGATCTTTTAATCTAACCTGAAGTTTAGGGTTACTAGATAACCTAGTGTAAAGCAGAGTTAGGTTAGTTAAATCTAGTCAAATAGTCTTTTAAATAATTCCCTTACAGATAATAAAAATATATATTGCAGATATTATTTCTATCTGTAATAATAAAACATATTGAAATTGTATTTAAAAGTGTCCCATTGGTGTAGTGGCTAGATGACAAGGCTACAGATCCCTCGGTCTTAGGTTCAAGCCCTGGGTAAGACTACTAAAAATATATTAGGATTTGGAAGACGTTTGTGATCATTCCTATAAGTGTCACATTTTTATGTATTTTCTTCAGAAGATATAAAGTATGTTAAAGTATCAATAGACACCATCCAAGGTTTAATGTGTACTAGTTTCCACTCACGGTTTTTCCCACGAGTGGGGCGGAGGATGCAGGTGTTAGGTAAAACTTGCTATGTACTTATACGCTAACATAATATAGTAACCCCTTCTCCGAAACGGGCTGAATCTTCAAATGTATGATTTATGTATATTGTTCTTCTAAGTTTTATTCAATCAATATTAATATTGTTTCGTTACGGTTTGAAAGGTAAGCGAGGTATAATTTCTCAATTCCCATGGTTGATGATTTAAGGAATGGTTTACTTGTTGGTTGGGTTTTGGGCAAGGCGTCTGGGTGTGGCAGCATTACTTGGTATTGTTGACTTCCAGTGTGAAGTGTGAGTGAGCCAGTGTAACTACAGGACATAGCATCTTAGTTCCCAAGGTTGATGGCGCAATGGTGTTATAAGGTAATATTTCTTACATCACTTATGTCTATAGGCAGGGGTGACCACTTACCATCAGCTGGCCCATTTACCAGTCTGCTGCAAGTATTGAGCCCGCGACCCGACGTTCGCGAGACAAGTTCAATGAATACATCGTCAAGTCAAAGTTAATTATATTTTCAATGTTAAAATAGCGTTTCAAAAGAACACAATAGTCAAAAATGCATCGCGTCATGAAACGAGAATCGAATCCATTAACTACGGTTCTATTGTTAATTTGTGACGACCGATATTTAAGTTCAAGTTTAAAATTCCATCATATTAAAGTTTCCGCCCGCGGATTGGCCAGCATATGGGGGGGGGGGGGCTTAAAGTACGATATACCTTTATCTGTATCTCTGACAATGTGTTTGTAAAATTTCACGATGATCGGATTAATTATAACATATGAAAGCGAAGCAAATAAATAAATTCATTAATACTGCTTTTATTCAAGTCGAATTCAAAAATTAAACAAAAATAATAGCCTGTTACAATTTACGGACGATTCCTGGATTAGTTATAGTCTACCGACACGTTCAGTTGAAAATAAAAACTTTGTCTATGAGTTAGGATTACAGTATAAACGATAACATACTACAGCTCATCTCTCTCAACCACGGCGATACTCCCATGATCTGAAGGTGGCGGGGCCTAACTGGATAGAGAAGTCGGAGAGCCAAGAGCTTTGGCACACCTTGAGATAAGCCCAAGTTAAGCTACCGCAGCGGACGGCCATCGCAGTGGTTTTAGTAGGTAGGAATCTCACATCACCCGGTTTCGCCGCCCAGGAGTGCGGGTACCTTTTAGTAGGAAAATAAAAAAACAAAGGCCAAGGTCAGCAACGGACGAAGATTGACTGATGATTTGCAATGCAATTTGCTGGATGGACAAGTATGGCTGTATTAAATTAGACTTAGTCAGGGTTCTTCACGATATCCAATCACAAGAGATCAGGCGCAGAAGCAACTGAATTTATACGCTTTTAGAAATAGGGGAGTTTATTACGAACTTCCCAATTCCGAGCCGAGATGGCCCAGACATTCAAACCCAGGCAAGCACCACTGAATTTTCATGTGCTTAATTTGTGTTTATAATTCGTCTCGTGCTCGGTGATGAAGGAAAACATTGTGAGCAAACCTGATTGTGTCTAATTTCAAGGAAATTCTGCCACATGTGTACCCACCAACCCGCGTAGGAGCAGCGTGGTGGAATATGCTCCAAACCTTCTCCTCAAAGGGAGAAGAGGCCTTAGCTCAGCAGCGGGAAATTTACAGGCTGTTAATGTTTTCCAAATTCCGGACAGTAATTATGTATATCTTGAACATTAATGACTTGCAAGAGCTCGATTTGATTTGGACCATAATTCTCCGAATCTACAACCTTAACTTTAAATAAAATGTTCGTGCGTGAGTTCGTAACTAACCTAACCGGCTTGACCGATTTTGATGACGATTTTTTATACTTATGTCACTAGGATGGTACTCATGTTTGGGGCCGGATAGGTAGAGCTAAAACCGAAATCTAGTTTTTCATTTTTAATCTAGCAACAATTTTTTGGGTTTAAATATAGCTTATATATTAATAGCGTAAGTCGACTTTTGCCCCAGTGATTATGGAACGATAGCTGCATATAACAAATCGGTTATGGTCTCTGAAGAGCTCCAGCCGTAGATGTGCAGAAAATCAAAGAGGATTCTTGATTGCAATTTACTAAATTGTTACGATTTAACAAATAATTAATTTTTATAGTTACTGGCCGGGTAGAGATCGGCGCTATGGGTGTATAAAAAAAAAATTAAAACGCGCGAACAGACGTCGTCAGTTTACAATGAAATTAAATCAAAACAAACCATGTATGGTTTCGAAATTTTGTAAAAATCTGTTGTATAAACGCGAAGTTACGCGTGCGACCTACTTGTATAAGGATTGATATAATATTAACTGAACCAGCGGCCCTGTCAACGTCATTTCAAGCAATGAAATAGATTTTCAGTTCCCAACACCATACTGTTACCGACTTTAGTTATTTAGATTAAAATACATTGCGGAAATATACGATACTATAATAAATCACAACCTATATACTTAAAATATTTTAGTGTTTCAATTGATTCTTTCCGTTTAGATTTAAATCATTATTTTGATTAATAATACGGTTTTTATTTTGATTAGAAATTAAGCTTATAATTAAAATCGGAAAACCAGCCATTCGTTTGACTTTACACGAACGAGAAATAAGTGTTATCTAATAAATATTATAGTGAGTGTTTTTTTTTTAACTAAAATACCTAACGTCGATAGGGTTATAGTGTAAAGTAAAGTGTTTTGAAGTTTGGGTGATTTAAATAATAAGGGCGTAACAATCAATAGGGACGGTAGCTGTTTATATGATGTGATTCGTATTCGTATTATAAACAGAACTAATACAGAGTCCGCAACTATTTTAAGCAGACGCTGGTAACGTCAGGAATTCAGACGAGACGAAATACTTTAAGCGAACTTTGTGTGTCTTTGTCATTACAAAGTATTTATTTCGACGAACGGTATGTCTGTATGTTATCTTGTTTTAAAGTGTTCGTTTGCATGTTAATATATTAATTATATGTTGTGCCTTTTATGTAATAGGTAGGTGTCGAGGCACATGGTCCACCTGATGGTAGCCATCGCCAATAGAAATCGGCGCTGTAAGAAATATCAACCATTCCTTACATCACACCAATGCGCCCTTGGTGTTAAGATAATACATCCCTTATGCCTGTAGGTACACTGCGACTGGCACACCCGTCCTTTAAACCGTAACACAACAGTACTAAGTATTGCTGTTAGGCGATAGAATATGTGGTAACTACCCAGACTCACTTGCTCAACCCCCCCCCCCCCACCAAGTAATAGCAGCGGTGAAGAATATCGTGGGTAAACCTAATGTTGTGGAAGCTCGTAACCCCAAGAGATCCTTGTCCAGCAATGGGACATATACCGGATGTTAATCAGTCTTTTATACCGAACGGAAATAAGAAATACATAAGTATACCAGGCGAAGTCGCTGAAGTTTATAATGTTGCAACTTCCCATAGTTATATTTATTGCAAAAACGTCTCCGAATGTTTCAAATAATGAAGGCAAGCGCCGACACGTACCGGGGTTCGTTCCGCTGTTGACTTGACATCTTTTTTCCTTAAGTTTAATGGACTTTCGAACTATTTATAGATCGTAATTATTGCTTTCTTAGTGATTTCATTTACGTCCTAAATGATATTTGTTTAAATAAAGTTAGTAACTGAAAAATACCAAACACATACATTAATAAATAACACAAATAAAAGTCGTGTGCGAAGTCGGACGAAGCCGCTAGTTTTTATTATTTCTCAATCTGTTTCGTTTGCAAAAAATGTTCTCAGGAACTCGTATCGTGTTGCTGTAACTGATACGTGAAGTTACTGATAAGAAATACGAATAAAAATACTAGTTAGTATATGTCAACAATTGGTTCTGTGCGACTCTACTCGCCTCAGATTTATATCATAAAATCGACATGATCGAAGAGTTCAGAAGAACATTAACAGACTCCACCACTAATATTTTTTAATGAATTGATGAACTCAGGCCCTCAGGATTTGCTGCCTCATAGCTGTCCACTCAACAAAGGCGTAGGCTAGGCGGATAAAGGTCCCAGTGTTAACGTAATATAGTAGAGCTCTTAGTAAATCGCATGGAATATATTATAAATTTAAGCTTTGTTTATCTCAGAATAAGAAGGAGAGCGCCTCTTCTATTAGAATTAGGTTTAGGCCGGAAACAAGTACATTATATTTTTTTATATACTTTTTCAAAATTTTCGGATTTATTCTTCCGAAACTTTCAACCATTTGCTGCTCGTCCCGACTTCGCTTGGATACATATATTACGAACTCTGCCATACATGATTTTTGCGAACTTTGAAATAATGAACAATGAAATAATTTTTCAAATCGGACCAATCGTTCCTGATATTGGCGCTTTCAAACAAACTCTTCAGATTCATAATATTAGTATATAATATTTATTTACGGATAAAGTTTTCCAGAATAATCACCGGCTCGTGTTGGTGACTCAGCGATTATTACTAACGTTTAAATGATTCACATCTCCACTGTGGCAATAACAATTACAGTTCATAGTACAGATTGTGGGCACCATTGAAGCCGATACCGCTCAGTGGAAAAATATTCTCGACCCCTCACATATCAATCGTAAATCGCGAATTCAAACCCTATCAAATTAAATTATAAGAGACTTTTAATGAAAACATCGTAGGGACGTAGTGAAATAAAATCAAAATATCCTTTATTCAAGTAGGCTCATAAAAGCTTTGACACGAAGATTCAAAAGTGCTTGTAAAAGCCTACTTGAATAAAGTATATTTTGATTTTGTTTGAATCGTCATGTCAGTGTTCGGAAAGTGAATTCTGCCGAGAAGAACCGACAAGAAATTCAGTAGTTACTCTTTTCCACCATTCGAAT